>NC_134177.1:28298849-28626187 GCF_964188355.1 Buteo buteo
TTCTCACTGTGACATAATTTCTTACCTTTAAAATCATATCTTCTATTACTGAGGCATAAACATTCTTTTGTACCTCAGCAGGCTGAAAAGAAATCCCTATCTATAAAACACGAGAGGAAAAAAAAAAAAATTAGTACATCAAATAACACAACCCACATTGTATTACAGATTAGATGAAAATGAGATTAACAGAAAAAAAAATCTATTACAAAGGGTAGTTAAAAAACAAGCAAGCAGACACTCTAGAACTTTCAAGCAGTATAATCTCAGGCTTCATTTAAAAAAAATCTGGAGAAAATGAAGCTTGACCATTAGAACAGTCTGCAGAAATGCCTCTAAACCACAGAAGAAACAGCAGGTTTTAATTTTTATTTCAAAGTCCACACAAAAACCAGGCTGCATTGGGTACCTTTGGACTGAGAATGGAAGCTCCATTTTAAAAACGGTACATATACTCAATCCATCTATTCATCACCTTCCCTGCACCTAACTATGGCAACTATGGCAGACCACTTTAAACAGTACTCCTGGCACAGAAGTTCCACATCAAACAGTGTTTCAGCCCCCAGTCTCACCCTCATCATGCCTGTGCCCTTGTCACCTATGTAGCAAGAGACTAGATACACTGCAGAACTGAAGTTTTGTCCCTTGATGTCAGCGTTTGAGGTGGAGAGGGAGATCCTTTCTTTCTCCCACAACTGCTGCTCCTGTCTCTGCTGGTACAAGCAGAGCACCCTTTCCTACAAGCCAAGACAGTCTCCTCTCTTTCCTTCCTGCTGCTGTGACAAAAGACCCCCCTCTCTCTTTCTTTTACCCTAATTTGAATAGGGGGAAGAAATCCAAGCAGCAGAGAAGGTTACTGTGGTCTAAGCTTTACCGCAACCCCTTTTCAGGAGCTGCCATTAAACAGCTCTGGTCCAAACAACAAGTTTGCATCTTTCACGTGACGGGAAAGGAAGAATTCAGTGCTAGCGCTCCTCTTCCCTCATTTCCCCTTGCTTCTAGCCTTCCAGGATGATTTTTCTGGTACTAAGCCCTGCAACACAGCTACTCTTGAAATGACCTCCCGGCTGGCATGCTTCACTTTCTCCTGCCAGCACTGGCCAGCTGAGTGTTGTAAGTCAGAAGGTCCAATTTTTTCAGGGCATTTAAAAAAAACTTTCATAAAACACCCAGAAGCCCATATAGATGAAAGAAAAGCAACTAAATAAATGTAAGACCACAACTAGCTTAACAACAGTTCTTATTAGCTTTATGATTCACTTATTACCTTCTCTGCAGTGTCCCTCACAAACTCTGATGCAGGCAAGGAAGCCAAGTAGAACTTCATCTCCTCTTGTTTCTCCTCCTGTTCTTTCTTAATGTTTATTTTTAATGGCTCGCTAAAGTTGAGAATATCTACTTCCTCTTCATGTTCTGGTTCTCGTTTCAGAAATTGCTGTAGTTCCTCTAGTTTGCGGCACAGCTCCTCACCACTGCTGTAAGACGAAGGGCATTCTGAAAAAGAAGCAATCAATTAAACACATGATAGGTTATGGAAAGCTGTTTATAAACAGATGCACACTCAAAATATGTTAAGAAATTAAGGTAATTGGAAGCTATTTTTGTAGTTCCTACCAAACATAAGGATGAACAGAAATGCAAACAGTCATTGAGAGCCTTCTAATAACATCTTCATGACTCTCATGGTCCTCTCCCTCATCTGCCCCTACACCAATCAAGAAGGCTGCATTTCAAACAAAACCAGTCTAATGTGAGTCTCAAACATTTTCACAGAAACTTTCTGACAACTGGCAAAGCAGTCTGATGCGCTTCAACTTGCTTGGAGAAATGGAGTTTTTTTACTATGTAGGCACCATGTAGCACTAAATCATCTTTTACATTGTGGCAAGTATTATCATGCTTTTTAAGAAAAATCAGAAGACAAATTCGCAATGGAATTACACAAGGGCAACCTATTCTCTGCATGCTTGAAACGAGCCAGTAAAACCTTTATTAGAAAGCTATGCAATAAACAGATTCTCTTCTTCAAAGACAAACACAAATCTAGTTATTTAGGTACAAATATTAAGAGGTGGATGTAGGCTTCCTTTCCACCTTCAACAACTGCAATACAGGGCCAGACTTGGCAAAGAATAATCAAATCCACACACTTCTGTGAAATTCCTTAAAACCCTGTGTGATCAGAACAGAAACACATTCAGCTTTGGGAAAAGGATTATCTGAAGGCGAAACAAGAGAGCTTAACTGTGAAGAATGGATGAAATTAAAGATGTATGTTTAATACATACTAAAATGGACTGTGGAGATCCCAGAGCTATGCCTAGTGAAATAACATAGCAGCTGTAATAACAAAACATGAATCTTCACACAGGCCAATTCACCTTACTTTTGGAGGTAAATTAACCCCCACTGAGCTCCACACTGCCTGCCACGTTTGGGTTTGTTTTTTTTTTTTTTTTGTACCTGCACTCACTCACACTGTTTGCATGGTAAGTCTTAAGAGAGGCTAAGCTTACCCAAGGGCAGAAATGTCATTACTCCCTATGCTTAGTTTGTGTGCCCATTTATAAATTATTACATTGTGGGGCAAGAATCACCTCTCAAGATTTGTCTACACTGGGCCTCCAAGGACCTCCAAGCAAAATAAAACCCAAAAGAGGCCCCAGAAAACATCAGGACTGATAGGGACAAGGGACAGCCTCACTTGTAGGCTTGCCCTTACGACCTCCAACTTTTGTTATTCCAAAGTGAATTAACTTAAAAACAAAGAAAGTAAGAATCCCCTTCTCCTGAAGAAGTAGCATGCATGTGCATACAGACAGTCCTGAGCCATTTAATAAGCAGCATCTTTGGCAGAAAGGAGCTTTCTGTCCCCCCATACTCACCCGGCTCACTGTCTATCTGCGTCAGCACATCTTCAATCGAGTCCTCGTCGTTCCGTAAGGTCTCAGGGTCAGGTGGAGTGTAGCCATGGCACCGACACCAGTGTACCACATGCTTTGTTTTCAGGGGTGTAATACTGTGAAACCTGGGGTGCTTCTCTATGATTTCTTGTAGGATCTTTCTCACTGTCATGGCTCGTTGCCACTGTGACAAACCAAAGGGAAAGTTCATCACACTGGCTAAAATGTTTAAGGCTAGACTATGGCCCACTAGACTATGGCCCAGAACAATAATCCAGGTTGCAAGGAAAACAAAAGGAACATGGTTTTCTCAGAAGTCAGAATGACGAGGAAAAACAAATGTGGAAGATGGTCCTAATCCTGATATTAGGCAGCTGTAGGCAGGTCATTTAAACTCTGCTTTGCCATCCAAGCAAAAAATCAAGAAAAAGTGACACACATTTACAGGGCCCTAGACACATTTGTCTTGACTTAAAATGTCTCATCTCCCAAGTAATACCTAAGATGGCATAGTGCAAAAACTCCACTACAGCAAAATATGTTTCTCAAAACTTTGGTTAAACTCTTTAATCATTTAAGTTGGCAATAGCAGAGGGTCTAATCAGTTTTAACGTCTTCCCTGTAAAATTCCATAGCAAGATAACAAAATTATGAAGAAATAGGGGGAAACATAACAACCACAATACAAAAAGGTCCAGATTAACTGAAATATTTATCTTTGGTGAACTGACAATCTATTTCAGCACTAGCACCGCTTATGTCAGATCCCTCAATTTTCTTCCTACAGAAAGTAGACACAATCCCATGAAAAGATAGACAAAGTAAGCTGGGTAAAATTACCATGAGCGTAATATGCCACAGAGGGGTGATGAGGATAAAGTGTTAACAGGACAGTTTGCAAAAATTTTGATTTTTAAAATGCTTCAAAAACATCTTTCTTTGAATCAACCGAAAAATGACCTTCAGAGTCCCTTCTGCTTGAAGTCTCTGAACAACAAACTGGATCACTACCTGGACACAAATCAGTGTGCCTTGCAGTAAGTAATAGTTCCATTTAAAATGCAACAGACTGCTTCAGAAAACAAATCAGCTAACAACAAGGTTCCATAATTCAGAAATCCTTCTTGTGTCCCTATGACTGCTTATGAAACACAGGAGGAGAGGATTACCTCGGCTGCCCTCCTCTTCCCAATATTCCAGCTGTAATACTGTTCCACTGAACTGGCACAAAAAGAGCTTGCATCTTCACCTAGAAAACACAAAGCCAAAAACAGTACTAAATTTTTAGTAAGTGAAGTAAGATAAATTCTGGTTTTGATATTATTTAGTGGAGAGGAAGAGGGAAATGTGTTTCATGCTCACAGGATCAAGGACTGTAACTCTCTAACTCTTACAAATACTGAGCTCTCTCTGAGCACAGCACAGTTATGTGCAGCAGACACTGGTTTTTGGATGCAGAACCAGCATCCCTCTTGGTCACATACACAGGTATCTGTGGCTATATGCTGTTTTAAGCCTCTTTTTCCTCCCAAAACTGTAATGATGTAGACCTGTAAGTCTGCCTTACTGGACAAAGTCTCTTCCTTTGGAAAACTTTTTTTTTGCAAACAAATTACAACATAAAAATGAAACAACGGTGAAAAAGTTTCCTGGCAAAAACATGAGGAGGGGATATGAATCCTAAGCGATGGATTCATGAATGCTACTGTAGGCCAGAAAGCTGTATGTAATTGTTGTGGTTTAACCCCAGCCAGCAACTAAGCACCACGCAGCCACTCACTCACTCCCCCCCATCCAGTGGGATAGGGGAGAAAATTGGGAAAAGAAGTAAAACTCGTGGGTTGAGATAAGAACAGTTTAATAGAACAGAAAAGAAGAAACTAATAATGATAATGATAACACTAATAAAATGACAACAGTAGTAATAAAAGGATTGGAATGTAAAAATGATGTGCAGGGCAATTGCTCACCACCCGCCGACCGACCGACACCCAGCCAGTCCCCGAGTGGCGATTCCCTGCCCCCCACTTCCCAGTTCCTAAACTGGATGGGATGTCACATGGTATGGAATACGCTGTTGGCCAGTTTGGGTCAGGTGCCCTGGCTGTGTCCTGTGAAAACTTCTTGTGCCCCTCCAGCTTTCTCGCTGGCTGGGCATGAGAAGCTGAAAAATCCTTGACTTTAGTCTAAACACTACTAAGCAACAACTGAAAACATCAGTGTTATCAACATTCTTCACATACTGAACTCAAAACATAGCAGTGTACCAGCTACTAGGAAGACAGTTAACTCTATCCCAGCTGAAACCAGGACAGTAATGAAAGCTTTACTGTGCTGCCCACTCCTACTTTGCTCACTGTGCAGAGGGTCTGCCCTACCCAGTCTCCAGGACCACTTGTTCAAAGTGCATTAGTTGCCAGAGAAAGCTGACACATTTTCAGCTATGTACATATGTAAGAGGTATGCAATTATAAAGTACCATACAAGATTAAAAAGTTTCTCTGCAAAAAAAATCTTAAAAAAAAAAAAAAAGCCAAAAGCCCCAATAGCAAACACATTCCAATGCTGAGCTATGTTATCATATTTGCAAGCATTTCTGAAACCCTGGTATTAAACAAACAAACAAAAAAACCCCAAGCACATCCATTAAGGACAAACCAGGGAAAAGATGACCTACTTGCAGCCGTTATGTGAGGAAACATAATCTAGTTCTAAACAAAACTCAGGTGAAAGTTAATAACTGCTGACAACATATTTGGCTTTATTGGAAGAACGTAATTGGATGGATGAGCCCAGAGGGTTGAGGTGAATGGGGTGAAACCCAGTTGGCGGCGGGTCACAAGTGGTGTTCCTCAGGGCTCGGTGTTGGGCCCTGTTCTGTTTAATATCTTTATCAATGATTTGGATGAGGGGAGTAAGTGCACCCTCAGCAAGTTTGCAGGTGACACCAAGTTGGGAGGCAGGGTCGATCTGCTCGAGGGTAGGGAGGCTCTACAGAGAGATCTGGACAGGCTGGATCAATGGGCTGAGGCCAATTGTATGAAGTTCAACAAGGCCAAGCGCCGGGTCCTGCACTTGGGTCACAGCAGCCCCATACAGTGCTACAGGCTTGGGGAAGAGTGGCTGGAAAGCTGCCCAGCAGAGAAAGACCTGGGGGTGCTGGTTGACAGCCGGCTGAATATGAGCCAGCAGTGTGCCCAGGTGGCCAAGAAGGCCAACAGCATCCTGGCTTGTATCAGAAATAGCATGGCCAGCAGGACTAGGGAAGTGATAGCCCCCCTGTACTCGGCACTGGTGAGGCTGCATCTCAAGTACTGTGTTCAGTTTTGGGCCCCACACTACAAGAAAGACATGGAGGTGCTGGAGCGTGTTCAGAGAAGGGCAACCAAGTTGGTGGGGGGCCTGGAGCACAAGTCTTATGAGGAGCAGCTGAGGGAACTGGGGCTGTTTAGTCAGGAGAAGAAGAGGCTGAGGGGAGACCTTATAGCTCTCTACAACTACCTGAAGGGGGGTTGTAGTGAGGTGGGTGCTGGTCTCTTCTGTCAGGTGGCTGGAGATAGGACGAGAGGAAATGGCCTCGAGTTGAGGCAAGGGAGATTTAGGTTAGATATTAGGAAAAATTTCTTTACTGAGAGGGTTGTCAGACATTGGAACAGGCTGCCCAGGGAAGTGGTTGAGTCACCATCCCTGGAGGTATTCAAAAAGTGAGTAGACAGGGTACTCTAGAACATGGTTTAGTGGGCATGGATGATGGTTGGACTCGATCTTGAAGGTCTTTTGCAACCTAAGTGATTCTATGATTCTAATTCTAAGCATCTTTAGAATAACCCCTGGACTAAGCTCTCTAGGAGAATGGCTTCATTTCGTTCTGCCTTTTAATAATTTTTGTGGCTACAGAGTATGCAAGGCATTCTGTTGATACACCAAAAACAAAGCAAAGCCTTTTCATTTACTGCTTACTTTTTTCAGCAATTAATGGAACCTTCTTCACTATTGCTGTTAAAAGCTGCTGGATGTTCTCCAAATATTCTATGCTGCAAGGGATAAAAGAAAAAAAAAAATCACAGAGAAGAATACTGTTGGAAGCAATGAATCAGATGCAAAAGGTTTCAAAATCACTGCATGGTTTAAAGTCCCTAGCCCCAAGGCATTATAGCAATAGCAGTGTGAGGATAAACTGTTATGCCCCAATCTGTAGAAGGCATTTCAAACAGTCCTTCCCCCTGCCTAAGTGTCCACATCTGAAGCTGCATTTGTCAAGCTGAAGAAACTGAAGACAGGCTTTTTTGGGCAGGCTTGGAAGAAATCCCTGCATCACCTTGCAAGCTGCAACACTACTTTGAGGGATAAGACACACCTATTAATGCAGGCTGTCCCAGTATGAACAAGGGATACTGCATGGGAAACTTTGCAGTTATGGGAGTTCAGATAAATTTTATTTAACCAGCCATACTGTATTTAACTGGCAAGAACTGTATTTTCCATTAGTTATTTTATAACTAAGATAATTTCCAGTGTGTAGTGACTTAAGATTTATTCCTGTCTCCTACACATACCCTCCATCAGGGTAATGTCTGCAGGGATATGTTGGGATAACAAAACTTTTCAAAACATGGAGACAGGAAAGTCAGCCACTGGTGGAATCAAGAGCAGAAGAAACATCCTACACACTACAAGAAATATGCAGACAAAATTTTGCAAACTGAGTTCTGGTGAAAAAACATTAACAAGTACTAGCAAGAGCATCAAAACAAGGCACTGGATTTCACAGCATCCAGTGAACAAATACTCCAATGATCTTTATTACTTAATTCCAACTCTGAACCAAGGCAGCCCTCATACTAAGTAATTAAAGAAGTGTATGAGCTTAACAAGACTAGAGAGCCAAAAAGAGAGACAGTTCTACTTATTTCAGATGCCCCTTTTTTGACCTGCACTTCACTGGGCAGTTTGACTTGACCTCAGTAAGGACACACAATGGCAATGGGAATTATACAAGCAGTGGATGATAAAGAGGTTTTAGCAGCTTGAGATTTTAGCAAACCCCAAAACAACTGCAAATCTTCAAATAATTTTTTTCCCCTTTCATGAGCCCTACATACAACTCCATTTATAAAGAAAATACTTCAACACTGTCTGAAACAAATGCCACCCAACAGGATTAGTACTGATACAGCAGCATATGGGACAGAAGATTTTACAATGTATTTCTAGGTCAAACTTAATACTACTGCACATATTCCTAGAACCTCCTCCATTCCCCCAGTATTTCAAAGATCAGAAATCCTTACAGAGAAATGAACAATTACTTGATAACGTAATTCCCAAGTTCAGAGCTCTCTTCTGTTTTTACTGCTGCTTGGGCTTCTTGGGTACCCACAGAACTGCAGTTTTGTCCTGTTGAATCAGGCTCCATCTTAACTTCAAAGAAACAGAACACATTTTAAAAGACAAAAAGTACCACTCAGCTTAATAAATAGTGTCTTGCGAGACTCCAGTTAGACTAAGGGCCTTACATAATATCACTTCATTTGTTGTTTGCATTCTGATTGTTAAGCATGAACAAATTTGACCTTCAATTCTGCTGAAAGCCACCAGAACATGTTTCCCCCGCTCCAAACCTCAACATGCTCACATGTCACCCTTTTTAGAAAATCTGCATAATCAACTGCTGATGTTTTGCATGTGACTAACTGAACTAAACTGAACTGTCTGCAAATGCATGTTGGCCTTTTTGTAAACAAAGCTGGATAGAAAACTACTAACAGTTTTATCAAGAAGTGACATTTCAAAGTGAGAATTTTTTTGAAGACATCACTGATTTTGACATCAGTGAACTCTTTCATGTCTAGGACAGAACTCCGGTGAGACAGGAGCAGGGAGAGACAGAGATGTTCCCAACCCACAACAGCCAGGCAGTCTGGTCATTCATGTGGGATGGGTGAAACACATGACAGTTCTGCAAGAACTGGACTTTGAGTATCTCAGCTCTGGCCTATGCATTATTCTGGGAAGTACTGTATGTACATCTTTCCTCTGTGTGTGTGCGCAAGCACGCATGCTGTCTACACCTAGTGCTGTTGGAAAGCATTCTCCAGTATGTTTCACCATAGTCACTATTCTGAGGACAGCAGTAACTGTGATTAAATACATGCTGCTCTATGCATTTCTGCAAATATGGATTGAAACAATGAATGTTTACAGTACTCATGGTAGCTTTCCAGAACATCCTCATCTCTCTCTGTACTTGCCTATGCTTTGAGATTTGTTGAGGGGGAAGTCACTGCTAATTTCCTGGTCCCAGGTGTCATTTTTACTTGATTTAAACACTGTAACAATGGAAATAAAGGAACCCACAGTCACAGGGTCTACTTTTGTAGTCGGGCCACTTGCATAAAGCAGCACCAGCTTATTTCTACTACTCAACTTCCTGAGAAATTCCTTGTTACCTTTAGTGATGGATGCTGTAGAGGGACTAGGGACAACTGTACTTGCTGCCGTGACAGCTGCAACAGCTGAAACTTTGCTGGTAGAAAGAGACTGTATCACTGGGGGGAAAAAAAAAAGAAAAAAAAAGAACAAAGAAGGAAAAAAAAATCAAATTTCATACACTTTGACAAATAACCATGTTCAGAAGCAACACAGTGTTTTTGCAGCACAAAGTTTAGGGATGAATTTCCTTGCTACATTTTCTTCTATCTCCGACTTTGGACCACGTATGCCAACAGTGACCAAGAGCTACCCTGTGTCAAAGGGGATTTTCAAACACCATCTGTCATCCTCCTCTGCCCTTTACCTTTGTTCATAGGCATGAGTATTGTCTGAACACCTCCAGAAGCTGTGTTTACACCGAGCTGTTTAAGCTGGCTGGGAACTGTCAGAACAGCCTGCTGTGGACTAGACTGATTTGAGTGGATTTTTAGCAACCCTGCAAGAAGAACGGAAGACAAAATGTTAAATAAAACACACCATTTAGTTTATCTGCAGCTACTTCTCTCCCTTTCTGCCTGAACCAGGATGGCATGTAAGCTAGCACTACCACCCTCTTAACAAGCCACAGTTCAGTGAACTGTCAGACAAGTTTTCAGTGAACTGTCAGACAAGTTTTTACTGACACAAATGATTGCTAAAAATACTGGGGTGCTGCACCACAGTGTGTGCAGTATTATGTGCTGCACAGCGCTCTGATATTTGTAAAGCAAGTTTCCTAATTACCTAAGTAATCCTAAGCAAAAGTTGATGTAACAAACCTTTCAACTGAAGCAGGCTCAGCACAGAGTAAAACACTCTTGTCAGAACAAGACCTTGTGCTCAAGCGTCTGGTAAGCCAGTGAACTACAGCTCTGTTGTACTTAAACAGCCACTCTCATTGAGGTATCCAAGTGCCGCACACACCTCTGCAATTCAGCTCAGCAGCATCCACTGCTGCACAGCAAGTCTGATGAAGGACATACCTGAACCGAGTGTCCTGTGTCTTTCTGTAACATGCACCGAATACATCCATAAGGATAGCTAATCAAGCTACAAAGTGTATTGAAATGGGGACTAAATTAAATCACTGATTTTAGTCAAGGCAAAAAGAACAAGCAGGACATTCAGATATTAACAGCATTATCAATGGCAGCACCCAGTGACTTTGGTGGAAATCAGCACGGCTCCAAACTGTGCCACAGTGTCACGGGCGAGTAGTACTCATCACCTGTCCACGAGCTCTCTCCTCCACAGTGATGACATCCCAAGCCACGACAGCGAGCACTCTAACACTGTGATTTTGGCCTATGTCCATCCTTTCTACTGGTAAAGCATCTATTTTCAATACAATTGTATTCAACTTATAGCTAACTTTTCTTCAGATTGTGGAAATTTAATAGGCTTCTATTTTAGAACATTGACAATAGTAGACTTCTTAGTTTCACAATGGTAATTTTATACTCACGATTTGTTTTGAGATAAAGTTTCCATTCTCCTCATATTTTATTATTATTGTTTAAGAAACACAGCTGCCTTCCAAGTACTAGACATGCAAGGTCTGGTGAAGATGTCTCTTGGTTTTGAAAGATGCACAGTACTGGTCAGTTAGGCTTTCACCTCCAGGCAAGAAGGCTAACCTAGTTATTACCAATTCACTTGTGTGTGATGCACCAATGTGTCAGGATAGGACAGCAAGGGACCCAAACAGCAAGGCAAGTAAGACGGGACATTTTCAACTAACCCTATTAGCCTCATGGGTAGGAGACATTGTTCATAGCAAAACAAGGGAAAATTTGAGATTGTTTTTTGGTTTGGGGGGGGTGGGGTGGGTGGTGTTGGTGTTGGTTTTTTTGTATTGTTTTGGGTTTTTGTTTGTTTGTTTGTTTTTTTTACATAGAAATAACATGTTTTATAGCCACTGCTTCTTTTGGGATTCTTGAAAAAGTAGTTTTTCATGATGAAGTCAGTGCCTCAAGTTACAAAAGGCAAAACAAAATCTAGATCACATTCTCATACCTAAATGGGAGTATTAATCTGAAAGCTATTTAGAATGGCATATTTTCTACAAAAAAAACTTGCTGCTTTGTTTGCAAAGAGGAAAACATCCAACTGCTTACTGCAGAATTGTGGCAGTCTTAGCAGTCTATGTCGTTTACTTTCAAGCTCTGGGAAAAAGAGTGATGAAAAAGGAGGAGTTTGGAAGACTGTGTACATAGGAAACAAGAAGAGCTGCTTTAAAAACACACTGTCAGATGAGCTCAGCATCACTTATTTTCTCTTTTCTGTATTTTCACTGTCTCCACTTAGTAAGAAGCCACTTCAAGTGAACACAACATGCCAGCAGGTAAATCAACCAAAATGAAAATTTCAGATTTTAATCCATAATACTCAAATTAAACCTACTGTATTTGCTCTCCATAATACAAAAGATACTGGAAGACAGTAAAACTAAATAAGGAAAACTGCCCTCTACATAAGGGCAGTCCATCTTTACTACCTCATCTTTATTAACTTGACACATTCCAAATCCAGCCTACCTCACTGTACTTAATGGATTTTGACTTCAAAGCCTTCAGTTTCCCCTAATCAATATCTCTCTCCTTTCCAAGCCAAGCAGAGCAGGTGCAAAGCCTCAGAGCCAAATTCTGCTCAAGCAGCTTCTCCAACTTCAGTGGGGGTTTCACTTTCACAAACTAATCAAGTCTGTAGTATTGCTGGTACCTTGATAGTTTCAGCATTCAGTGACACACTGTGCTCTTGAATAGGCAGAATGCATCTTCTAATGAGAATGTGGCATGAAAACTAAAATCCCTCTCCAATACCAATGGGCAACTCATGCTATTATTTGTAACAGATACACTGATGAGATAGGATGCCAAATTATTTAGACATCTCTAAGCCAAAAGTTATGCTAATATGTTTTATAAAGCTTGATTTGACTTTGACACATTCACAAATGAAGGTGACTATATTCTTCCATTTACAGCGAAGACATCTAAAGAACTCACACCTGGATTTTAACTTTCTATAGGAAAGGCATGAAGGGAGTTTAATACCTGATACTGAAGCTTTTCCAGTCACAGGCGTTGATGTAGGCATCAGAGAAGCAACACTTACAACAGTGGAAGTAGCAGTCTTATTCACTACTGATGAAGTAGACTGGCTCTGGCTTATACAGATTTGGTGTCCAGATGTCTTTGCTGCAGGAGTTCCAGAGGATGAACTGGAACCTGCATTATCTATTTGCTGTGTAAAAGAGGCAGAGAGGGCTAACAAATTCCTTTTCATGTCATAGATGATTCAACAGTAAGCACAACAAGGCAATATCTAGAAGTAGCAAAACCAAATGTTTATCTATCCATCATTAAGAAGCAAGAGGTTCTCAAGCACATATCTAAAAGCCCATATACAATGATGGTACATACAGAATGGAGGCTGTTTCAAGCAGAAAAAATGAAACTGTGTACACATGAACTGCTACTACAACTGCTTTGATAGTATCTGGAGCCAGGTCCCTTAACTTCAGCAAGCAGGTAGGCCTCCAGATGAGAAATTTGACCCAGGAATGTTTTGTATTTCCCTGCTGCTCAGAAGTCCAGAGGTATCAGTAGACAAATGGGAAAAAAGTTTGGGATAAAGAGGCTGGATGGAAAATTTCTCTCTCTGCAGCTTCACTGAGAGCTGTAAAAACAGTGAATAGCATTTAATGCAAATTCTAGCATCTTCACCTATACATGCTGTGTATGCCAGCATTCAGCCCTCAGAGCGCAGCACGGTGTCAACTCTCCACTTGTTTAATCTTCGCCTCCCCACAGGCAAAAGAAGTGAGGTTAGGAAAACCCCTGGAGTGAATTATACACTCCCATTTTTGCTGCCTCCTCCCCACCCCCATGAACTCATAACTCCATGCCAGGTGGACAACCTGCATCAATTGGATGCATGGCTGCATCCACGCACAAGAGTCTTCACTCTAGGAATGCAAACGTTTTGCTTCCAATCTCACTGTATGCCAAAGCACCTCATTCCAAGGTTGTGTTGTTACAACTCCGCTGGGGTGGAGTGACATCCTTTGAACACAGTCAGGACCAAAGAACCACAAACTCTAGTCACTGATGGCCTCTGAAATCTGTTGATAGCGGATTGGGCACTAAGCACTGTGGAGAGTCTGTGATCTCAAAGGAGCAACATACAGTCTGGTTACTGCTGGCTTTCACTGACCTGCTGGATACAGAGCTTCAGGCATTTCACATTCTTCTGCAAATTTTTGTGCCAGCAGCAGATTTGGTGTTTGAAAGCTGTGTAGACCAAAAATATCTGATCTATATGATTGCAAAAGCTGTTTCAGATAAAGCCTTCCCTGCCTACCTGAATTTTAACAACATTAAAAGCAAGAAAGCGCAAGTTTCAGTTTCTCTTCTCCCCTTGTTTCTTCACAGATACTACTTTATGCCAAACAGCAAACAAGCCAACAGAAAAGGAGTTGTGTGCACTGTGCTGGTACACAAATATGAACAGGCCCATCAGCAATGCTGACTGAGAAGACGAATACCAATAGTGGAAAAAAGCAGTGAAATCTCTTCCTGGGGATGGACACACATGCTAGACTGCAAACGTTACATTACAGAATATTGGTGATGTTTCTCACCTGGGCCACCCCGTTTGTGGGAAGGGGCATAGCAGGAGCAGCAGCTGTGGTGATAACACCTCCTGATACTCTCAGCACAGTGGTGCCAGGTTTGGAGAGCTGGGATGAGGCAGGCACTGATTTTATAGATCCATCTGATATTTTCACCAGCGATGTCTGTCCACTGGGTGCAGCCTTTGAAAAAGAATTCAGCATAAGGAAAAAGGTATTTGTTTGGATTTTTAAAAAATTTCTTAAAAAACCCAACAAACAAAACACAACAACAACAAAACAAGACAAATACTTTCTATTACTGAAAAATATTATCAATTTTATCAAGCTGTAGACTTTGAAAAAATATGCCTACCAATCTTGAATTTTGGATGACAAATTAAAAGTATTCTTCGGGATTTTGAATTTCATAGGGACAATGTGGTAGTTTTTAAAAGAAGGACTTTTGAGGGATACCCAAATGAAAAATTTTTAAGAGTTTTAGCAAGTGACCCATTTCTAAGCTTCAAATATTTAAGCACATTTTTGCACCTGACTGTATTCACTTCTCTAATTCCATTTCACCTTCTAGTGGAAGGTGTCCCTGCCCCTAGCAGGGGGGTTGGAACTAGACGATCTTTAAGGTCCCTTCCAACCCAAACCATTCTAGGAAATCCCAGAGCACATTTACAACCTAGCAACCCAAGCTTACACACAATCCGCTCTGAGAACAAAAATAAAGCTGGAAAAGTATGGACCAATATCTGCATATGAAAGTAGGCCTTCATGTGCTTTACTCATCGTAGCGCAGGCAGCATCATAACTGTACAAAAACCAAACCAAACCAAAAAACTACAAAATGAAAAGCTCTCACAACATGTGGTTCCTATACTTTATATGACAAAATGCTAACTAGTAAGAGAGAAACACATCATGTGCATGTTACCTGTGTAAATAGAGCTGTTTTCTGTCCAGTTATCACTTTTAGTGCTTGTCCTTGTGTGGAAGATGCTCCAACTCCTACATTGCCCTGAACAACTGAAGCTGGAGTCAGCTGCTTCCCAGAACTCTGAGGAGAAGGCTGGCCAACCAGAAAGGTGCCCTGCTCCAGAAATAAGTTAGGGTGGTCGGCACTTTGAAATACACTTAAGAGTCAATAGAAATTTAGGAGTATCAATACAGGATAAAAGCCTGTAGCTATAATGCAACAACATCATTTCATCTTCTAAAAGAAGGCACTGCTAATTACAGTGAATACTTCTGCACTAAGAGCTGGACATAGCCTTCTCTTCCTAGTGCAGAAAAACATTTTCTGATGCAAAGGAAGGGGTGAAAAAGCCACAGTTTCCTGTTTTGTCAGAGGCATCTACTACAATTTAACACACTTCGTGCTCTTCAAGTTTACTCTTTGTGACAAATGCTGCTTAGCATGCAAGATCAGAGAGGCTACTGCTGGGCTAGGCAAAAAAAAAGACGAGAAATCGAGACATTGTCACCTTCTCACTTCAAAATGTATTTAGTCCCCCACAAAGGCTATATATTCAGAGCTCAGCATGCAGAAATCAAAGCGACAACTGGAGGTGTGCACTCGAATAACCTACCACCTGAGACCTTCCCATCCTTCCTGCTTCACATCAGTATTCAGTTGCTACCCTTCAGAGGCTTCATTCACCCACCATCACACATGGAACCCTTTACACAATCTTCTGTTTCCTCATTTTTCTTTCTTACTCAGCCTTGCTGTTTCACTCCAGTAACTCTCCTTCATTCTCCTGTATCTTGTGCTTTCCTCCAACTCTTACATACCCTACTGTGCAAGACAGCTCTTCCAGCACCATCTCCGTCATATCACCTCTCTTATTTCGATAACGCTTGCGGCCCTGCCACCAGGCACTCTTATCACACTCTGTCTCTTCTCCACCCACTGCTTACCCTGGCCTTACTCAGTGCTGCTTTCTCAGCCTGCAAGGAGCCATGAGGGTACAACCCTGCAAGGGAAGGTGAGGGGCAGAGATGTGCCAATAGCAACAGCAAGTGGTAAAGCAGGTGCCTGGCAGAGGGAAGAGATACAAGGGTTGTTAGCGACGACGTAGATTCCAGTCCCAAGAATGTTTCATGTACTACAGAACCACAGGACATCCACCTAGCACCACTGCAGCCTGAAATGAAATGTCAATCTGCTTCACCCGAGATGCTTATGCCACTGACCTGGGGTGTCTGCTTCAGGATGTAGGATGTATAGGTGAGGTGCTGTGACAAGTTACTGCTTGTGCTTTGGGTTCCTCCTCCTCCACTACTCGTAGAAGAACCAGATTGGAGACCTGTAACCAGAAGAAAAGGCTTGACCCTTTGGTAACCAGACACTTTCAACTGCTAAAGCATCCCTGTATATTAAGTAATTGAAAACACTCTGCAAGACATTTGCTGCCACATTTTGCAGCTGAGTAACATTATTACCCAGTACAGCACAGTTCAGATGTGCTGCTGTGCTCCCTTATACCTCAGCAAATGTCATGAATGAAAAGAGCTATGGGGGAAATAAGGAGGACCGGTGGGCAAGCAAAGCTCATTTCAGGCTGGTTTGAATTTTCTATCAAAAGAAAATGCTATCCAACAGATGAACAGCCTTTTCATTGGTCTTTTGCAGGTTATGAAACTGCAGCAAGAGCCCTAAAAACACTCTGAACCCCACTGACGACTTCGTTTTACTTTTGTTGGGTGTTTCAGTGCAATTTTGTTGAGTATTAGATCATAGATACCAAGCAGTGGTAATGTGCAGTGACACTTTGATATTGCTCTGCCTACAGAAGGAACAGCCTGAACACTGATTTTTTTGCAGTTTTTCATTAAGAAACAAAGGTAAAAATAAAATATTTATGGCTTTGTCATAAAAATCAGAAGTATTTGTTCTTCCTTGACACCTGTAAGATTATTTCCTTGTCCAAGTTGGACTGCTCCAGCTGCCTCTCTAAATCTCAAGCAATGGGGCTCCCATGACAAGTTCTACAGCCAAAAAATACTTTCAGCAAGAGTATTTACTTCTTCAATGACATGTACTCTATTGCTATGTTGCTGGTATTTACAGCCTCATATATTAAACTGAATAATACCTCTTCCTCACTGCCAGTATCAGAACTGGGAGCAAAAAGTTTACACCCAATCCATCTCCCATCCCAAATCCCAGCCTCAAAAGGAGCATTCTGGAGAAGGCTCACGACAAAACTCTTCATCTACACAGTCCAAAACCTGCAGTATTCTTTCCCTACAGCAACAGCACACTATAAACTAAGTATTGCCCACTGGAACTATTTTAGCAGTGTTATTCTCCATGTATCTCACAGTAAGTTTGACTCACAAGCCCATTAATAAAAAAGTGTTTCTACTGGACTCAACAGCTTGGGGCTAAACCTTATATCAATATTCAAAATGATTCCTTTCCCTCATTCCAGATGCAGTATCTTGTCCTTTTCAAAGTTAGTTTCTTATGTTTCTAGTTTCTCCAGGGTGTCATTCCATTATTTATTAATAGCTTTCACAACTACATTCTAATCCATCTCAGTTCTACATCACAAAAATGCAGTTGTCTCTTTCTACAGATCACAAGGAAGAGTTAAAGGCAACTCTCCACTGAATTTTGAGGAAAATTACACTGTCTGCTTTCAGCACGGAGAGAAAGACATTGAGAGCACCGCATGAAGAGCGGTTTCATCTAAACCAGAAGACACTTGTAAGATCTCACTCTTAAAAAGCACCACATACTGTGTTGTTGTGAACAGAGAAACTGCACCCCATTACCGAGTTTCACAGTACCAGGATGCTTTCTAGCAAAGATGCCAAACATATTAATTATGCAGTGATTACATTATTTAACTCATTAGATTTCCCTGCAAGACTAACTAGCATTATTTGTGGCTCGCAGTATGGCTCCTTGGGGTATCAGAAGCAGTTTTCCTTTCCCAGAAGGATTCTTGCTGTTGGTGGTGAGGTACAATTTGGTGCCTGGTGGCAAGTTTGCCAAGTTTGCCAGGTTGGTGGCTGGTAACTGCAGTGTAGCCATCACTAGAAAGGAAGAATAAAAAGAAATAAAACTACTGCTTCCAGAAAGTAGTACACATTGAAATCTGCATGGGATGAAAGTACTAGGAGTGACATGCAGCTAGCCTTTGATAATCCATACTTAGCTGGCCTAACCACAGATTAACTCCACCAGTGATGCACAGACACTTTTCTGAATATGTCTGAAAAAAGTTTCTCTGCACGCAGTACCACTTATGGCTGCAGGCCAAAACAACACAGCCATGGGGTCTACAGACTTACTCCAGCCCAGACGCCAGACAACACCTTTCAAACAGTCCAGAGCCTGAGCTAACATGCTCAGCTAAAGGCAGCTGCCTGCAGAAGCAGGCGGGGTGCTTCTGCCCATACTCCTGTAACTGTAAGCACTGGGGAAGATGCGAACATGTAGTAAGGACAGTTTGGCTCTTAGTTGCATTTATGTGGAGCCCTCTGACCATCTAAGGACCACAATGCTGGGCGAAAATGTGAGACCTGGTTCCAGTAAAGTCTATCAGGTCTCCAGAACATTCCCCAGAATATCTGTCTGATCCCCACTCACAGAACACTGCATGTTTTAAAGTACTTGTGCTTCCTCTTCCCTCTTACAGATGATGAGTTAACATTTTCTTTAGTACTAATCTCACTCAGCCTGAATTTCCCTACAGACCTCTCTACTCATTTTCAAGTTTTTCAATCACACATAGTTATTTTTCAGTTGAAAAGCCTCAAAGTCTACCCATCATGAGCCATTAACAAGGTGTAAAATTACTCTACCTGAGCCTTGAGATGTACTTTTCTGAGCACCTGTGGAAGAAACTTGTGCCTTCGTTATAGTCTGCACAGGCTGAGCAACAATTGTCCCTCCGCCTCCACTCACGATGGCTTTGGCTACACCTTGAGTCACAACCTGCTTCGGACCAACAGCCTTTGCTACAGAAGAGCTAGATTTTGCCACAAGTATCTGGCCACCACTTATAGCCACTGCTTGTTTCACTGTCGACTGTAAAGCAGAACCAACTGGAACGCCAACAACCTGCAACAAATAAGTATTGGATGATGTGCTGCTGGCAAGAGCAATCACGTGAATTCTAGCTAGTATGCTACCTCCATCTCCAGACATTTCAGGACACTTTATACATGTCTAATCACGCATACAAGCTATTCATTCAGAAACAAAATTAAATTGGCAAGAGGCCAATCCCAAGTAAAAAGATAAACTGTTAAACACAACCGGGATTTCAGAGCACCCACAAAAGATTAAGTACATTCAAATTACAGGGTACTTCCATTTTTTTCTGATATATAAGCAATGGCTTAATTCCAGCTGAAGATAAAGCTTGCCTTGGCAAAGTACAGAGATCCAGAAATTTAGTTTCAAAACATTCATGGGAACAGACTCCTTGGGAAAACTGTCCTCAAAGCAGAATCTACAAAGTGCTTCAATTTTATGTGTTGATAACAACTGCAGGGAAACACGAGTTTGCATACCTACTCAAACAAGTAAATAAGGCAGTAAAAAGGACAATGAACTGTTGCAAATGTGTATATATATATTTATTTACTTATGCAAAAGTGAAAGCTCTGTATGTAGTCTCTTGTGCTTGGCACATGATTTGACTCTAACCATGATGGAAACAGGCAAGAATGGAGACAATTTCTGATACATCTGTCATCTTGTCACTGCACTGTTACCGTGCCTTCTCAGAAGCTGTGTCACTCCTGCGATAGCAACACTGCATTGACACAGACTCCTACAATAAAATACCTGAGTTGCCACTCAAGTAGGATTGCTTCCACCTAACACTAGTTCTGCCTCAGCCTCCACCCCACTCCCTATTTGTCCTGTTCTTTTTTGTTGCAGGCCTGCAGTCCAAGGAAAGAATTTGCCTCCTCTTACAGAAAGACTTGGATGAGTTTCAGCAAGAGCTGATGACGGCAAGCAACTTCCAGGGTTGACAGGCTCCAGTTCAAAACCACCCCCACCCCACTGTTCAATGGGTTAGACAGAACTGGGAGATGTTCCCTGTGCACAATGAAATGCAATAGTGCCTGCTCATCCTGCTCCTTTCTCAAGGACTATAGTTAAGATGACATGAGCCACTCTGTGCACATGGGGAAAACAGTTAACCATGGTGCTGCTGCCTGGGTCTGAGATAGAAGCAACCCTACACTCCTGAGAGAAACATGACGTGTTGCAATAAAACCACAAGACAGACAGCTTACACCACACCAAAGATGCCCAAGTGCCTCATACCTTAGATTGCACTGTCCCCTCGCCTGTGCTCACGACCGGCTTCTGCGGTGACAAGGCTAACATGTGGTTCCCTTTTACAGTGACATACTGCTGCACAGAAGTCTGCGTGGCTGTCCCTGTCACTGGTAGTTGGGGTTGCTGGGGCAGCTCTCCCGGCTCCTGCTTTATTATCACCTTTTAAATAGGATGAAATAATAATAAGAAAAGCAAACACCTTAAATCACTGGGGATCATTTCTGACACAGCCTGTCTGCAGGAAAGGGCAGCCAAGTCAGTAAACTCAGATGTGGCTCTTACCACCAGGTGGACTCTCTTAACTCAGCTCCAAGATGAGGGCTACTCCCAACACACAAGCATGTGTGTGAGTGTCTGAATTTACAAAGCATTCCAGATTTGAGAGGTGCTCACAGAAATTACAGAATCACAGAAATTGCTAGTAATAATACAACTACTAGTCATACTAACAATGGACTTGGCCAGATCTGACTCCTTCAGGCCCTGCATCTCAGCATGGACCAACAACACTTTACAGTTTCAAATTTCTAAGCACCTTCCTGCTCAGAACACATTCTAAACATAAATTTTTTTTTCTATACTGCAAAATTACAACCGATATATAGCTATAGATATTGTAAATTATTATAGCTGACATTATTCTCTTGCATGTATGTTATGTGTTTCTCTGGTGCAGGCATTAATTCTAATCTCCAAGAGCAGCGACTCAAGAAAGGCTGGGGTTTTTTTTTGCATTAGATTGCTATAGGTACTGTAAATGGTAGGAAGCACTCTTCCACCTTTTACTTGGACCACCTAATATTGCCAGAAACAACTTTAAATTCCAGATGGTAACATTGAAGGAAATGTACTCAAAAGTGGCAACATCTGAGATTCAGAAATCCCTGTATCATTTTTTAAGAAGCTCCTGACACATCTACTGCAGTTTACTTTCACTGAATCCCATTAAAAATAGCTTTTAAAATATCAGCCTCACACACGACAGTGATTCAGAGCAAAACAAGAAAGGATGAAAGAGGAGATAAAAAGAAAGATCACATGTACAGCAGAGCCACAGGGAAAGAAAAGAAAACAAGATACATTTTTGAAAGGTGCTAGAGCGCCCTTGGCAGCAAGACACATTGGTTCCAATAACAGTTTTATGTGCACTGGAAGTTACATGGTTTGTGGCACAAGACAGCATAAAATGGCACTATTGGGCTCCTTGTCCCAGCACAAAAGCCAAGTAGAATACCTTTGTAAAAGCTCCAAGTCCTCCAGTTACCGATTTGGGGCTTTGGACCTTGGAATGACTCCCAATGGGACAAAGGGGTGGCATGGTGGCAAACAGTGAATCCTCCTGCTGTGAATAGGAAGACATGGTGCAAAAATCAGTGAAATGTCCACTACAAGAAATAAAACAAGTGACTGCTAATAAAGGGTAGCATGGAGCATCTGGGCAGGTCAAATTACCTATACAATTAAGACATTTCCAATATCAGCCAACATGGAAGTAAAAACAGTGTAACATACTTAATACAACCTACAAAGCAAATTTTATTTTGAAAGTTACATCTCCCAACAGCAGTAACTGTTTCTTACCATATCATACACAAGTAAAAGAAATTGACTAATGTTTCCCAACCAGCTTTTTATACAAAGCATTTCAGAGCTGTAAAATTCAAGTAGGCTGAGGGGGGATTTTATCAATAAGTATAAATACCTGATGGGAAGGTGTAAAGATCAAGCCAGACAACACTCAATAGTATCCAATGAAAGGACAAGACTCAATGGGCACAAATTGAAAAACTGAAACACAGGAAATTCTGTTTAATTATAGAAAAAGTGTTTTGTTTTGTTTTTTTAAATTTAATCGTGATCAAACACTGGAACAGGTTGCTCAGAGAGGCTGTGGACTCTCCAGTCTTGGAGATACTAAAAACCCGACTGGACACATTTCTCAGCAACCTGCTCTATTTGACCCTGCTTTGAGCAGGACAGTTGGATTGGATGATCTCCAGAGGTCCCTGCCAATCTCAACCATTCTGTGATTCTATACACAATCTCAGAGAGAGAAGACAATCTAAGAAGAAACAAGTTACAGAGGAGAAAAAACCATTCAGTTTTAAGTCTGGAAGCAAAATTCTCTCAGATGAAGTTTTGCTCTCCTGTAACTAGAAAAATGTGATGGCATACAGTCTTTCCAGGCAGAACTCACCATTTGGCAGAAACAGTGAGGCTACATAACTAAACGGAGTAAAAAACATTTCCACACCCACAAAATCACACACCTGGCATTTCTGGATCTGAGGCTGGTAGAGAAGTCAAATGCATTTGAGGAAGTTTGTTACGGTTCTGTTTTAAGTAAAATAATTGTACTCTTTTACAGTCAACGTGAACTCCAAAGCCATGGTTTCGCAATCACTTGGCCCATCCTTGGGTTGGATCATGACCAGAAAGCAAGCCCTCAGACTAACCTAATATTCCTGCCATCTTCCTTACACTGACCCATATGGTTGAAAACAGATTAGTTTTCAACCAGATTGGTTGTCTGTTCTGGTTCACCACATCACTGCACAACTGGTAGCAAACAGAAAGAGGTGTGAAGACAAGGCTAGAGGCATAACCAGTCCTCTCAACAGCAGCCTGTGTATCAGTCATTTTAAAGTGGCTGAAGAAACACAGCCTTAAGTCATTAAAAAAACCCACAGAGAAAACTAGCACATAGTGAAGAGATGAAAAGTGGCGAGTTAAGCACAATCTGTAATATCACACTGAACTATGACACATCCTCCTCTTTAAAGAAACCATAAAATTACAGCTTTTTCACCAACCAGAAGACATAAATTAAAATACATTTTTGTTTACAGAGCTATGATTTTTATATTTATATTTTTTAAATATCTTCAGTTTTTAACTTTGCCCTAGAAATACAGAATTCAACTCTTAATTACATGTGCCTATGACTCGTTAAAAACCTTTCAGAAAGAACTGTCCCAAATCGGCAAAAAATTAAGACTAATGAATGGTTTTGAACATAGTTAAGTGAAATCCATCTGAGCAGACAGGCTCTTAAAAGCTGAATATCTAGCTGCACACCTGACACTTAAAATGCTACTCCAAACTAATTGCTTCAGACAGCAATCTTCAACACTTTTTCCCTAACAGACATAGGAAGCATTTCAGTTCCAAATGTAAAGTGATTTGCTCTCTGCAGGCTGACTGGCGAGCCTCCCCCTTGCCACCATATCCTGCATTAATATTCTTGCAACTTGGAGACAGGGAAACACTCCTGTTTTCAGCAGCACAACCACCGGCTGCTTTCAAAAAGAGCCTCACTGATGCCACTTCCCTGCCAGAAATATCCTTCCTAGCACAAGGTATGGGAGAGATTTTATGTGAGACAGTTCAGCTCCGTACCTTTTGGCCTTTGCAGATCAGAAGCATGAAACTATTTATCACTGTTTGTTTACACATTTGGTTACTCCACTGTTTACACAAACATTTTTCTAAATGCAAGCAGATGTAAAAAGATGTAAATGAGCTATTATCAGGCTGCTAGCAGCAGCTGCTGTACAAAAATAATGAACAGTGAAGGTTTTGAGGTAGGCACCTCTGGTTTAATCACATACTGTCAATAACAAAGTGAAGAAGATCAAAGTCAGCTACAGAAGAGCTTTTTTTGAAAGACAGGACATTTTGAGAGCTATGCCCTCATGGATTTCCTTGTAGAAAAGCAAAAGAGCAGTGCCTTTAACAGAGGTGTACACAAGTCTACTTAGAGCTGCATGAAGTGACACTATCATCTTGTATAACCACCATGTTTTCATATGGCTCCATCTGTTAGACACAGTAAACCTTCATATGAAATGACAACCAAAAGAACTTGCCTGAAATGCAGAATTTATAATACTAAAAAGCCCTATTTAATAAGAAGCTGGATTTTAAATGGAAAGTACGCACCTAATGAGAACATTACCTTGACAGCTGAGGTGACAAAACTGCTCCCATGGGTCTTTGATACAGGAGATCCCGTTCCATGAGAGGCCTGACAAACACTGGTCAGTTTGCTGGTTGGGCTCCCTGCGTATCAGGAAATAAAGTAGATGTCAGGTGAGGGCCAGGGAGCAGTGCCACTGAACACATGAAACCTCTTCTAACATGAAACATGACATTTCATTTTGACTGTCATTTTCACTTGCAGAATCCACACCCCAGAGAAGGTAGTCTCCACCCAGAGCTCCATTTGCTGCAAGCAAATGGTCAGGCACCTTCCTGGGTGGCCAAGAGTATCAGCTACAGGTGCAAATACATGAAATTAGGACAGTAAATGAGCTAGCTGCCAGTCAGAACTTGCTGCTGCAGATGTAACAGCCTCCACTGCTCAGAAGCCCTCTGAACCTACACTAGCCTCAGACACTGGCATGGAGAAAGGCTTGGAGGAGGCTGGAGTAGGAAGGAAAACGAAGGCCAGAAAAGGAGGGAGACAAAGCGAGGAGTAACAAGAGGAAGAGACAGAGTGAGTAGGGTAAAGAAAGAAACAGAAATATGGAATGAAGACAGAGTCCTCTGTCTGCGGAAGACTGCTCTTGCAAAATTGACATACAGATACATGTGCCACAGCACTCTCCTGAACCCCCGAGATGGATGGGGGTTCAGTGGTAAACTTACCCTGCATTATTGGAGTGTGTACACAACACTTTGTTGCTCAGCAGCAGATGTGTTACTGCTGTTGAGTTGGTTTGTTAGTTTTGTTTGTTCAAGAGATGCCAAAGCTATAGATTACATGCATAAAAACATCATAATAGTCTCTCAAAAAGTTGTACTACAATCTGCACTTAAATTTAAATGTAAATGAGTAGCCATTTCTCGTAATAATGGGGTTTGGGAAGGCTGGCTTTCACGGAGCATAAAGGTCTCAGCCCTCTTTTTAAATATGATCTGCAGTCTTATCAAAAACATCCCCGGGTCTTTGTCTGTAGTATCACATTACACTCAATCCAGCCTGGCTACTGGTGTCAAAAAGCCAGTTCGACATTCCATCGTGGTCCCTCACACAGGGTCTGGTGATGAGGCTATCTCTCACAACAAAGCTCAATTTGGGGAGAGGAGGGTATTAATTTTCTTCTCTGTCACTGATCTGATCTGACTTGTGCAGGATATGGGGGAAGCGGCAGGAATGCAGGGGACAAAGCGGCAGCAGACAGTTTCTTCCAGGCCAGTCTGTACTTATATCACACTAATGTGGTGGGAAACCGCACCTTTAATGGTGTTAAGACTGGTACGTCCAAATCATCTGGTGCATCTATAGATTACATTCTCCATGTGCAAATCTCTACTAGGAGAACACAAAAGTTACCCAAACCATGATAAACCATGTATGCAGAGTAGACAGTCAGGCTGGAGGTAAAGAAGAAACAGAAAAGAAAAAAGGCAGAAACCCCCCAACCAAACAAAAAAACCCAAACACTCTTATTGGTGAAACAGCTTCAGAGTTACCAAGAAAGCACCAAAACATACTTTAAAAAATTCAGCTGTAACTATGCTCCCCTACCATTTCCCTCTGTGATGAAGTTAAAATGAATGACGGCTGTGTTCCCTCAGACAAAAGGAGGAACTGTTATTAAGAGACCAATTTTTGCACTTTCCAACAATGCCCAGCAAATGGTTTGTGTTACATGGATGCTGCACTTCACCACATGGCTCTGAGCATCCTTCTGAGATGCTGGCAAGCACACACATACACAAACAAGTGTGTTTTTAAACAGACTACAAATCACAACAAATAAATTAGTTTTGAGTGACCTTTCCTCCAGCCCAGACACAAAGATTACCAACTAACTCCCATACCCATCACCAGTCTCCTGAAGTTCAGTCCTCCCCCCTGACCCCAGGCTTATGTCACCACTGAAGCACCAAGGGAACCCAGTTAGAGGAATCCAAACTGGCTGGAATTGGACCAGCCAGAAGTTGAGAGCAGTAACAAAACCCAGCATGGCTGTTCTCCTGGTAACCTGGGCCTACACATTTCAACACATATAGAGCACCATTCCCTGGGACCTAAGACTGATCAGCAAGTCACTGCAAGCTCTCCATGCTTTTTGCCCACATCCACGACACAGTTCTCACCCAACCACCTGCGCACTCTTTCTGTCTAAATCTCTGTGCACCACAGTCTACATTACTTTCTCCCCTTCCCTTTTTGACTGCAAAGAACAGGCTCTCTTTGCAGACGTATCTGTGAATTCAATTCGGCCTTATACTGTGTGCTGTTTCCTGAAGGAAGTTATGTTAAAGTCTGAGATACCCTTAACCATGTTATACAGGCCAGTTGTGCAAACCAACAATACCTCCCTCTTTCTTTGTCAAGTACTCTTCCATCTTCACAAGCTGAAATACTGTTATACTAATCATTTTAAAGGGAGAATAAACTTGAATGGGTAAGACTAAGCCACTGCCTTCTGTGGTCACACTACACACCTGTGCTTGTGGCTGCTGCTCCAACCATCTGTCCAGGCTTGTCCACAATAATATACGGATTATTAATGACTGAACTAGTAGAGCCTTGCTTCATGTGCACCGGAGTGGAGGTTGGGGTACGAGGTAGCGGAGATGGACTAGGGGTCGATATTGGAGAACCTTAAGAAAAAAAGTCCAATGCTTCTATCTTGTAAATGTTAAGAACATAAAAATACAGCAGTAGTAGTACTTTTTACAATGGCTTAGAGAAGGAACATTTTTGAGGATGCATTTCCCAGCCTGAGTGAGATCACAGGACTTGGAGAAGGAAAGAGGAGACAGAAGGGAAGGAAAGGAAAAGGCACATAAAGCACTATGGCTCATACCTAGCCTGGACATTCTCTGCCTACCAGGACAAGCAGGGCTCAAAGGGACCTTGAGAAGCCATCTGGTCCACCCCTGAATCCTGAGGGACGTTACCCTAAACCATTCTCACTGCCAAGACCAGTCTGCGGAAGGAGACGAAGAAAGAGAGCCGAGCTCTTTGATAGGTGCTCTCTTTCCCTTGTGGAGCCCACAGTATGGGCATTCAGAACCAGGAACCAAGCAGTTCACGTAAAAAGGCTGTGTGATACAGCAGCCATCAGACAAGCATGGACGCTCTTGTCTCTTCACTGCTCTCACTACAGCAGAAGCCCTTGAAAGCAAACTGTAAAATGTGCAAATTCTAGCTAACAGGACCAGGACAGAGAAAAACAACAGAAGAAAAAAGCTTCATGAGGGGCTAAACAAGAAATGCAGAGTAAAGGACAGGCAAGGAAGTGATCAGAGAAAAGAGACAGCAGCAAGCACACTAAGCTTCAACTGCCTGTTAACCTGCTTTTTGGGCAGTGACTGACAATTGAAATAGAACAAATGTTGATCAAATAAAATTTCAACGTCTTATAAACTGATTTCGAAATCTGGATGGGGTGATACTTCTCAGCAGACAGCAGAACCTTGGAAAAATATTTAGCAGGGAAACATTTAAATAGCAAAGATCAACAGAGAATAGTCCAAGGATTTTAAGAAAGATAGGATGGCCCCTGTAATTCTTGCTTCCTGGGAAGCCTTGGGAAAAGAAGATCAAGAGAAGAGCATATTAAGACAGAAGAAAGCACTTGGCTTAGGTTCAAATGTAAATCAGCCTGAGTACAGTTTTAAGATGTCAAGGAACAATATTGATATTTAATAAAAACACCCAACAACCAGACAAACTTGAGGAAAAATATCTGGGAGCAGATCATCAGAAAACACACATACTGATAGCTGGTGCTTCATCCTCTCTACCCTGAACACCAGAAAACGAAGGAATGTAACAGGTCATGTTTCAGCTTCACAACATGTGACATGGTGAGCTGCACATTAAAACTTTCTGATGTAAAACATCATCCAATGGATGGCACCATGCCCAGGCAGGGAAGGGACTATAAGTGAAATGAGTAAACAGCACCTTGGTCATGTTTGGTTCGGAAGCTATCAAAAGAGTATCACATTGTCAGCTGACTGCAGTGAGCAATTTAATCCAACCAAGGGTGGACTTTTGGAAGAGGAAGACCAAGCTATTCCGTCTGAAGAGGTGTCGCAAGTACAAGAGGGACCATTTGAGTCTACAAGGTTGAATTCAATTGTTTGCCCAATAATCAGAAAAATTTTTTCTTCTTAATCCATCCCAGCTGTCTGAAAGCAGGAGGGAGAAGAACGGCTTCTTCCCACATACAAATAACCCACATGAAAGATGTGTCCTTGCCTGGGCTTTTCTGTGGGTAGCAATCCAGTTAAATACTATCTTTTTCATACTTAAATGCATTCAAGAACAGGGAGAGAACAGCTCTCATCCTGCTTTTGATCTGATGTGAAGCATTTCACACTTGTATTTTTTCTTCCTTGAACATTAAGAAGTGTGTTTAGCTCCTTATTCTACAGTTTCCTACTGCCTGATGTTTAAAGATTGGCAGGAAATCAGGCAAAGGGCACAAAACAAGTCCAACTGGTTCACTCTCTTGTTTTCCAGGGTGAAGCACTGGGATAAGCAAACTAACATTCACCTGATACAATCTTGCAACTCATGGTGATAGGCTGGAAGGATTTTCCTGGTGACTCTGCAGGGCTTGGACTCTGACCTTGAGGCACTATTTTACAGCTAGCTGCAATGGGTTGAAAGGCTGAATTTCCATGAGAGCCAAATGCAACTTTCTGTGTGGCTAATTTGGTGGGAGTCCGTTCTATCGAAGATGGCAGGGAATAAAACGTGGCATGTCTTTCGGTTTCAGCATTCCCAGGGAATCCTGATTAAAACAGGGAAAAGAAGAGAAATAGTTCTTAGGCTGAGACATCTAATTCCTTACTGTGCTTCTCTACACAAACAAAACTTAGGTACAACAAACACACTTTCAAATGAAGGCAGGAAAAGCAACTGGTGGGCAGCCCTAAACAGTGAAAAAATGGGGTAGGAGGTTCCTCCTGTGCAAGCCTGTTGGATTTGTCTCTGAACAGAAGAATAAAACGCTACCACGTACAGCCTGTTCAGCTGTGGCAGGTGATCAGCCACTTCTTACAAATTTTCTTGGAACAACCCCTGCATTGACCAAAAGCTGCTGGTAGTTTCAAGTGTCCTTGGTTAGGGTTCCACAGGACTAAGGCTGGACCTCCTTCACTGAGAATCTCACAGTGCATTTTTTGGAGTAAGAGCACAGGGAGACCACCTACTACCTTTTGACCTGGGTTAAGGAATCCACTTTATCTGATGTCAAAGGATCAATTAACCTGGAGCTAATGAGAGAAGCCACTGCCTGTCAGTGTAAGAAAGAGGCAGGTTTACTTCCTTCCCGTTGGCTGTAGCACTGCTCACCTAAAGGTGCTGTGTATCTTCCTGTTTGAATAAAAAGCCTGAGCATTTAAAATTTGGTTGCGTTTCTCCTTTTTTGGCCAAAAGAAAACACCGCATTTGAACAGTGGACGTTCTTCTCACTGAGCCAGAACACCACCAGTGGCATCACAGCACCTACCAGAAAGCATACCATGCAAGACACCAGCTTAAAGCCATTCCTTGAAGACAGGAGTGTAAGGAAAAATCAAGAAAGGCATCAGACCATGTTGCATGTGACCATATTTTGAAATACAAAGTTACTGTTTCCAGCAAGTTTCTCACACTAAAACCTGCAAACCATAAAAGACACCCTTGTTTCTCAACCCAGTTAACCAAGGTCTGTCACATAAGCCTTGACACCGTATGTTTCAGAAAATAAAGCTAAATGCTAACAGAGGCACAGTTTCTCCTACCTCACACAAACTAAAAATCATAACAGTGTGCCCAAGGGGCCAGCACTAGCTTGCTTCAGGCGATTCAAATGATCCTAAGGCATCAACTGCCCCATTGCAACAGGTGCTGCATTTCCTGAACTTACAGAGGAAGGTGAGAATGAGACAGTGACATGCACAGATGCCATCCCTCAGACAAACATACACTACAGCTTTTTCACACTCTATTTTCAACAGCACAGTTATGTAGTCATTTTTGTTCCTCTCCCCCCTGCCCCAGTCAACTCATGTTAGGCACCAACGTAAATAACTGAACACACCACTAGGCCAATTCTTTTTATATATACACAGTCCCTGAAACATTCAGAAACCTAAAAAACCATCTGAAAACAGTCTGCCAAGAAAAAAACTATAAGTGCAATTCGAGAACCTTTTTTTCCAACTACATCTGCTGCATAAAGCTCCATATTCACTGTTTAGCAAAACAAAGCCCACTCAACAAAATCGAGATTATAAAACACAAAAAACCCCCCAAGAAACCCAAGCCCAAACCCCAAATAAACTGTAACAATTTCTGAATTACATTTCAGAGTACACTGAGGAAATAAACATCTGAGGTGAGCAAGGAGCAGGTAGCACTGGCAACCTTTAAAGCACAAGAACAATCAAGAGGAGGTATCCAGAAGAGCTGAAGTTCCAAGAACTCAAATTTCACCAACACCCATTCGCTCTACCTTTGTCCACAGAAGCATCTGGGCTGGAGTCCCGCAACTGTTTAATTGGTGAAGAAGCTTTGACTGGTGCTGGGATACCCAATGACAGTGGTAAAGATGTAGGAACGTCAGAAAGGTCAGACTCTGAAGACTGGGAGAAAAGATACTCCTCACCAAGGGAATGCCTATGCAGCTCCACATCCACTACCTTTCAGAAACAGGAGAAAGGACAACATTAGTATTTGGCAGCCAGGTAAAGATATAAAAACTGAAAACAACTATGCCTTTTCTTTTTATTTTAATGTCTAGAAACCTCTCCCTCTCCTCCCCCCACCTCTGCATAACACTTCCAATCATTTCAGGGACACTTCCCAGAGGTCCAGCAGCACCTGAGCTAAGACAAAAATCTTGCAATATTTAACCCCTGCAGTAAAAGAAGACATCTCTCAGTCCATGGGGAAATCTGAATAGCAAACACTGGAAGGAATACAGAGCCCAGCTCCAAGCATCCCACTAAGGGAAGGACTGCATAACCCCTTAGGGACAGGCACAAAACTGCAGCTTGCCTTTTCTGATAAGACTTTGAGAAACATACTATCTACTCTTCAAAAGTGTTCTTTAATCACAGCAGACATCTCACATTAAAGTTTTCTCCAGAGACTGAAAAGCTGAAGTAATGCAATTTCACCTTAAAAATTTCCATTCACTACAGACAAGTGGAAAATAATAATACAAAAAAAATGTTTAGGGATATAGCAAACCATGAGTTATTAATTAATTTCATATTAATTTTTAAGAGTTCATTTTCCATGAAGATACTGAATCTTGACAGACACAGAAACTTAGAAGTACTTGATATACTGCAAAATTTCAGCAGGATAGTTCAGTGATCCCTTTAACTTAAATTCTTTATGCATGAGATCTGCAGCACATCAGAAGGCAAATCAAGACATTTGGTACCAGAAGCTCCACAAAGAAATAAAAATTAAAACTGTAGTAAAAGCTAAGTTATTTATGAAAGAATAGTTGGAAACAGTCTCCTCTGAACTAGAAAGGAGAAAAAATGACTGTTGTCATGAATAGTGACAGGGTGTCATAATGATTTCCTTTAACAAGAGAGCAAAATGTACATTCCAGAAATTGTGAAATCAAATGGGTCTGACTCTGTGCTTAGTCCCGTATATCTTTTTCTTTTTAAACATCCTTAAGGGAATCAAAGTACAACACCCATCCCATGACCCGGTGACTCACCGTTTCTGCGCCAAGTGTCTGCAGGCCCGTGTAGGTCCTGTCCAACTGGGTAAAATGATACAATATATTTTTAAATTAACTAGGGCAAAGTAATATATTAGCTAGAATTTACAATACAATTTGTTTGAAAGGAGTTGAAACTATGTAAGTTGAGCAGCAGCACATCTAATATTTTGAGGCCACAGGGTCAGAAATCTGTGTGCTCTGTTAAGTACCCTCTCTTCTGAAAAAAAGCCAACCACTACCCAAAGCCCACACTGAAGCAGAAAGGAGCAAAAAAGCTGGAAGAAATGAGATTGTTGGGGAAATATTATTTCAGTCTAAGAGGAGTCTTCGAGGAGTGTCCTTTTTTATTCCTGATGTCAATATAAGGAAATAATAATGAGAAAAACCGCAGAGATTTAAACTGACCAGCATGAAGGCTACATTTACACTATAATTTTTGATTAAATAACTGTTCACAGTGATTATCAGCTGATAGAGAGGCAGAAAATCCCAGAGGCATCTATTAAGATACCTATATAGAGAAGCTGGGTTTGACAGTCTTGCAGTGCCCCAGAGCTCAGGGGAAGACAGGCTGTGAGCCACGGAGGAGGGTTCAGCTCACTCCTATCACTTCACAGCAGCCACAGGCTCAGTATGCGAACAGCAAAGATTTGCTGATTTGAGTTCTTGTGTGCCACAGACTGGCTCAGTTTTCTTCTGTAGGCTGGGCTTCCTTTGCTGCATAACATCCACCATACTGTTACCAATTTCTCCACAAGTTTTATCTCTCCAAATATATTTTACTCATCATCTGCATTAAATGTCCCTAAGTTCCAGGGGAATGTTTCCAACCTTCTCTACTATCTATATTTGGGGTTGCAATGAGGTACCTACATTAGCATGAAATTCATTAATGCAGGCAGAGTTTAAATAAAATTAATCATGCTGCTCAAAGAAACAGGAAACTAAACCAGCTCAGGACTTAATTCTACTAATGCTAGGGACTACTAATTAAAAGGAAAACAAGAGCAATGGCCTAGTTTTCTAGGACTGCTGCATACTGTAAATCCTATTGAGTGTTGCAGGACAGGTGAATGAGTTGAAAAAGAAGGCTCTCTTCAAAAGGAACAAGGAATGAACAGGGAATCTCAGCCCTGCCTACTCTAACAATAAAGATAATCTCTAGCCAATATGTGAAAGTGCTGAAGGAACAGAACAGAAGATACAGCAATCACTTCACCAACAGAAAGAGAGCCCTGCAGCACCCTGTCAAGTTAAAGCCAGTGAGAGCACGATAAAAATCTCAAACTGTAGGGAAACAATAGGTAATGCTTTGCTGCTCTGAGCAGAATCAGTTCCAGCTTCTGCAAGGCTGGGTTCCTTGGCTACCGCATCAACTCCAATACAGCCAAGGTAAGAGGCTTTCCTGGATCTTTTTTGATTCTCCAGCTCAACTATTCATGTGCAAATAGCCAGCAGGACATACACACAACAGAGAGATGCAGAAGCACATGCAAAAGTGGAGCCTCTTCTAGATTATGCAAGAGACCTCATTTAATTGCCTTTCTCTCAAATATTTTGTTCAAATACCTTCAAATTGTGTATGATATCAATCCTCTTGTTCTGGCTATCCTTGAAGTGTATCTGGACTCTCACAGGAAATTCTCCCCAGCCTCTCCTGGTCAGGTGAAATGGAGGTTCTCTGGAAACAAATGGTGATTCACATTTTGGATGCAGAAGTGGTATAGCTTTCACGTACCTTTTTCAGAAAGCCAAAGACTGCTTTTCTAGCTGACAACTAAAGCTATCTTCAGGCCTGCTATTCACCAGAGAGAATGCACTCAAAGAAATAAGAATTTTATGGCTTTGGACAACTGAAAACGTACTTTTATTTTGCACAAGGGTACAGGGAAGAAAATGGTAAAACACTGTTGGATGAGAGAACACAAGAAACAAGCGTCTTCAAAAAACAAACAAAAAACCCAAAAACAAACAAACAAAAAAAGAAGGCTGTGTAATGCCAAATGAAAAATACTTGTTTCAAAAAAACCCCAAGTCAGCTCCTAGGACACAGCTGCAAGGTGAGTTTTCAATGCAGCATTTTGCAACTGCTCTCTGCTATTCCCTATCTAGTAGCAAGAAGGCACGCACTTCATATAACATTAAAAGAACACCACACACACAACAAGGAAAAGCTAACTCAACCACTGTCATTCTCCAAGCTGAAAAAGAAGGGCCTATTTCTAACATTTACCCTTACTTTGTTTGTATTTCAGCTTGTTATTTGTAAATCCCAAATGTAGTTTTGCAACAAAACAAAACAGAAGAGCTTTAAAGGCTATATTTAGTCCAGAACATGTATGTCCACTACAATGACTGGGACCGTGCAACGAGAAATCAATTAACCAGATGGGACTAAAACATAAGACAAACAGCACTGACATCAGATACTGGAAACTGAGAAAGGCAGAAAAAGACAGCAGTCAAGTGTAATTTAGTATGTTAGACAAGAAATACAAAGGAGTTCGCTTTCGTCCTGCTCAGGGTTGCCTTCTCAGAAACATTACTGAACCATACTAACACTTCTTATCTCAGATAAGTCTTTCTGGAGTTGCCTTTCAGTATTTTAATTTTGCCAGAATTAAGTTGCCACTCTGTACCTCAGCAGTCTCCCCACCCTCCTCAAGGAGGCAGCTGAACATCCTGTGGAGAATAATTTCTTTGGGAAGACACAAAGTAGTTCGAAGGCATCCTCCCATTATCTTGTCCCAAGGAGTGAGAATGAAAGATTGACAGGACATTTCCCTGCAGCAGTCAACAAAGAACCAACCCTGCTCATCTCATCAGGGTCACAGCTTTGAATACAGGTCTGGGAGAGGACAGAGAAGCTCCCGTTTCTGTAGCACCAGCACCATTACACTGATGGGAAATTCCTTCAAGCATGAAGTCAACGCCACTGATCTCACTACAGTGGAGAAATATTTGGGAGAGGGATAAAATTTCTTGCCCAAGCTAACATGTGTCATTAAAACTATGGGCAAAATAGCTGAGACTCCTTGTTCTTTTTCACAGTGGAATGGATGGGAGGTAGAAAACACCTCTTTTGGCAACAGAAGTCTAACCTGCACAGCAGACAGCATAACACATACAGGAGATGCACAAACTCGCATGAATAACATGAAATTCAACAACTGAATGCTTTTTCTCAGTAGGAAATGAAAAAAACAAAACAAACTGTTTGGCACATTTGCTACATAAAAACTAATTTATTTTTAATATTATTTTGCAGTAAGTCAAGCCAAGCCGGAGGTTAAAGACAGACATGGAATACTAAACCAGGAAAATAAGTTGCTAACTTTCTAAGAAACTTGGCACTGTAAGCCTGGCAAGCATAAAGACTGGAAGAGTGACTGGAGTAATTCCTTATTACCTCACTTCTACCAGGTCATTAGGTTTGTAACTGGGATGGAGAAAGAACCAAACTTTCTTGACAAAATGATTTATGCTGGGTTCTCTCCGAGAGCCTCGGACATACACCATCCATTTGTGGGTCGACTGATCATTTTCTTCTCTCTTGTCAGGGGGAATGTACCTGGCAAAGAAGTTAAAAAACAAGCACAAGATAAAAATCCCTAATAGATAAATACCACAAAAAGTATTTCAGGAAAGATTAGGCAAAAAAATTGGGGATGGTAAAATGCCTATGTGAACCTTGGCCCCTGTACAGTTCTGCTCATTATTCCTTACTCTTGACAGTTCATCCAGAAACAGATACAGCTCCCATAACCTAGTCTATGCTTCTAACACATTTCCTCTATTTTAGTGCACAACTGCCAGATGAAATTTGTCCATTTAAACATTTGGCTCTTAATTAGGAAGACTTCATATTAACATTCTACCACTGCCAAATCCCTTTCCCCATCTTATTCTAATATGAGGAAGCAAAACCACACCAGAACATAGTATCAGCAACTCTGCTACCATATATACAAAAAACCCCAATTCTTCTTATAAATTTTTAAGAAACTTCATAGTCAATACTTGGTTCCGGGTCCAGGCTTATGTAGATTTTCAAAATGCAATTCTAACACTGCAAGTCTTGTCAGCAAAGTTTGCTACTTTCTATGCAAGAGGAAAAGACTGACTTGAGTAGTACAAGGGTGGAGAGTTAAAACCTGGACTCATCCATAGTTTCCTAAAATGAATGCCTTTCTTCACTGATTTCCTCAAAGTTCAAAAGTTATGTGTATTCACCTGTCTTTAAACAGTTTTGGAAAAAAATTATAAATAAAAACTGTACAAATGAATTTCTTCAGACTATGCTGGACTTTCACAATTTTCCTCCTTCTGGTGTTGGGGGTTTTGGTTTGGGTTTTTTTGTTATTTGTTTAAAAACCCCACATCATCCCTATGGACACATTGAATTAGCCATTAGGACAACTTGCTTTTCCAAATTTTCAGGGAAAAACTTGGGATTTCTAACTGGTCAGAAAAGGCTGAAAAGACTCCCCTTGAGACAAACAGATCTTAAAACCTCCATATATATATATATAAAAACCCACTACTAAAACACCCATTCCTGCCACAAAAAACTCATGTAGACACTCAAGGAGGGCAGCCTTGGGTACAGTGATTATTCAAGGGCAATACCTCACATTGTGACAGCCTAGCAATTTTATTTGTCTCCTAATTTTAACCTCCTATTCCATTTAATCCTGAAATAAAGGACCATCCTTCAAACTTTGGATACTAACTTGGAGACGTTGCCAACCACAATTGTTTTCTTCACATAAAGCCGTGAAGTTTCATCATTTAACAGTCCAGCATTTCGTTGTCCTGGTTTTTGAGAGCTTGAAACACTCGAACTGTCCTGAGGGTAGGGGAAGAAAAAAAACAGGGAAACAAAAAACCAAACATTCCTCTTCAACATCATTTTGTTTGGTGCTAGAAAAGTAAGGTGGTGTTAAAAAAGTAAACCTGCATAGTTAAATGAGACACCAACAATGAATCATCCCTAAAAATACTCAAATTGCTATCTAGGCATGTTTAAGCAACTCAGGCACGCAACAATGATATACTACCTAGCCAAGTGTACTCTGCATGGCTTAACTGAGCATACATTATGTGACACACCATGGATCTGAGCCATGATTTCAGCTTGGGTTTCAAACACACTGCCGCTGCACTATGTGAAAAAAATCAAGCACTGCTAGAGCAGCATCATGTTGGTCACTAACCAGAAACAAATCTAAATCTCCCATGAGTGGCTTCTGAAAATCTAATCTTTCTCATTTCCAGCCTCTGCTGCTTTGAGGGACTCCAGTGTTGCTTCATGGTGAAGAATTGAGGCTGGGCTTGAGATAAGAGTTCAGTTCCAACTCAACAGGGACAGTAGTCAGCCATACCATGTCACTGACATCTAGATAAGTCTACAAATCCATTACAATACCTAAGGCACAACAAATCCAGCCTAAGCAACGTTATAACACAGCCTTGGCTATTAAGCAGTGGCCAAGATTCCCTGGCAAAACGAAGACACGACCATCCACAGTGCCAACGCAGGCTGCACCGTCATTTGCATGACAGTGAGAGGCTTTTCTACGACTCTGTTGGATAAAGCAGCTGTCCGAAGAATAAGGGACTGCCATCCTCTCATGAACAACAGAGTCGGTGCTACAGCTTCCCAGATCATACTCCACTGAACATTCGTCAAACAAGGGTCAGCGTGGGGACCAGTGGATCCACTAGGAACCACTACACCTCCTCTGTTAAGTCAGTGATGCCCCAAGGAGCCACAGAAGGCTGGGATGGCTCCTTATCACTCCCTCAGCCACCTCTGAGTCATGCGCTGTGTTGGTTAAAGATGTACCAACATGCTACACCCAAGCAATACAACTGCTCCATCACTGCCCCCAGTGCAGAAACAAGTTATATTGGTCTGATGGTTTACGATATAGGTGCGTCCACATTACATATTGTGTATCTGCCTTCAGCTACAGACCCTAGGCAGGGTTTCAGCAAACTGCAGCCCTGTTATCAAGGGTGTCATGCTGCTCAACAGAGGCAGAATTATTGCTCTTTCTGCCACATATTATTGCAACTTGTTCAGTTGCAGAATGCAGTCATATGCAATGAGATATACCCATCCCTGGTTTGGGTTAGAGGCTGTACTCCTCTGGCAGGCCTGACAGCTTAAAGGCACATTCACCTGCAGCCAGTGAGAGAGCCTCCCAGGTGGAGCTAACTGCAGCCAACAGGTGAAGCATTTCCATAGCTGCACAGCAAGCCATAGAGGGAATGGATCCAGATCAAAAATAACCCAGGAAAAAGTATGGGAGAACAATGAAAAAAGGTATTTTTAACCTGGGTCAGTTTGGTTGAGTTAAGCAAACAGTGATATTAGCACAACAGCACGCATCGCCACCAAGACAAAAACAACTCAAACTATGCACCCAGGCTCTACCAGCTCACGCTCCCAAGGTGAGCTAATCCACTGGTGTCACGATGTTGTCACCACAGGCTGCTGAGGAGGCCAAACCCCAAACTCCAGTGGTTCAACCACTCTAAGCAATGCAGTCCCCATGGGCACCCAGGGCCAGGCAGCAGCATTAATTCTTAGAAACACTGCTAGGAATGACACATCTTACTCTTCTCTCCAGGCTCTACCCTTTCTGGCCTGACTTCCATCTGCACAGCAAAACCCTTTGCTCAAGCTGTGAAACGCCTCCTTCCCCAGAGGCTACCAACCAAGACAGTGGCAGATAGCTGTGCTAACAATAACAGTACCACTGCTGCCTAGCTGACCTCTCTGTTGGGCAAGACTGAGTTAAGAGGAGTTAACCAAGTTACATACACTTCAGTTAGCCTTACAGCAAAGCCAGGCTGAAAGAGTGGGAGCAAGCAGTTGGAGAGGGTAAGAAACAGATCTTCAGCAAGGTGGGTGAAAACATGAAGAGCTCCTGGTGCCAGCACTGAGTCCAGACAGAGCACACACCTCCAACAACTTGACCACCACTCGAGTTTTACTTTACCCGGCCAGTATTTCTGCTCTGTCTCTGGTCCAGGCTGTTTGTCAGCCGCTCGTCTGCATCTAAGTTGCCATTGTCTTTGTCCAGGAGAAAGTCATTATGCTGAGAGAGAGAGTCGCTCTCGGAGTGGTTGGCAGATGGAGTGTCTGAGCCCTGGTTAGCTGGAGATGATGATCTAGAGGGTGACTCCAAGAATTTCTTGATTGAAGGGTGATTAAGAATTGTCGCATCACATGACCTGGTCCCCTGCAACAAAGAGGTCAGGCAGATCCGGTCACTATTTCCCTGCAGCCCAGATGAAAACAAAGCTGTGCCAGAAGAGAAAAAGTCAATGTATGAAGAAGAGCAAATATTTAATCAGCTGCCCTGCAGGAAAAACATATGCTGCAGAAGATAAAAGCTTAAACCGGTTCCACAGAAACAGCACCCCAAATTGATTCTGTTCCTTTAGACCTTTTGATCTCAGAAACCCACCTGGTTTTGGAAAGAAGGACTGCAGCCTACTCAAGTACCTATAATGTCCCTTTGAAAATAACATCTTCCCTTCCCGCGCAGATACCTATGGTCTCTTACCATACACAGAAAGGCCACAGCTGCCTGATTCTTGCAGGCAAGCAGGGTAAGTAAATGCATCAGGCTCTTTAGTTTTGATACTCACTGGCAGTCTTGTCAATGCCTATGAGGCAAGCTACGTGTGTATTAGCACCCTGTCTGCTCCTAAAGCTCAACGGAGGATAAAGAATAATGTGCTTAGGCATGCTTGCAAAATTTCCTCAAAATGGACACCTTAGAGCTAATCTTAGATCCTCCCAAACCTGCAAGGTGGAGGATGGGGCAGGGGAGCGTTTAAGTCTCTCTTGTTTTTTTCACTACTGTGACAAAGGCCTTTTTTTTTTTTCTCCTGTATTAGCTTTTAACCTCAGAAGCAGCAAGGAAAACACCCATCACTCAAAGCAAGTCTCCCTCAGCCACTTCTCCTTCCAGCCACCGGTCCTCCCTGTCACCTTGGTTTGATGGTGAAGCAAGTCAGCAGCAACATCCCTCTGCCAGCAGCAGAGCACTGTCAGATAGCCTCACTCCAGCTCCTGAAGCCACAGACTCACACTAGAGTTGCACTGACAGCTTTTTTTGCAGGCAGTACCAGCTGAAAGAGGCTTTCTTCTTCCCTGCCCGAACCACCCAGATCAGCCAGGCTGGCACAATTATTCATGGGGAGGGGGCAGGTCACAAAAAAACAAATCAAGAAACTGATTTGGGATTTTTTTGTTGTTGTGTGGTTGGGTTTTGTTGGTTTTGTTTGGCTTTTTATTCTCTTTTTATTCTCTTTTTTAATACACGTAAATTCCCTGATCCAAAATTCTGCCAACAGGATGGAGGGGGTGGCATGGGGACAGACACCAGCAGCACTATGGAGCAGCAGAACTGCCCTTGAGAGGTGGTAGCAGGAGTGGAGTTAAACATTATCTCACCTTGGACTTTAAAGGTTCATTTGTTTCTTTCCAATTACCAACTCTCAATTACCTACTTACAAGAGTTATATTCATATATCCAACAGTGGGGACACACATACAACATCACTAAAAAAAAACCCAAACCAAACCAAACTACCACTAAGAACCTCTTTTTTTTTAGTTTGTTTTTTATCTCTAGTCAAGTAAAATGACCAACACCTTGTCCACTAATTTGTGGGAAAATGTAATAAACTGTAATCATACGGAATCATAAGCCTCAAAACCCAGCAGCACTGGGTTGAAGAACTGGTTATATTCATGAGAACAGGATAAGAATTTGCAAATCATCTTCCTAGAAGTTCTGAATTAAACTACAAAGACTCCCATTCTACCAGAAGCAGAAACAAGACAACCATTCACTGCCAAGTCAAACATACATTAATCACACATTAAAAATAGACAGCAAAGAAAACTGAAACCAGTAACAATTTCAAAATAAAGAGAGAATTGATTTAGCCTGTATGCAAATCAGGACTTTTAGAAAAAATTAAAAATGCAATCAAAGATACAGCTACAGTAGCCAGAAGCTCATAAAAACTACAGGAAAACTAAACAAAGCAAGGGTGCACCATTAAGTTTTGTGAATACTTTGAAACAATTATAAAAGTTGTTATTTCTGGCAAGTGTGAAAATCAGCAAGGAAAAAACAAACACCCAGCATGGCAGAACAAGTAAAGAACAGGGGACAGTACAGCTCTTGCTGACACATGATGACATTGGATAAAAGCACTTTCAAAGATCAGAACCTAGCTCACATTCCTCAGCCGCCTACACAAAAATTAAGGGGGGTAAGAGGGATCTCCAAGCCTCCCAATACTACCATAACCTTTTTCAACTCCAATTGATCAACTCAAGTTCAGTGAAGGGGAAAAAAACAGCTGGACCTTTTTGTTTTTACCTTACTCCAAGGCTTCTGGAAATCACAACAGGAAAACCGGGAGTAGCAGTGAGAGCCACTGCTTGGAAAAGAAATTTTCATGGGACTAGAGTAAAACCCAGGTTTGCAGCACCTATCTACAGCTTCCAAAAATCAGTTCAGATCTTTACTGGAAATCAGATCAACTCCCTGAATTGAAAAGATGGTAACTAAACACCTACACTGGTAGCGAACTACAAGTCAACTGGGAGTCTGCATGAGTCATGAACACACTGCAATTACCAGCCCATTAAGGACAAAATGCTCAGACTGGAGTTTAACTAATAGCGTTTGGGGTTTTTTTAATTTCCTTGTGAATTTTCAGTCTGTCTCTGGTATCTTCTCGATTTACCTCCTGCTTTACTGCCACCATCAGTTCACCAAACCATTTACAGACTGGCTGCCAGGGTAAAGGGAGGACTGTTTCATGGCACTACCCAAGCCTCAAGAAATCTTGATTTTTTTATTTTCTTTTTTCTGAGAAGTTCTAAACCCCATCTGCTTCCACTTTCCTCCTGTGAAACAGGAAAACATTCCTCACTTTTCAGGGCTTTGCAAGGGTAAACTGTGCAGTGTGTGAGAAGCAAGGTGCTCTCATGCAAGAACTGATGAAAAAAAAAAAGCAGAGTATTTCAGAAACCAGAACCAAGGGCTGCTGAATGACTTCTCAACTGCTCCTTGAAGACTGGTCTTTCCCAAGTACCTGAGGCCCAGCTGGTGATGCACAGGTCTCCTCTCCGACTGCCACCCCATTTGCAGTTCATATTCCACCATTTGAGGAAATCACATCTCAAAACCAAACATCAGCTGAATAACCAGTGAACTACACATCTTCCTTTGCAAATATTCCCTAAAGTCTTATTATTCCCAAAGTAATTTTTACCTCTCCAGCTTTAAGGAGACCAGCAGACGCGTAATAGTTAGCCACAATACAGGCACGCAGTTTATCCATCATCCTTCTTGCTTCAATCAGGCGCTATAAAAAGAAGAGGTAACATATAGTAACGGATAACTGCTGCAGCAATTGCCCCAAACCACAATACACCAGGATCTTATGTATTGTTAAGAACAAAACCTTGATACCTGATCTATAACTTCAATTTCATGTTCTTTACTCTTCATTTCGACAGCAAACTGTTCTTTTATAATTGTCTCAATCTTCTGCACAGCAACATCTCGAGCTGTACAAGGCCACATATGGAAAATAAAGAAGAAGGAAGTATTTATATTTCTGGTTTTGAGGCTTTATTTGAAAACATAAAGATGAGAAATCATTATGGAGGGAGAACTGAAGGGATAATACACACACAAAAAAGGGAAGGATCATTTTTCTGCAAAAGAAAGTAATTTGCCTTAACAAAAACCACATGTATCTTTAAAAGCTGGCTTATGTAGAGAGCTATTTTTTCCTTTTTACATCTGAGACGACAAATAACAGAAGATGGAAGAACAGGACCAGTTTGTTTACTTCTGTCTCAGTAAAGCTGTAAACAGTAAAAGGAAAACTCAAATGTGCTTACGGCCAAGTGCAGTTACCGCTGCAATTGCGCAGGAGTATGTTGGAACACTGTACATTTTTCTGCTCTCTTTGGCCCGATTCATATCCAGGAAATTTACACCACTTCATGCAGCAATAATAAGACAAACTAATACTTTACATGTTCAGCGCTGGCACGAAGCGCAGCCTGCTCTGGCGTGCCTACAAACCTTTTATTGCCCACAAAGGAAACTACGCTATCGAAAGCTGCTCTACCTCTTACAAAATCCTCTTCCAGCACAGCAGTCAAAAAATCTTAGCCTTTCAGCAGGAGTTTATTGACCTCGGTGGAAAGCATGTAGTCTAATATTTCAAACTGTGCAAATACCTTATGGCAAATTAGCGGCTAAGAACTAAATTGGCATCTTACTGTGTTTTTCTAGAACATGTATAAACATAGAAGGAACAATTCTTTTTGCCCTACAACTACCGTAGACTTTAATATTGCCCTTCCTTTAAGTCACCTCTGTTATATCAAGGGGGTTCAAAGAACATCTGTTTTTATCAAGTTCTAAGCAAGAACTTGGAAAAGCAGGAATTGTATTTCTAGAAGCAAGCCTGGAAAAGGTCCTCCTGCCAGCAGCAGAAGTACAGTGACCTCACTGCAAAGCAGATCAGAGAAACAGCCTGGGTTCCTCTGTAAAAAAATCTCACATTGTTTCTATGTGGAATAGGAGGCAACAGCACCAAGACTTTGTTTTGAGCTTCAGAGGAAGCATTTGTTTTACTAAAGGGTACATATCTGTTTGAAGAGGTTTCTTTACTCTTTCTATTGGGATATTAGAAATCAAAAGCAAGTCAAAACTTTGCTGGTATGTTCCAGCTAGCATACATGATTTTACTGTCTGATCAGGTACCTACAGCAGGAGTAAGGCAACTGATGCTTCTATATGCAACAGAGGTATCCTAAATATTTTTACTTATTTCCAGATACCCGAATGCATATGTTCTAGGATGAGAAATAGTTCAAGCCTACATTAAAACAGAAGTATGGTTGAATCTGTATGAGTAATGCAATAAGAAAAACCAGAGGGATATAATTTTCCTCCAGCCATGAACATCATGCCTAGGAAATTCACATGTAAGGCCACACTTAAAATAAACCTAAACAGATTAAGGTATGAGATGTACAGTTCAGACAGGGACAACTGCATCTCTTCCCAAGACTGATGCCATGCAACACCAGCATTATGACAATTAAAGCACTTCAGGATTTGTGGTTATATTACAGACGCTTTTAAGAACACTTTATTTTCATATTTTCCCAGCTTAGCGTCAACCACAGTCCCTAATTAAGATCATGTTAGTGAAATTTGTATACTTAAGGAATTCTTGTATTGAAAGTTGGAGATCTTCTATGAGAGGAAGAAAGAAGTCAGTTTGGAGGAATCACCTGAACAGAAAGTTCACTTTGGCAAGGACAGTTTTCCAAGGCCCTGAGACTTTGCCTGTCAATTATTAAGGCCTTCTGAAAAGTTGCTTCAGAAGTGGATTAAAAACCTGTCTGCAGTCCCCAGGACACTCCACCACAGAGGGTGGCAATATCTGGCAGCCAGGCAGGGCAGGCAGCTGGGAGTGGTGATGCTCTTCTGCCATGGCTGGCTGCAGCACAGATCCACTATCAGGGCCCCTAACCGGCCTGGCAGACAGGACCTGCCCAGCAACACATTCAACCCAGAGTTCAGCCTCCTCAGATTTGCCCAGCTCTACATCATCCTCCAAAACATCACCTGAGAAGCCCTCATCTGTCCATCTCCAACTGCCAGCTCCAGCATCCTGCTCTGTTCCTGGATCTTCTTCAGATCCCACAGCCAGCTTCGGTTTTCTCACCTCCCTGTTCGTCAGCTCCTCCTACCATAATCCTCTCACTAGCTGTGCTATGGCAAAAATCACTAGCCTACTCCCTGTCCCAGGGCAAGAAGCTCTACTCTCATTTGTCCAGAGATGACTGCAACCTGTACCAGGCACCCTGCCAACAGGCTGGTTCCCAAAGCAAGCATATCTGAGTTGTGCCAAACGTAAACCTATTCATCCAGCTACTCTCTCTACTACACTTCTTTATCCACCTTTCCTTCAGCGGGTAGCTGCTCCTCCGCCTCCCTTGCATCTTTCAAAGCCCCTTCCTTCTCCCTAACTTATCCCTTCTACACTGCTCAGTTTCACTTTATCTGCCTACTCATGCAAACATCTGTCATCTTCCAAGAGCCAGTCTACGTACCGCAGGGTCACGGATTCCTTTTACCCGTACTGCAGAGTCATGGATTTCCCCCCTCACTGCGCCGCCTCCCGCTATACTGCAACCTGTATCCTCCAAAATGTAAACAAACTGCCAATCTTTCTGGAAGCAGACTTCAACTGCAGAACAGATGCACAGGTCAGAGCACACCTCAGCATGGGTAACTGCTGGGAAGATGCACTGGCAAATACTTCAGCAAGCAAGAGGAACCAAAGTACACGGCTGGGGCCCTGGAGAGCTCGTGCTCTAGCTGCTATCATGCACTAAAGTCTGCATCCTCACGCCTTGCTTACAGTTCAGCTAGCAGGTAGGAATGGCTCCGTGTACGACAATCACATCTTCACGTGGCTATACAGAGGTATCGCTAACTTCCCTGCTCAATTTCTGCCCTTTGACCCCTTAGCTCCTACCCCACTCCTTTCCTGACCTGTTTGCAGCATGCACATCCACAGCATTTCTGATTCCACCTGGGAGATCCCTTCAGTTCAGACAGCTCCTACCTGACTGTTCGGCTGCTTTGTGACGTTTGTTGGGATGCGTGACGGTGATCTCCTCATAGTCGGGGTCCTTCTCTGCGATCACTCTCTTGATCCCAGACATGTTCTCTCCACTGCTCCGCTAAGAGTAAAAATAAAAGTATTAACGTCACCCACAGCAACCTTCTGGTCAGGCTTCAACCTCTCACCATGAGGAGGCCCGTGGTGTGCCTCCCAAAAGAGCCAGGACACCTCCTTCCCCGGTTGCTACAGATTAACCCACAGCTGCAAATCTCGGAGCTGGTCCCGTTCTGTACCATCCAGGAGCCTTAACTGCCTCCTGACCTCCGAAGCTCACCACAGCCCATGCGCGTAGACCCACGGCGGTGCTGCAATGGCAAACCACCGCCCGCTGAAGCACAGCGACCCCCGTGTGCCCCTGCCAGAGAGCTCTGCGCTGGGATCCCAGAGGACAGACACCCGGCTGTGGTCCGATGGGCGACTTCAGGGTTCCCCTCAGCACAGGCACCGCCACCTCCGGCAGGCGCTCGGAAGGGGGAACGCTGCGGTCATCGCCCAGCCGGCAGCTCCAACGATCCGCACCCCAAATACGCGGGGAGACACCGAGGCACCGCGCCCTCGCCTGCGGAGCCGGACGCGCACAGGTGCCTCGGCACCAACCCGCGTCCTCGCTGGGCTGCTTGGCTTCCCCCCCTCCGAGAACTCTTTACCCCGAACCACGACCCCTCCCGCGGGAAGCGGGGTGCACCGCGTCCCCGCCGCCTGCGCGGCCCCTCTGAGGCGGGAGGCCCCCAGCGCAGCCCGTCCCTGCCGTGCACAAGAGGGCCGCCGCCACCATCCCCGGCCTTCCCGCCGCCGCGGGGCAGGAGCCGGAGACGTGAGGTAAAGCCGAGGCCGCGCCAGGCCCGGCGCTCCAGGGGGAGCCCCGCGGCGGCAGGGCAGGGCAGAGCAGGGCAGGGCCGGGCCCGGCCCGCGCGCTGCCGGTGCCGGGACGCCCCGGGGACGCGGGGGGCGGGGCAGTGCCCGCGCGGCCGGGCCCACGTGCGCGGCCGGCGCCGCTCCCCTCCCCCCGCCCGCGCACACAAAGCCGCCGCCGCGGCCGCGCGCTCCTCCCCCTCCCCCCCGCCGCCCGCCCCGCCGCTTACCCGCGCTCCGCAGCGCGCCGCCCGGCCCCGCCGCCGCCTGCACCGGCCGCCCCCGCCCGCCGCCCCGGGGCGCTCAGCGGCGGCCCCCGCAGCCCCGCCCCGCCGCCGCCGCCGCCGCCGCCGCCAGCAGCAGCGCCGCCGCCATGAACGCAGGGCCGTGTGCCTGGCTGCCCGTCAGCCGCGGGGGCGGGGCCCGCGCAGGCGGACAGCGGCGGAGGGGCGGGACGAGGCCGGAGACCGCCCCGGGGCGGGGGGGGGGAGGGGAGCCGCACCTGCCGCCGCGGGCAGGTGCCGCCTCGCCGGGAAGCGGAGGGCAGAGCGGGGCAGGTCCGGTTCCCGAGAGGAGAAGGAGAGGAAGGAGCGGGGGTGTGTGGGGGTGTCCCTCAGGCGAGGGCCGCCGAACCGGGGTCGCTGGTGCTGTGGAGACCCGACCGCGCCGTGCGGAGGTAACGAACGGTTTGTGGGCAACGATTTACCCTCAACGCCGGAAAAAACTCCGAGATTAGCGACGCTGTGATGTTTCCCTTTAGATATATTAATGTATTGGCCTAATCCTGATTTACTGGGTGAAACAACCTTACTTCAGTAAGTAATAAAACTTGAGGAAGACATCTTAATACAGAAGATACTCAGCAAAAGGAGGATGATTAGAAAAAAACCAAAAACCAAGAAATGAGGCACAGACTAACAGAAATGCAAGATTACCAACAGCCCACAAGAAGTGCACAGGATTACCGTTGTCACCTCAGGACAGGGATGGCGGCCCCAGCCCGCTCCCACGTGTTGTGCACACAAGGTCCGCTGAAGGGAGTTTTTGCATTGGTCTCACTAAAGATAGGCTTCAAAAAAATCTTATACCATGCTTACTACTTACCATATACCACGGTACTACTCACAGTCTCAGATCACAGCTAAAATTGTCCAAATTAGCATCGCTAATACCACAGTTCATGTTTGGTTTTGGCCAGACTGCAATACCTCTGTCAGGTGTGGCTAATGGCAAATAGTGCTTTGGTCTGAGGTAGTCCCATGGTTCATGCAGTGAGCTGCTAACCAGCACAAATTAATGTACTGCTCATACATGTACTTGCAAACTTATTTATGAAGCCACTAATTAGCAAGCATATGCTGAATGTTCAAGGCTTAGCCCTTAAAGTCCTCTTTTCTTCTAATTTCAGGACCACAACTAAAATGACTTTCTGATGTCTTGCCAAGCAAGAAACGTGAACTATGGCAAATCAACGGAGACTGTTCTTGTACTCGAATTTGTATCATGCTCATCAGGAAAAGTACGTATACAATGTAGTTCACTTCTATTTTCTTCCTTTTTCCTGCTTAATGGAAAGAGGAAGAAGAGGTTGCTGTTAAAATACTGCTGCCAGCTGACTATGTTTAAGACTTAAAATATCTTAAGATGGGCTTCCAGCCCTCAAAAATATTTCCATTGCTTTGCTGTCTGTGGATTCCCTTTCACGCAACGTTACTTCTTTCAGGAAAGTAAACTTCTGCAAGCATTAACTTGATAGTAACTTACTTTTGGCACCACAGTAACAGCCACTTTGTCACTGTAAATGAGCCTGGCCCCATTGCAGAACCGCAGCAGACACTGTTGGCTTGCCAAGTTTTATTTCATGTTAGAAGGTAATTGAAAACCACTATGTATCTCAATAGTACAACATACAGACTCATCTCTGTGGGGGTAGGTTTGGAACTGTCGAAACTAATGCAGCTACTTCAGTTTTCTGCATCTCAAAGCTGCAGAAAACAAACATGAAAGATGCAGCAGTATCATCATGTCCATTTAAGTTATATCAAAATGCAGAATGTCTGGCACCATTTCTACAAAGAATTTCCCTTTTCTTATACTTATTTCTCTCCGTCAGAGACCCAGAGTATATTGAGTAACAGGGCCCCACTGCCTTGGGCTTTATTTTGGAATATCCAGAACACCCCACATCCAAATACACCACACACGGAATAGATTTGTGACACATTCCATCTCAATGGGCTACAGGGCAAAGCTATGGCAGCTGTATTTGACTGCCACAATAGCTAAAAGAAATGTTTTTGGGAAGAAGGCAAGCCTAGGATTACACAAAGGGCAAGTTCCAAAGATCCAGAATGCAAGTTACGGGGAAGAGAAAGCCTGGAATACAGCTAATATTCTACTAGAAAATACATGAAAGATGGATGTAATCTGTAAAAAATGGGGTATTAAACTAAACACTTTCTTCCTATCAGTTCAACTGCAGCAGTACAACTCTGTCACAGTCTGAACCCTTACGCTGCCATCTGTAAGTGGGACCTTGAGATGGCCAAGTAGCTGATTTTAGGAGGATAAACTTTCTATAAGATTCTTTCCAACCCGTTTTGTTGCCAGTCACCTTCGTAGCATTGTTACCTTTTCCTGATTTCCCATGCTGGTTTTGTCTTCCACATCCATTCACATTCTTTTCCCATCGCAATGTCACCCAGTATTTCACATCCCACCCCCTTGCTTTATCATTTTTCCAGTTTTCATTCTCTTTTTAAGTTTATTCTTCTGCACAGCCTTGAGCTTGCCATTATTCACATCAATATGGGAGACAGAAGGATGTATTGATGGATAGATATGAAGACTGCGGAATCCAACAAGTTAAATTACCCAGAAAAAACAGAAAAAAGAGTTTCCTCTTTGCACCACCAAGCCCCACCCTGTAACTTCTCATAACCTAAATAAAACACAGTGACCTATTCAAAAGGCAAATGTTTATTAGGTACACTGAACTTTAAAAAACTTTCAAAGAATTATGCAAGAAATATATTTAAATATAACAGGTGTTATTGCAATTATGCTACATTACAAAATCACTTTTCTACTGTTGGCACAATCTGAAGACCTTAATGTTATATGCAAGATAATGGTACATTGACTCTGGCACACAGTAAGTGGTCTGCACTTTTTTTGTTCAGATGTCATTTGTACTGCACCAGGCTGTTCTTGAAGACAAGATCAGCTCTTTGTGGAACTACACCTTTTATGTTTCAGTAAATAAAGGAACTGGCAAGGAATAACATGAACTACTGTTTTCCTCAGCAAATAAGGAAAATCAAAACATGATTTCAGATGAAGATAAAATACCATATGAATAACAGTTCAGGAGGTAAACTCTCTTTCCATGGCCAACTAGCTCCTGTTAATCTGAGTCCAAATTGCTACAGGTGCACCAAGAGATAATAGGTCCAGCATTTACACAGATGAAATTAGTAATAGTACATTACGTTCAAGTCTCTTGATTTGCTTATTGCCATGCTGCACCATATTATTGCTTCATATTACGTATATTGAACAAGAGGTTCATGACTGACAAATCAGAGCATTCAGAAATATCGTAGAGGCTATCAACTAAAACAAGAAACTGTACATGTTAAGGACAGGAAGTCAAAGACTAAACTCAAATCCTTTGTCACTGATGAGTGCTGGAAACAAAAAACAGGAAAAAACAAATACTGATTTCCCTACATTAAATCTGCCATAGCACTGTAATAATGGAAGCATTCTAGGCATATTCTAAACAAGAGATTTAACTATTCTAGTTAATGAATGGCAAGATTTATTTCTCAAAGGACATCAACTGTCTGGACAGGAAGACCAATCCTAATAAAGATTAACTGGGAGAAGTAATCCAAGCTCTTTTCCACAATAGATAAAAATATAGGTGAATTCAAGGCACAAGTATTTTCAAAATTAACACGCATTTTCTTTGGAACTAATAATACAAAGTAAGCCATAATTACATTATCAATGTGCTGTACACACGGGCTTTTATGTGCATTACTTATAACAGCACTATCAGAAAATGATCACAAAATTATTCACACACAGAGATGTGCACACATAAACATATGAGCACAGACTGCAGCACTACAGTAGAAAAAAAAGAAACATTCCTGTAAATAGAGTTCTTAGCAAAGTTATCAGGGCTATATACTTTGAGTAACAAGAACTTATGTGTAATATTAGTTATGGAAGACAGCTGATGCAAGGCCAACATGCAGAGAACATGCGATTCACATCTGGTTTGGGGTTGGTAGGAGGCTGCTTACTGTTTTGTGGCAATGCTCATAGCACTGACACAATCATGATAAACTGACCGTGAGATTCATTTTTATTAATGCCACCTGAAATAATTCAACACTGAAGAAACTTGTGTGCTAGACATATTTAAAAAATGACTGCTTGGGCCCCAACCAGATAGCAAATTTCTGCTTAAAAAAATTTCATCTTACCTTGTAGACTCCTTTTCTGAGTATATGTTGCTCAGATTTTTTTTAATCAGGCACAACAAACCATTTCATTTGTACTTTCTTGTGTGTACAAGACTACATTCAGATTAAAACATTCATTTTGCCTCACTGATCAAGTCTTGTGAATTTGTTAATGCTCTTGAACTGGCTTTTGCCACCTTCAGTGGTAGGAAAAAAAACCCCCACACATACACTTGCCTAGTTGGGCAATTAGGAAAAATGAACCTTTGGCTTTCCTGAACATTGCCACTAGAAGACCATGACCACATATGCATCTTCATTGCTCCAACTGAGTTCAGTGAGTTGACAAACATGAAATATTTTTACCACCTGAGTTTCAGCATCTGGAATTGCAAACTTACGAACATCCAGAAAGTCTTGGTTGCAGCAAGCCCAGCCAAACACACAAACCACAAACGCACTGCGTTTCCTTCTGCCATTTCTCACCCAACCCCAATGAGTTTCTCTCTTGTCTCTTTGGAGCTGGACTAAGTTTGTGGCTCTGCCCACCTGCTGAGAGCAACAGCTCCAGCACACCACCATGCCTTGGGCAGGAGGGAAACCTGAAGTCACAGGGAGTGGGACTGCTGCTTATCTTGTCCTTGCAGCTCAAATGAAAGAAAAGCAGGATAAATTGAGTAATTATCTAAGATAATGTGGTAAACTCAACTATTTTGAGGAAGAAGCTGGAGCACTCAGCAGTGTCCTTGCTCTCAAACACAAGTGACCAACAAGCACGAGTGACCAAAGCTTCCTCTGAACCTCTGTCAGGGTGAGCATCTCCTCTTCCTACATCACCAACCTCTCTCAAAAATCTGCAGTGTTAAAAATACCATTTAAAAAGCTTGAGTAAATTATAAGGGTCCATATCAACATAATCTGCATTAAATATACCTGTGCTTCAGAGCGTAGAAACAAAAGCAATCTTTGATGAGAACCACATTGGTGCCAATTAAAATAAAAAAATAACAGTACAACTCTGTGGACCCTTGGTGCTAGAGGTGAAAGCACAGTGCCTAATCCTCAAAACGCTTACCAGGCACATAGTATAAAATGAATAATCTGATGGTACAAATGGAAGAGATTCCACAAATTATGCCTACTTAAGCATTACCAAGAAGGGAGCCTACAGGTAAAACTAAATGATTACCAGACAATGTTACATGTTTGATGGCTGTAAAATGAAGGAATGCATGGTGTATCTAAGAAGGCTACAGGCTGCACTATAATGCAATACTGAAGTTATCTATTCAGAACTTTCTTGAAGCCAGGCTGCAAGGAAGCATCAACTTTCTTTTCAATTAACATCATATTGCTAAGAACAGAAGGATTCAACTCAGGAAGTAGACATCAATATGGAGAAGGAAAACATTTACTCTCATTTCTTTTTTAAAAGTGAAATACTTAAAAGGTAATTATCTGTTTAGTGGAGTGAAATATTAAACAACTCTTAGAATTTATTTTTTAGGTATGACTTTGGAGATACTTGAGCCCCCTTCCCATATATGGTTAGACTGAAGTTACATTTTTGTGCAGGGGTGTCTACTTTAGAGCTACCAACCCTATTACCATTTATGATGGAAATCTTTCGATTATACTAGATTACATTACTAATTTTCTCTCTTAGCCGAGACAAAAAACCCAAATTGCTGCTCAGGCCCATAAACTGCAAGCAGCTAGACATGCGTAATAATGAGAGTTTAAATCTTTGAATTCATCTATACCTAAGTGAAATGCACTGGAGAACAGGTGGCTCAGGAATGCAACTTCCAAATTAATGCATCCTTCTAGAAAAATGGTATGTTTCATTAAACCAAAGTAGAATTGTTCTTTTCTAGTACATATAAAAATATTTGTTCTAACAGAGCAGGCCGTAAGTGCAAATTATTTACAGAGTTAACAAGCAAAAAAAAATTCACTGCTTGTTTTAAGGAAATCATTGCATGAATAACTGCCATTTTAGCAATGCTCCACACATGTAACTGTTCAGCATTGAATACAGGTTCTCAAGAATTGTAAGCAGAAATTTTCTTCTACGTCTACATTTCTGCATTTACTGGTTCATTAAACGCTGTCATTTACAGAATAATAGGTAACTACATAAATTGTTAAGAAAAGACAACCAAACTATAAAATGAATCTTCAAAACCATAGAAAGCAGTATCTTGTTATTTACAGAGCAGTGCAGTATTATAAACACAGATTAAAAGATACCTATACGTAAATGACATTGTTCTACACCTACTGAATAAAGAACGTTTAAAAACAGTTTAGCATGACAATCAACATTACAAGTCTTAACACAAATAAGAAGGAAATCAAAGGAAAGGAGAATATTTTTCGAACTGCATCTCTAATGAAGTGTTCCTATCATTTTTTTACATTTTCATTTACAATGATGGCACAAGTTATATACAGTGTTAGTATGTATCAGTTACTGGGCAATTACCATTGCTATCAACAGACCTTATTCACAGGTACTGGCAGTACCTTTTCAAAGTAACACTTGGTGAGCAGAAACACAAGAAACTTAGAAAAGGATTAAATTTATCTGATTCATTTGTCTTACATTACCAAGGGACTTTCTTTTTAGGGCAATGTGAATTTACATGCTCAGGGACTGACTTCCTAATTACATCGCTGATATGCAAAGATTTGTATTTTATCAGTATTCTTAACATATACAAAGCAGTGTTTGGTATTCAGCCAGAAACTGAAATTTGTGTCCTTTCCTGAGGTTACAAGTTAATGCATCACAAAGTGCAGCTCCCAGTGCTCTTTAAAAGTCATGACCATATGTTACTGAAAACGATGACTCCCAGTTTGGCCATAACTCCACTGAGGGTCAGAATTTCCATCTCATGAAGAAATACTCTGGGAAAACAGATGAAGAAAGTCCAGTGGAACAAATGACGTTCCAGAGATGGTGCTTGTTTTCACCCTCCTGAGCAAGCACGGAGACCAGAACACCGAGGCCAGGGCTGTCTCTGCAGGGGCCTTATGGTTTTTTTTCTGCCCTGGCGCTGACCAACTTTCCTACCGGCTGCTGTCCTCAGAATTCCTTTGAAAGGCAGTTCCTGAGGTTTTTGGTGATTAACAGGAAATTGGTACACAGACAACCCTATTCATTTTCCAACCCTCAAGTGCTATTTCAGTTTTTATGAACTTGTGCCTCAACTATACAACTGTGTACTGGAAATAACGAGACCTAGTACAGAAATCTAGGGAGAACTTAAAAAAATACCTTTACAAAAAAAAAAAAGGTCAAAATACAGGTGCTTCCTAGGCTTCAGAATTATCCAAAACATATTATGTGGGAGTTACCTCATATGGCTACACAGACAGTTGCACACATATTTTTCTGGTGATAGGAGGGACCTTTCCAGAACTTCTTTATCTGTGGCCAAGCAGCTTATACAGTAGTTTAACTGTGCTAGAGTAAGTGATTGTCTGAAGAAAGGCCAAGAAATACTTGGCGGGTACTCTGCCATCTCTGCAGATGAGATATGCGAAAGATTAATTTATAAACTGTAGGGTGCACCCAAGTCCCTACCTCTATCATCAGGTAATTTATAATGTGATTCAGAAAAGTGGAAGAATCCAGAGTTCATCATCCTTTATTCCCTGAATAGTTTAGAGAGACTTCGCAGGGAGCAAAGAGCGAACCCAGTAACTTTCAGACTTCAGCCATACTATTCAAAAAGTTAAAAACAGGGATTCAAAATTTGCTTCACAGATGCATCCTACACCCCAGTGGTCACTAGTTTTCCATGTCATGTAGCCTTGTACTTCTGATGAAGATTTAGCAACACTATGAATAAGGTCCATAGCGTTAAGGTACACAGTCGTTACTGCAGTGTGTTGCACTGGCTCACTAAACAACCAGTTTCTCATTCAGAAAAAAGCATTCCTCAAAGATTCTAATATTTGTCCTATGTAGCTTGTTTTGTTTGGTTTTGTGGTTGTTTTTTTTTAATTCCAAACCATGCATGATCTGACATAAAATCTACTTGGTTAAGCCAAGTAATCTGCTTGTAAGAATGCTGTGCATATGAATTATAACATGAGATTTTTTTAATTGTAGGTAATTATCCTAGATGATTCTTTGGAATTTACCTGCCTGTGTATTTTTCCAATTAGCAGAACCTGAAACACCTTGCAGATACCGCTTCTTAGGACACAGGCACAAATGCTGGTGAAGGCACTTTCCCCAAAAAGCTTCCAAGATTTTAATTACTAATCACACATAGGCCAAACTTTCTGAACACTAGTACAACATACTATTACTGCTCTCATATCAGAGCCCACAGCAGATATAACTGAACTCTGGTTACTGGATATATTTGTAGACTTGTTTTGTAAGTTAAATTAACCCTTTTTCTAAAGGCACAGGATGTAATTTTCATGCGACACTTAGGTAGGGAAAGGGCATTTTCCCACTTCAGGAATCTTTAGAAAAGCCTGTCTTGCAGCAGACCACTGGATTAATTCATGCCATCTTCTTTTTTCAAGAATAAAATTACAGTTTAAAGCCTTTTTCATTATATCTATGAATCGTCACACAGCCATGATATGATACTGGCCTGGGCATGGCTGCTACTCCTGTGATAATGCCTGTTGCGGGGTCATAACAAAGAATAGTGTCTGTGGCTTCACCGTTTTCTCGTCTTCCACCAAGGATATAGATTTTTCCATTACACACAGACATGCCACAATTCTCCTGTTTCAAAATAGACAAAGGAATACATGATTATTTAAAAAACAAGACCTCAATTCCTGCCTGTTACTGCAGCATTGTGACTACCGTTTATAAACGGACTGACCTATACTATTCCCTCCCTGAAAGGGCCAATGCAGAAAGCACAATAATTGGGGAAAGCAGCAGCACAATCCTACAGAAAAGACTTTTTCAGGTCTAAGCCTTCACCACACATAGCTCAGACAAGGGATACAACGGGAATACAGCAGAACACTGTACTTGCCGTTTAAACATCTGAGATAAGGAAAGGAGGAGAGAACAAGGATTTTTCAGAACAGAGACCACAGTAGGTATTATTAATGCAAAAAATGGGAACAAGGAGAAGCATGTTAGAGGAGTAACAGATAATGAAGAGGGATGTAAACAGAGCAAGGGAAAAAAAGCCATGACTAAGAAAAGAGTACATAAGAAAAAGTCAGCTCTGTGTCTTACTTGAAACAAAGAGAAACAGGATTTTATTTCTTCCTTAAAAGCAGGCATGGAAAAAATATTCAGTTAAACAGAGAACACAGATCAAAACAGAGGAATAGAGGGAAGGCCAGGAAAAAAACCCGAATTCCTGTTAAGGTAGATACTGTAGAGTATGTGATTGATGTTTTAAAAACATAGGGAAAGTTAGCTGATACACACACACTTTACTACCAAGGGGACACATTTTTAAATTCTGCTCAACGTTCCACATGTGGAAACGATACAGCTCTTGCTGCTTAAGTCAGACACTTTCTGTGCTATACAGTGGGGTTTTTTCACTCTGTAAAAAAAGCCTTCAATATTTTTCTGTTACATTGAAAGGCTTTAATCAATTATAAGGAAATTACTATCTTCAGTCTAAATTAAAACATGCAGCAGAACTTGACAGAGATCAATTTCTATACAATTAAAACATCATCCATTATGCCAACAGTAACTGCTCTCAAATGAAAGTCTGGACTGGCTAACAGTGACACCCAGCTGAAAAGCTACTGGTTTAGAAAATTCCTCTTCTGTGAGGTTTTGAATTATATAGATGAAGTAAAGCAAGAATGGAATCAGAGACACAATTTTAACAGGGTTAAACAAGTGTATACTCATTTCATGCCAAGAGAGTTATGTAAAAAAATACCTTTCAAATGTCTACAGGCCTTTTAGTGTTAATTACCTGTCTGCTGAATGTATTCTGTACATGCATCCAGTAGTCCTCAGCTGGATCATAGCAGTATATTGCTTTGGTAAGCCCACCAGCAACGTAGATCAGATTGTTTAAAGACACAGCCGTAATACATCTTTTTGCAATAGGGATAGTTGCACGGAGCAACCAAGAATTAGTATCGGGATCATAAGACTGAACCTGAAAACAAATACATGCATTTCAGATTAAAAGCCTAACTGAAATAATAACCTGGAACACCCACACAGGTTATAGAAGGGGAGCAAAAGAAGCAATACCTGGTGGACAATATCTCACCAAGAAAATGAAGTCAATATAAATATAGGTCCATGTATCAATAACATCTATATATGCACTATATTCAACATTATTTTCCTAACACTCAGGTTTAAAGAATTCACAGAATTTGTGAAGCCAATGACAGTATCCATGAGAAAGACCACAGTAACAGTATATTATAGAGTTAATGTTTTCTGTTTTATTTTTTGTATTATAATACTTCCACACTCCATTCAGCAAGAGTTAAAACAGATCTCTGTATGATCTATTTTTAAACCAGTAATAGCGTTTACCATGGAGAGAAGATGCCATCAAATACAATCAACTGACCTTGTCAGAACACGTGTTGTCATCAGGACCACCCCCAATCACAAACAATTTGCCAACACAGCTGGTAACTGCTGGAGAGCTCACAGCTTCTTTAAGGGGAGCCACCTCTGTCCATCGATTAGAAAATGAATCATAACACTCTACACTGCTGAGGCGGTTTTGCCCATCATATCCTCCAACAACATAGACCTGTACAAAGTGGTGAAAATATCATTTCATTTTTAGAGTAGTTACTACATTTTAATATGAAATTAAATTGATTTAAAGCTTCAAGAATCCTAATTTGTTAGGTTTGTGAAGGGATACTTTCCTCAAATTTTTAATTTATACACAGGAAGAGAATAATATGGTCTAAAAATAATAGGTGAAGACTCCCTGGAGAGTTCCATTCAGTCACATGTGGTATGACAATGTGAACACATGTCCAAAGCATGGTGGTATTAATACTGAGATAGAAACTTCCTATTTGAATGGCATTTGTTAAAAAAGGCACTTCTCTGCATTTTTCTTTTTACAGATTACATTCATCAACAGCAGCAGCAAAAGTCCCTCTGAATTTACTTCTGCTTTTCTGTGTTTTGCCTTTTTCCTAATTGCTTACAAAAATATTTCTTCTTCTCAGTTTGTAAACTTTTCTTTGCTTTCCTGTTGCTTCTCTCAAATTTGAGAAGCAGAGCTCATTATTATTCATGTCTACCTTCTTCCCTCCGTTTGCTCCAGCTGCAAGTCTCATCTCTAAGAAGTCCAAGGGACACCACGTGCACCTCTTCCCTAACTTTCATTAATGGAATCCCATGGGCAGTTTGATGTTAAGGCATATATGCCTTCAAAATACAGCAAAATCTCCCATTTCCCCAAAGCATGTATTTGGTTAATTTCAACATAAAACATTAAATAAAAAAGCACAGAGCTGACAATCAGAGCAGTACCAGTTTCTGTTAATAACTGCAGAAACTGTTAAACTTTTTGACAGCACTTTTGAAGCACAGGCAAACCCAGATGCTTCTTTGCTTCCCCAAAAAATGCATCTGGGGGATAAGATGCTTCAATGACAAAAACCCCACAACAAAAAACCCCACAACCTGAGATGTAACATGATTTTCATGTTCACAGATAGTTTCTAACTAATAAAGAACCTAATTGTTTAAAATAATTCTTTTATTTGAAAATATATATATTTAAAATTATTTGATAGGAAATACGAAGTTATACTAAATATGTACATTATGTTTTCTCAACTGTTTTCTTATATACAGCAAACATCCCCACTATAAAAAAAAATTATAAATATACTTCTCTTACTTTACCAAGAAGAACAGCCATTTTATGACGCCATCTGCCTTTATTTAAGGATGCAACTCTGATCCAAATGTTAAGTTGAGAGTTATAAATCCAAACATCTCGGCTATTGATTCTTCCACCTTTAAAAACAAGAATATGCCAAGTTGAATAAATTCATTGTTAAATGAGAAATGTTAATAGTTAACATGCCCCTCTACAGTGGGCAAAGAAAACCTGACATCTTTTTTAGGTGAAATAAAGTTCTATCTATATTTCTATGCTAGACTGAAAAAGTCAGTTTCAGTGGATTTCAAACATGAAAACATACAGTGAGTTATGTGGGCCTTTCCCAGTAATATGCTGAGATAACACTAGATTATTTCTTGAGATTGAAATGCATTTTAACAGCTTTTGCCCATGGTCTTCAGATTTCCTTTAGTGTCACTACCTGGATGAGACACTCAATCTTAACCGTTTATGGGCCTCACGGCACATTCCTAACGCTAGCTGTTCTTCTATCTGGTTCATGCATGCACCTCCTTTGTTTTACACTGTTCAAATGATACAGGTGCTACACATCTGAGACGACAACTTCCTTGGTTAAACTAACACATGGGACTCTGTGTCCCCTATAATTTACCCTTGCTAAAAGACTGAATCAGAGGTAAGAACATATAGCTATTGCTCATTTCACTGCAAAAGGCTGGTATAAATGGATCCCAAACTCAGGCGCTAAAAGAAATTCTCCATTTTACATTCCCATGATGAGAAGCAGCATTAACTTTTTCTTTGGGAGTTTAGGCAGCCATATGATACAAACAAGTTGCCAGCAACATACTAGCGCTGTGGTGCTCCTAGGCAACTGGTGTTTTTAACCAGCACACAGCACATTTTGTAGCAGAGAAAATGCTCCTGGGAGAAGACTGCTTGGGATTTTTTGCTTCTAATTTTTTGCTTGTAATTTTTCCAAATGTTGCTGCAAACAGGCCACTACTATATTTTAAAGCAGCATACTTAACAAGCATAAGCTAATCTCCTTAAATATAATTGATATCCTGGACTCAGTTGTAAAAACTGCCAATTAATACCAAACAAAAATCCCAGAAAACACTTTTGTCTACAATAAGATTGGTTTGGGGCTGGTGTTCACCATTTACATCAGAAAGTGACTTTCAGTTGAGCTTCTGTAAGTTCACAGTAATAAGATCTGCCACACTACTTTAAAAAAAACAAAGAAAAAAAAACAAAGAAAAGAAAGAAGTCTTAAATTTTTTAGGATTATTCACCTGAAACAAGAATATCATTCCGTAGAGCACACACTGCATACTCAGACTTGGTAAACTCTGGAAGTTTAGCCAGTGACTTCCACTCTCCTGTTACAGGATCGTAGCACTCAGTATATGGCAAATTAAACCCTCCAACTCGTTCACAGCCTCCAACAACAACTATCACCTCAGAATAACCAGTTGATCTAAAAAAGTGAACACAGAAAACTAAGATGTAGAAGATATTAGTACATGGAGGCCAAACAACATTGTCTTCAAAACCGCATGAAAATTGGAAAATTTACTATTTAGCACTAACTTCTACAGCAGAGAAAAAAGAAAAAGGACTCATTTAGCAAATAGAGGTTTTCACTGTTTCCAGCTGTCTCATTACACAGCAGGTTGCCACACCGACAGGTGTTCTGTGTAAGTGGTGGAGTTGCACTGCACAACATTCTAAGTAAAAATCAAATAATTAAAAAATACAGAAAGCCCTTACTCCAATAATATTTTTCCTTTGACTGTGTATATAGAGATATCAGAAACAGAGTTCAAGCGAGGCCTGAGACAATGACATGAGCAATGTTTCACAATGAAACCAGTCCCCATGTCCCCTGCCCCAAATTTTACAAAATTCATAGTACTTTACATTGCTTAAATATTAAAAAAGTATAAAATGTTTTAGGTTATTTCCTGAAAAAATAAAAGCTGAAGGCATATAGTCACCAAAGTAAGTGTAAAGAAAGAGACCGTAGAACCAACGCATAGTTAAAAAAGTAAAAAACAGGCATAGCGATAGAAGGAAACATTAAGGAATGCTGAAATAAAAATTCAAGCCTAAAAGAAAAACTAAAACTCAGTGTGAAAAAATCAGGCATTAGACAGTCTGCAATGTACGCAAATACGCCTTTAAATTCTATTCCACACACATTCTCCTTCTACCAACCTGATGCTTCTGCATTATACATATTCACAGCAATAACGAAACTTGTTATATGTTAATCCACATTTGAACCTAGAGAATCAACCAACCATCTTCGACATGCAAATCACACTATGACCAACTTTTATTCCTCCTCTCAAATTTATAATTTCTTGGGAGCATTTATCAAAATTCTTTATTTTCCAGGCATTTTTAGATTAAAGGATTCTGCAATGATATAGTTATTTCAAGAACTGCTGTCTATTAATTAAGTAAAACTGAATGCAAGATTGATTTTATTTTCGGTTAGCCTTTTTGTTGTGTTGTGCTTTAAGTTTGATCCCAATATGAATGGACATCTCATTCATACCACTGCTGAGTACTGCAGTCCTCTCTCCAAGAAACAACAACAAAAAAAATTACTTATGACTGCATTTGAGATAAAAGTTGCATGATCTGTCCCCAAACTTCTTAACATGAAGTTATGCACATATTAACTTATAAATCCTGATGACATTTTCCCCATTTTGAAACATCAGGAATAAAACCAGTTAGCCCTTCTATCTCCCTGTCACCACATACCATAATTTAAATATACCATATATATTTCTACTCAGAATATTTTAAACAGGCAAAGGCAATGCTAAATGATAAGATACTATAGGGTTATATAATGAAGATACATATCTGAGGAAGCATACTTACACACCTGAACTAGTCAGAAGAAACACTCTCTTCAGCTGCTCATGCTCGTTCCTGGTTTCTATGTATTTACTGTTATTGGTTTTTGCTTTTTTGAGGAACAACTCTGAAAAGAATCTCTCAAAGGATAAGAGAGGGGAAGTTCCTTTGCCAGCAAAGCATTACCCAGGAAGACAATTTCCTTAAAAGCAAGATACTCATCTCATAATTTGCCTTAGAAGCAAGCATTTGCTCTGATACATTTGAGTATCAGCTAACTGTATGTATGGAAGAGGTTTGTCTGTTGATTACTTTCTAGATTAGAATCAAGACCTCCACTTAGTTACTGAAACACTTACTGTACCGGATTATCAATCTTTATTTTAAAACTAAATGGACCAAAAATCTTGATTGGAGAGGGCTCTTTATGAGTTGCTATGACAGAGTTTTTCTCTTTAACAAAAAGATTAATTTAGTACAGTATTTCAAATCCACAAAACCCCCAAAATTTTCCCAACATTTTAGTACCTATATATACCCATATCCTTTCTTCAGTTAAGAAACATTTTCTCTGTTACATTTTCTTGAAGGAGTCTTGCACTGTATAAGTTTTTAAGTTAGTTCCAAAAGATTTTTTTGCAAATGACAGAGGGCACATCAGTTAAAAAAAAAAAAAGTGGGAGTACACAAAAAGAATGTATAGGTAAAGGCTAATTCCAGAAAAGAACTAAGGATACATTTGTATGGAGATTAGAAAAAGCTGTGATCTCAATCAGTGGTACAGAAAGTCTTCCTTGCAGCCCTCAGCAGAAATGGTGTGAGCAAAATAACAGAGGTGAGCTAAAACAGGCACTAGAGAGATTTCAGAAGACACCCCCCCCATCAGGAAGAGGTACACAAAATGGAAAGGGGGAGTGGAAGACAACCAACAGTGACATACAATCCCCTGCATTCCCAAGAGCAGGTTTCCAACAGGTCCTGAGTTACATACAGACTTTTAGACAAGGTCAGAACACCTAACAGCACAGTGTCAGATGGACAGAAGAACTTTCAGTAGTTCAAAGGGATTACATTCAAAACCATTTTAAATTTGGGAGACAAATTACAGGAATTCTGGTACGTCACCACTTTTTTTCCCCCCCTGTTAATTCACTTTTGGTAGTAAACGGGTAACAGACAGAAATGTAAAGTGAAATAAAAATTCATCTCCTTGGGGCAAAAATAAGGAACTACATTAAAGCTTCCTAAAGGCAACCAAAAAGGATGTGTTAAAATGTATGAATGTAATAACTTCTGACTAATTAAAGAGAACACTCATGTCTTTTTATCAGACAGCTTAACAGAAACTGTGTGACTGAAGAATTCATGGGTACATGGAAATCTGAAGACAGTTTAAAGCATACAGTAGGAAGAGCCTGTTTTGTATATGGAAACGTATTATTGCTCACTGCTTGATCTCAGCTTGGAGATTTGCTGTACAACACAACTAGCAGGGGACAAGAGAGACTTAAAAGGAGCACGAGAGACAGCCTCAAGATGTCACTATGGTGTTGGAAGTACATAACTGAAAAGCTCTTTCAAAAAGACTCTGCATTTGTCAACAACCGTTACACCACATTTATTTACTTCAGGTAACTCTTCACGGGCTTCAAAAAGAAAAAAAAAGTCAACTGTGAATTGCAATCCACACTGTTCTTTAAAAAAAAAAAAAAGGGTAGAACCCACTTCACCCATAGGTGCATACATACCCATACAAGGAATCACAATTAATTTCCAGAAGCTTCAGTAAAAACACTGGTGTGGGAATTTCTGATCCTGCAGCCTGTCTCCTTTTAGAAACAGTTTATATAAAAAACAAGGAAGGCAAGAGAGAAGGAAAAGAGCTCCCCAGCATCCTCTCTTCCCCAGTCCCCCCAGAAAAGGTGTCATGAAAACAAGGGGGAAGGGGGACCTGGTAACTGTTTTAGAACATGATCTTTTTGCTATAGGCAACAGAAACAGACAGGCAACAGGAACAAATGGCAAAGAACTATTCCATGAATGTAATATAGAAAAGGGGAAAAAATTCCTGCTGGGAGGCCTGCCAGTTTTTCTCTTTGTAAATGACTTCTCTTGTTCCTGCCTACTCGAATTCACAGTGCAGTTCAGTAAGCTCAGCAGTAAAACCAACAAAATCCACAAAATCCCAAAACACCGCCCCACCAGCTTCAGAAATCACCTGTATTAGGCAAGGTACTTCATTTACAAACTGGAACACTACACTGAAGTTGTTCAGATTCTCAAGTACATACACACCATGCACTTCGACAAAACTGTTAGGTCTGAGTGTATTTGCTTTCTTCATCAAATTGGGTAATCAGTACACAACACACACCACACCAAATACCACAAGATAGAGCCTCCCTCCAACCGCTCATGAAATAAGGAGGTCTTTGGTCTGAATTCCCGTAGCCTCTCTCCCTCAGGCTCAGACTCAGGGTATAAAAAGCCTCTGAAACTATCATTGCACCAGTTTCCAAACTGCCATAAACCAAAAGCTTCCAGAGACCCTTCATGGCACATACAGCTTCAAAAACCTGGCAGCAGGGCTGCAAGGAGTCTAAGAATTTCTTCTCTCTCGGCAGGATCTATCTCCAGGATTGAAGACTGGAAAGCTACTAATGGGGCAAATACTTGCCAATTATTTCCCCCTGCCCCCATAAGAAAGCCTTTAACACATGCCAAAAAAAATAAAGGTTCCCTGCACAGTCACTGTACAACAACCACATTTGACTAAGAGTAAACAAAGATGAGTAACTCCTAACACAAACTGTTTGTCCAGACCAGATCCTTGCCATCACTTTAATATAATACATGATTTTATAACTCCAGCTTAAATCAGCTGGAGTTAACAATAAACTATCATGTCAACTATCACGTGGAGGTAAGGCTGGGAAAATATTTTTCAGGAAAAAAAATCATAACCACCATTGCTCATAAATGCCACTAATGGACTCTTCCTCATTTTTTCTTGCAACTTCAGTCACCTATTTGTGTAACGCATTATTAAGTAGCAGCAATTCTGAATTATTAAAATGTCACAGAATAAGCATGAAATACTTCAGGAACTGTTTCATAATTCTTTAAAAATGCAGTATTTAGTTTCTTTACAGCTAAGAACCTGTTGTTCTGCTGTCTATTGTCTATTACAGATGGAGTAGTGCAAGGATTTGTAAAGTATTTGTGATGTAGCAAGTGAATGCTCTGAATATATATCCCCATCCACATTCTTTACAGTGTGCTGTACACTTACATGACTTTGTTATAAAAAGAAAGAAGGTTGGGAAAGGGAACGGTTTACCTGCTATAGCACAGTAAGTTATTTTCAAGACACTGCTATTGTATGAAATAACTTAAGATCTCACCTAGCAAACATTAACCTTTGGAAAATATTTTACTTGCAAGGTAATGTAACTTCACTTACCTGAACAGCAATAAAGTGATCTGTGCAAAAAGACTCACATACATTTTCAAGACATGTGTGAGCTTCACATGTTGGGAGGAAGTACAGAAGTGTAACTATAGTGGCTCCAGAATGCAAAATAAAATATTCTGCAAGGTAATTTTTTCTGGGCACATGTATATCAAGCATCTGTACATTGAACTATGTCCTTCTCCTACAGAAATAAGAAGAAAAAAACCAAACAAACCAACTTTCCTCACCTGCGTGGCCTAGTTCTGGGAGACATCATCTCATTTCCAAGGATATGGTATCGCCTGGCTTCATGCAGCAGCTGATAGCATTCTGGGGAATTCTGAATCAGCTGGTCCACTTCCACAGTCTGAACAAAGTAGTTTGGGTGTAACAACGGGAGCCTGACATGCGTCAGAAGTTCATGCAACACTGGTCTTCGCAAGTCAACCGCCCGGTACACCCAGCGCATGACAGCTTCAAACACCATCTCTTCCTTACTGATCACCAGTTCATCACTGCAAATGTAATCAATAAGTTCATCCTTCCCCAGTTCGAGAAATTCTTCATGCTGGGACACATCCTCAAATGTCTGCAGCGCAAAATTCCTGCACTTGGTGAACAGTGTCTTGAGCGAGTGCGTATCTGCAAAGCGCTGGATTCCCAGGCAATTGCAAGGATCCAGCTGTTCTTCCAGGAACTTGGCACAGGCGTCACGCAAAACACTGATCTGAAAGAGACTTGATGTTTCAAAGAGATACTGCACGTTCTCTGTAGTGATTTTCACCTTGCCAGTGTATACATACTGTAAAAAGCAATCCATAGCTTCGGCAAAAATGCCATTGATCTCCACTAACATCTCTCTACTTTCTCTATGATCGTTGCAGAACATAGCTCTGAAGTAGCTGCTGCAGGCTGAAAGAACTGCTCGATGGCAGGGAAACTCCCTTCCCTCCACACAGATAATAACATCTGTGAACAACCGGCTGTCTCGAAATTCATTGAAGATCTGGAGAATGCTTTCAGCATGGGATGATCCCGAGGAGAAGTCGAAAAACTCAGGGCCTGACAACGATTTTGGGTCCATTTCAAAAACTTTCCGCTTGGTTGCAGGGGAATCTCGTATCCCACTATCCTCTCTATTCAGTCTGCGTCCCAATATTAGTACCATTGTTACATCAGTTGGCTATAGAGTCATTGAGAAAAATTTGCAGAGTTTCTCCTTTGCAGTGCTACAGTCTGAAAAATTAAAACACTTCAGTATTCAGTCTGGTATATTCTTAATTCCATCACAAGAATTAGACAAGATACTTGTTTGGTCACTCTGAGAATTAGTACAATGTTTTACCTTTACTAGGAGGTGACACAGAGCAAATTACCATGCACCTTGCACAGGGCAATGCAGTATTATCTGCTACACGTTAAATACAAAATATACCCACAGAACAGGTGTTATGGATGGCAAGTTCTGGATGTCCCAGCACCACTGGCATTGCATTAGCGTTCAAGATAAAAAAAAACTAAGATCTCAGCTCCAGCAAATCACCCAACTGACAGAAACCAAAGATTTCCCGGATAAAGATCCAGAGCTTTGGCTTTTCTCATTTTTCAGTGTAATCCTCAATTCAGCTGGAGCCTCCAAGTACTACTATAACAGCACTAGTCAAAAAAGGAAAAAAAAAAGACTGAAATTTTCAAGATAAATTCAGTTGAGAAATCACTCCATTGTCATTATAAAAAGTCTACCATAATGAAGTCTTAAAATACTTGTGTTTAACAACATTAAGTTATCTCAATGAATAACCTTGACTGTAAATTTTCACCTGTTCATTCCTAGCATCTAAAAATTACATATAACCTAAGATTCAATTAAAAATGAACGTAAACTGCTAGCGCACAAATCAGAATGAAGAAAGAATTACATTTATTTGTGTAAAACTACTGAAAGTAAGAACCAAGGGCAACTTACTGAGGACAGGGAGATTTTCTGTTTTCCAAAGTACTACTAGCAAATAATTCTTAGCAAAACTTTTTGCTCACGCACTTTCCAGTTTCAAATACATTAATGTATGAAGTTCCACCCAGCATGCCAACACACACTTCAGATTATGAGAGCACTGAAGTTGCAAAAATCAAGTACTCAAATGTTAGCATATGCCAATATTAAAGTTTGTAGGTGAAGAAAATGCAGCTGATTTCGCAGACAGTGTGTATTAGAGGTAATGTGATCAACCAATCTAGCAGTAATAGGGCTTTTTGCCACTCCTGAGCTTTAAAATTAATTGGATGAATGTCCACCAAAATATACTGAGGCAACAACAGGCTGGGCAGAACGCCCTCTTAGGTCTGACATAGGTATCATTCCAAATGCATGTAGCATTTATTTGCATGTCTAAGAAGAACATGCACTGAATTATTTTAAAGTTTATGGACATTTTTTTCATGCTGCCAAGAGGTTATATTCAGTTTCCTTCATTCCCCACTTACACAGTCAGTAAACATCAACTCCTCACAGCAATTTCATTTCCTGACATGCTAGCATCTTTAGAGCTACAATTACCCAATCCAAGTCTGGCTACATCATCGCTTAATATAGAACACAATGAACACGCTTTTTTTCAAACAGGCATTTTACACAGGACCTTTAAAAGGCACCATCTTAACAAAGAGCATGAAAAGAATACGTGTTCTACATTTACTCATTGAGAAAAAAGGTTTTAAAACTATCTTTTTCCATATAAAATTTTTTACACATATTTACAAGGTAGATTCTTGGTATGGCTCATTTACCCTACAAAATATTTAATTTTCATTTGAATTAAAATGGAATCAGTTGTCACTCTGATGCCTGAAAAACACTGTTGCAACAAGCCTATCTAATAACATTGTTTCAGATAGGCATAACTAGACAGTCTAATCTGTAGCTGACAATCTATCCAATGTATTTCACAACCATTTTACCCCATAGTGATGCAGGCCAAATAAAAACCAAAACCAACAACAACCACCACCACCTCACCAGCTCTGTTACTAACACTCCAACCCTTACATTTAACTTTATCTGCAATTAATTCCACACTACTCAGCATGAGAAAAGTGGGCAGAAATGAAGCATCAGCAGTAGAAAAGGGAAATGTAACAATGAAAATATAAATATAAACCCTAAAAGCTTGATTCCAGTGTCACAGATTTAAATCAGAAGAATTTCACTAAAGCTAATGGAGCTTTTCCAAAGCAAAGTTAGCCTGAGATCAGAGACAAGACACTGGCATACTGCATGAAAGGGCAAAACACAGCAACTAAGTAAAAAAAGTTTCAAGATTAAATCTTTCTCATTACATGAGAAGTTAAGACTTAAGAAGACACTACATTATGCAATCACTAATAAATGGAAAGAAGGGCTCTGGGTTAAGACTGCCCACTGAAGGAAGCAGTATCTTCTTTATGCTTGGAACAGCATGAAGTTAGTGGTCAGCAAATGATTTTTTTTTTTCTTTAATGTCCTGATGGTTTAAAGAAATGGGAGACTAAAAAAAAATAAAAATCCATGGAGCAGAAACTAATCAAGGGGACAAATATTGCAAATTCAGAAATAAAAGAGTAGAAAGGAAAAAGAATTACACTCCATTGCAGAAATTACTGCTTTTGAATATACTATGCTTCAATTTCTATTGAGTTAATGACTTCTGTAGGTTTGCTTAAGCAAAGTAACTTTGTAAGACTATCAGTAACACTATCACATGTTCAGCTCTATCAGACACACATACGTCCTTCTCACAAATCTTGCTTTGGCAGTTTTAAAATGTCACCACCTCCAGCTGCCTGCCCCATGTTTCAGCCCCAAAGCTGGAAAGGCAGAGGGGAATCCATGCCTGAAGCTGAGCTTCTTAGTGCGCAAAGGAGGAAAACACGCACAAGAGGATATACCTGTCTGCACCTTAAGTGTATATAAAGGCACTTACACATGCCTACAGACTCTGTACTATAAACACCAATCATTTAAAGATTTTAACACTGAGATCTCTTCAGTAAGTTCAAACGAAGCAAAAGAAAAACAAAAGAAATTTTCCCCAAAGGCAGCTATTGGAGATTATTATATAAAAAAAAATAAATACAAAATGCATCGGATTGCTTGCCTGAGCAAGGGTCAACAAGGATGGACCTTAAGCAAATCAGAGCCTACCCATTCAAAAAACTGGAAAGGACAAACAAATCATACTTTCTATCAACAGGTTTTAAAAATGCTTTACAAATGCAGACACAGCTCTGACATGGATGTTACCTGCACATGCACATCTCTAAATTAAGCTGGATTCACTCGAAGATCTGGTTCCTGTTTCCTTAATCTATATTGTCTGTAGGCTTGCCTACACAAGATGTTCCTCAGAAATAATCTAAGAGCCCAATTCAGAGACCAGTAAATGAGGTCTATAAAATGTTTGCCCTGACACCTTCTATCAGTAAATCCTCCTATGCAAATTACTTCTATGTTGCACTAAACTCCTCCTTCCTCCACTGCAACATCCTCATGTATTTTACCCCTCCTCCCTTTATCCACAGCTCTGGCAACTTTCTCGTAGAGCTGTTTTTCTGTCACTTCTGCGTCACAGAGCTCCTTTGGTCCGTTAGCAGAACTGACAGAAAGCAGCAGAGGAAACACGCGGCCAGGGTCGGGGTGAGGCCCTTCGGTAGCACCCAGTCATCAGGTGTGCCTGAGCTCTGCCTTCAAAGCTCACCCTCAGGGTGCAGTTTCACGAGTACCTGAAGCTGAGCTGGGCTTCTGCTGCTGCTGCCAGTGGAGGTGGCTTCCACCCTGCACCCACTGTCGTCGTGTCACGTCAGCACCAGCACTTGCGTGGCGTGGCCGGACCAGTGACCGTCTGTAAAGGGAGAAAAGGAGGTGCTGGAAAACGGGCCGCTACCCTGGGGAAGGGCAGGAGCCAGCAGCAGGGTCCCAGCACAGCCATGTGGCAGCCCAGCATGCTCCGCAGACACTGCCTGCGCGGCCAAGCCTGGCAGCACCAGTCATGTCTACTATTACCTGGTACGGTATTAGTAACAGCACCCCCGAGGTAACATGACCAAACTCAATAAAGTAAATGGTATTTTCATTCGGAAGCATGGGAACTGTAACTCAGGTTTGGCCCTGGTTATTTTATTTGTGTGACCTTAGATAACATAATCTGCAGATGTGCTTCATGTCAGACGTCTGGTTACCGCAGGAGTTGGAGAAAACAAACTCCCAGTTTTATCTACTGCAACACACTGGCTAAACCACAACACGTGCTCTAGGTTTTTTTTTTTCTTTTAAAGGAAGAGAGAGGTAAAAAAAAAGCATAACCTTTCCCTCCTCCAAAAAACCCCAAACACAGCATTTTTTTTGCCTTCCTGTTTCTTTGTGACATAAAAAAAAACCAAAAAGTTGTTTTAAAGGACTTTTTTTAAAAAAAAAAAATCTTGTTTTACAATAGAAATTGAGGATTTCAATGCCTTTAAAATGAAGGAGGTCTTTAAGAATACCGAATAACTAGTGAACAAGAATTCAAAGTGAACAAGCTGACTGACACAGTAAGGAGTTAGTTGCACCATATAAGTGTTTTACTCTAATGCAAGTCGCTATTTTGATAAAAACCAATACTCTGAATGCCAAAACTCAATAGTAATCAAGCTAATGACACACACAAAAAAGCCCCAAGTGCCCTCAAAAATCACCCAGCAAAAACAGGAACTGACTTGGACATGAGACTCACAATTACTAAGTAAAACAAAACAAAACCAAGCAGCAGAAAGGAACACCTTTAAACTGTGCAGAAGTCTTTAGGTAACCTTCTTGTAAGCGAAAAGGTCACCTAAAAGGGCACTGCATGCTCTCATTAACCTGTGGGGAACAGACTGTGAAAAAGTCAATGTTCTTCCACCTCAGTTTCACTATCATCTTTACATATACTCCGATTTTGTTTAAAAAAGCCCAACAAAAGCCCCCGTCATTGCAGACATCCCGACTATGTGTTTCAAGGACTTCCAGGGGGTTCAGCCATCTGCCTGTGAATCTGAAGCTAACAAACAAACAAACAAATTGCAGCAATCAAACCGCGCAGTAACAGCCAGGCCGAAACCACAACCCACTGAGATTCTTTTTACCTACAGGAACAGGAATTTCTGCATACGTAATGACGTGAAAATTGGACTGACACGTAAATATGTAGGTCTGAAAGCCCATGCGTTGCGGTGGATCCTACAGAGCAAGGCAACGCGAAACGCACAAAACAACCCCAGGAAAAAAAAAAAAAAAATTAAAAAAAAGGCCGGGGCATGCGAGGCCGATGGCGTCCTTAGCGGCCAGCCCTTCTCCCGCCGGTACTTCAGCACACCCGACCGGAGCCCAGCCCGCCAGCGCGGGCGCGTCCGGGGAAGGGAAGGCCGGCGCTGAGGGGACGGACGCCCGCGGGACTGGAGGCGGCTGCATCGGCACAAAATGGCAGCGCCCAGCAGGACGCGGGTCCCAGCCCGGGGGAATCATCTGTCCCAGCACGGCAAAGCACGCGGGGAACAACCGCCTCCCGCGGCCGCCCGCCAGCCCCGCACCGCGGGTACCGGCCAGGCCGGGCTTTAACGCCGGCGCTGCAGCGGGCCGGTCCCGCAGCCGCCGGGAGGGCCCGGGCGCTCTGCACCTGCGGGCTAGAGCCCCGAAGACGGCAGCAGGCCGGGACGCCCCCCCCCCGCCGGGCCAGCCCGGCCCCGCCATGGCAGAACGCCCGCCCCCCCCCCAAGCCAACGACCGCCGGGGACGAGCGAGCGCGCGCGCGCACAAACACACACCCACGCCCCCCCAGTTGACACGGTGCACATGCGTAGAGGCACCGGCTCCCGGTCCGCCGCCGCGCGCACGCGCGCCCTCCAGCTCACCTTCACCCCGAGCCGCCTTAGTGACAGCCCCCCCCCCCCCGCACCCTGCCCAATCCCCGTGCGGCCCCGCGCCGCGGCCCCGCCTCCCCCCGCCCGCCCGCCCAATCCGCGGCCGCGGGGTCCCCCGCCGCGGCCGCTGCCGCCGGCCGGGGGGCACGGAGGAGACCCCGCATTACGAAACCACCGCGGCAGGGCCAGGGGCAGCCGGCGCCCCCCAGCCCCGCTCCGCCCCGCCGGGACGGGCGCGCCGCCCCGCACCGCCCGCCGGGCCCCGCTGCCCGCACGCGGGGACACACACACACACACACACGACACGCACAGCCGACAGGTCCCGGGGCACCGGCGCTGCCGACGGCCCTTCCCCGCCCTGGCACCGCCGCGCCGGTCGCCCCGCGCTGTCCGGCAGGGCCGGGGACGCGCTGTCCCCACCGCGGCGGCTAACGGTCCCGGCCGGCCCCGCGTCGCGGCCCCGCAACAGCCGCGCCTCGGCGGAGCCCCGCGCCCTCCCCGGGGGCTCCCGGCCCGCCGCGGGGGCGGGGGGCCGCGCCGCCACCCGAGCCCCGCGCCCGCAGCGCGGCCCCACGCCCCCGAGCCGGCCCGCTGCCCCGCACTCACAGCCGGGAACGGGCCCCGCCGCGCTGCGCCCCGCGGGAGCTGCTGCCCCGGGGGGGGTCGGGTCGGGTGGGGAGCGGTGCGGTGTGGTGCGGTGCGCTCGGGCCTCTCCACAGCCGCCGGTCGCGCTGCCAGCGCCGCTCAAAACAAAGGGGCCGGCGAGGGCATGTGACCGCCGAGCCACCGCACATGATGTCACGGCGGCGCGGCTCGGCGCGGCCCTGGGAGCTGTAGTCCCGCCGCCCCGCCCGGCCCCGGCGCCCCGCCCGGGGACTTGGGTCCTGCTGCCGGGCGGCGGGGCGGCAGCCCGGAGGCGGCTGAACAAGCGGGGTCTGCGCTGGAGTAGCGTCCCGCGAGGAACCGGGGACAAACGGCCAGAGGACACGGAGGGGGCGTGAGAGCCCCCGGCGGCAAGAGGGCTGCAAGGCGGCAGCGTTTGCCACTGCCAGCTCTTGGCATTCGCCTTCCCTTTCCTGGGACCGTGGGGGGATGCCCGCGCGCACGCAGGCCTCCCCCCTCCCCGGTATTCCGGACTGGACCCTCACCGTGAGCACCAGAGCTGCAGGTGAGGAGCAAGTGGTGCACGGGGATGGCACCTTTCACGGTGATGCTCCTTCATGCCAGCTCTGGGGAACCCAACCAAAAACCCCCAACGGGAGCCATCTCCCAGAGTAAAGAAAACACCAGGTCTCTGTAGTTTTTCAGTCTACATGACCAAAATAGAAACTATTACAAAAAAAAAAAATCAATCAAAAGAGGATCTTTGTTTACATGAGCTACAGCTTCACCCAATTAATACTGAATTTCCAACCGACAAAGCTTTTTTGCCAGTTCCTGTTCAACAGTAGCACAAAACAGGGTGCCCCTTTCCCTGCTAACCAGAGAAAGGCAAGGTTACTTTTAAGCTGGGACGCAAAAAGCGCTGCTGTGGCAGCTGGAGGTCGCAGTGGTGGCAGCCAGTCAACTGCAAATATAAAAGTAGGACCCTGGTGTCATTGCCATGCAATTTCAAGAGCAGGTCTGAGCCTGTCCTGGAGCCCAAATTCACTTCATATCCAAACTATTTGGACACCGGCCCGTGCTCCAACACAGGCTGATGGAACATGCCTGCGAGTATGGAAATTTCTTTTTGCTCTGCCCTTCAGCATAAGCAAACTTGCAAGTCCATACTGCAGAGTAGTGAGGCAAGGGCAGGGACATGTATGCCTAAATTAAGTTCATTACCAGGTACTAAATGAGGCCTTATGCAACGTTGTGGAGCTGATGTAGGCAGGTAACTGCCTGCATTCTCCTTCCTAGAAGGATGACCTCTCCCTCCTGCCCCTTACTGCCGAGGGAAAGGAAGAAATACCAATTCTTCTATTAGCAGCCACCTACTTTGCTCTCCTAAATGTTAGCTATCAATCCCAGGCGTAATATATGTTTACCTTTTAGTGAACCTACACAATCATCTGACCTCAGGATATTCCTTCTTTTGCCTGCTTAGGCCCTCCCCGGGAAGCATACACAGCCTTGTGCTCTTTGCAGTAGCTGATGGTGGTCCTTCACTGTAACTATTAGAAGACCATCATGTGCTCAGGACTCCGGGATTGATCGTCTCTGGAGCAAACCAGTCTCAGATTTTCATAGGCTAAACGAGCTCTGCTTTTCCCTGGGGTCAGGTAAATTGCAGCTTTGCAAAACAGGTAGAATTCCTAATTAAAAGGCTAAGTTGCTGAAAATAGACTGAAAATGTCAATTGATTCCGGTATCTAAATTGTTTTCATGAAGACCTTAAACAATTGAAACCTTCAACCATTTTCCTGCCGAGCTAAAACTTGGAACTGCTTAATAGATTTAATAAGAAGTGAGATCGTGCAGTCAATTTTTCATCCTCTGGCTGGAAAAGCAAGAAGGACCTCAAACAACAGAAACAGCAAAGAGAAAATCAGCAGACAGTTCACCTTGTATAGTCCAGTTGCGTTGCAATAACTTATTTCACCCACTGAATATAAAAAATATTAATAAGTCTGAAGTCTTACTTGTTACAACGACATGAAGTCTAAAAAGTATATGACCTAAGAAAAATATTTTGCTTAAAATAGTTCTCTTATCTGATATAATCTCTCATCTGCCCCAGTCCTTTGGGTCTGTAACTCTTGAGGTCAATATGACTATGTAGAGTTCACTTCAGAAAACATAAGCGGGATTAAAGGAATGAGACATGGGACGGAAAAAAATTAAAAAGAGGGTCAAGATATCTCTGAATTGGCTTGAAGGAACTATCTGAAGGGAGTATGTTTACTCCAATAAAAACTGCACGTGGCAAAAATACCTTGTGTGAAGCGGCTAAATGGAGCATTTAAAAAGAAAATACTAATTAAAAATACTCACTGAGCAATCAATTGTTTCATAATGTGCACATGTATGCATGCAGTCACATCCAGGCACTTCCAGTTCTGAAAGCCAACGTCACCGAGGATGTCTGAAATTAAGGATACTTGAGTTGCTACTACATCCTATTGGTCTTCATTCCTCTGCTAGCAGGGGGATTGGCTGTTCTTTCTCAAGCTGCACTGAGCACATCTCTCAAAATAAGCAGTTGCACGCTGCCTGAGAAGCTGAAGCCAATTATTAAAGGTTACTCATTTCTATAAAGCTTCGTTAATACTTTCTTACCAATGTACAGTACTTGTAAAGCATTTAGGCCAATATTTTCTGAAGAGGTCAGTGATTTTGGAGATTTGAAGGCATCTTCAGGGCACTGGAAAGGTTAAAACCTAAAATTAGAAGCCTGCGTGAAAATTTTGGCATGCATCCACCAATGTTCATATTTTTTTCTGGTGGTGTTGAATTTGAATACCACCACCAGCAGGCACCTTTCAGACACATTTGAACGATGCAGCGTGCCACCTAAACGGGTCAGTGCATTCCTCCAGATAAAGACATTAACTATTTTGGGAAGTCGTGTGCCAGTATGTTCCTGAGAATTTTCCTCTGCTGTGGGGAGCGTTGTAACTCCTTCCCGTATTTTTCTAAAATTAAGCAAAACCCAAATGGTTTTCAAGTAGTTCATACACGCAGAAAACAAACCCAAAGAAAGTCCACGATTTCTTTTAGTAGCTATTTACTGCTAATGGACACCCAACCTAATCAGTCTGGGGAAGGGCTCGGATCTGATTGAAGGAAGACGTGAAGGTGAGCCGCAGCAATCGAGAGCAGGAAGCTGAAGAAGAATACAAAGGGAGAGGATAGTCTAAGTGCCATGTCCCTTACCTTGATCGCTGATCAGAGAGAAGAGAGCAACATTAAACAGTGAACAATGTTAATAACGCTAAATGCAACATGGGGATTGTTTCACCGGATAAAAGAATTTAGACATTTGAGTTAAGACGAGGGTGAGTGCAGGCTAATGTTTGACAATGAATAAGCAACATAAGGAATGTTATGAAGAGCTGTGCAACAAATAGAGCAGAGATGAAACAAATCCTTCTCAGCACAAAGAGGGAAAACAGATTTTGACATTGCTAGAAAAAGTTTTAGTGGAGAGAAGGCTTCAAAAAGAAAGAGGTGGTGTTGAGTGACAACATCACTGCATATCCTGACGTAAGTAGGCGCAAAACATAATGACAGAAGCCATTCAGCAGAATTACAAACAATAGTCAGTACTGAGCAAAAGGAAAGGTGACATTAGTAGAATTTTGTGAGGAAGAGACGAAGAGTGACTCCAGTAACTATGGAGGAATTGCTTTTTGAGTATGCCAGGAAAAAGTGCTAAGGTGCAGTAAGTGAAAAGGAAGAGGTGTATGGAAATAGCATTAAAAAGAAGAGGCTGGATTTAGATGAGGATGAAAGTACAGCAAAGTCTCTTCACGTGATAAAAGACCTCTCAAAGAAATACAGAGAAAACACCAAAACTTGCTAAAAACCTTCCCTTGACTTTGAACAGACTTTCACCATCATCCTGCCAAAAGCCGTGTGGGTCACATTGACTTGAGCTGGTCTGCTGTGATAATCAGCAGGTACAAGCACTTAGGGTGGAAGGCACTTTTCCAGGACCAGTCCCTTTCAGCCTCTCCTCTTCCCATCACCTGTTTGAAATGGCAACTGCACCAGGAAATGTCATCTGCAACACAGATTGCTGTGCTGGCGCTTGAATAGCGAAGGGCCCTGGCAAACCAGTATTCCCTCTCCCCAGACACCTCTTAGTCATCTTTTCCATTTTCAGTGCCTCCTGGCTGATTCTGTAGGTACCCCTTTCCTCTGGCCCCACAGGCTGCACATCCTAAACCTTTATTCAGGACAGCAATGCTTCCCTGGGTATACATCTGCAGTGGTGAGGTGGCAGGATGAGTGCAGGCCCTGTCACAGGACATGAAATGGGGCATCCTCTACAGCCAAACACCATGCTTGTCCCCGCACGCCCAGTGCCGGGGCTGGGTGCCATCCTGCCGCCTGCACGCTCAGTGCTCACTCCTGCTCAGCCAGGGAGACACAGGGATTACAGGGAGTGTGTACTTGACTTACGCACAAAGCCACCTGGCAAAACATCAATAACACGTTTACTGATTTGGCCCTGCAATTAGTATTGCATATCCCCCTGTACACTCCGGTCCTCACTTGGCCAGCCCATGTTCCTAGCCCATGCAAATCCCCTCTCTTCCTACTCCTCCCAGTAGCCATTCACTGCTGTAAGTGCCTCAAAACAAGACCTGTGCCAATAATGCTCCTGTGCAGAAAGTGTGTGTCTAATTTTTCCGCCCAGTATCTCTCATCTCCCAAGCCTGGGAGACAACTATGGGAGCAGAATTGCAGAGCTCAGAAGAATGAATGTTGCATCACTGCTGCTATAAACACTGAACTATTTCTTTTTTTACAGCACTTGCAGTATCAAGACATCACAAAAACAGTGCCTAACTAAGGGAGATAGAGACAGAGTCTGCTGGTGTTTGTCTGGTTCTTCTCTTCAGGCAGAAATAAGAAGGAAAGAAATGAAAGTTGTTTGAGCTCTTGTTGGCCACACAGGCGAAGACTTGAAGGGAGTTGTTGTTGCAGAATGGCAGACAGACGACACATGCAATCACTAATCTAGCAAAAGTAAGGTAGGTACCTGCAAAAACAGTTCCCTGAGCTGATGTGGTGTTATCACAATGTTCCCACCCAACCCCGTAACCTCAAGCCTAACCACAGCCCCACAATTGTTCGCATTAAGTATTTTCTCACAAGAGTATTTTCTCACACATCCCTACCTACACCACAGGCCTTCCCTTTTTGCCACGCCACTGCAGAGCACCCTACTGCAGAACTCCAGCTCCGCCCTTCAGCCACACGTAATAGCTCTTTCCTCAAACCATTTGCCAATGCTAGGACCAATTAATAGGCAGGAGCATTACACCTCTTCATCTCCGAGACCTTCAGGCGTTTCACAAGTTAAATAAATCCTTTCTCCAACCCAAGTGACTGTGAAAAGCTTCGTCTGCCAGTGAAGCAGAAAATAAGGCAGGTTTGAAATATCATTTTGAACTGGCACGTGCATGCCACTATCCCAGATTTGGGAATCTCAGACTTGCAAAACTACCAATGATCTCCATGCTTGCAGATCCATGCCATCAGCTACTTATGGTACAGTACACACCCCTCCGGCAACAGGTTGAGGAATAGATCCTAAGCTTACAAATTGGTTAGCTTGGACTAGTACCCTTCCTACCCCTACTAGTGAATGTGGGACAGCAATCTTCCAGCTGCAGGACCAGCTATCCTGCATGCCAAGGAGGTCCTCACACTGGTCTGCTGCTGCTGTGCCTTAGGGGTGATGCTGGGGCAAATCTCTAGATGATTGCCATCTTCTAATTTTGGCTACCCCTTCACTTTGGTCATCAACAAAGTTTCATCAGGTGAAGTTAACTCAGGAAGAGTTAGTTTACCAGGAGCTCCATGATTTCTTCCTCCTCTGCTTGCAGCCAGATATGCCGAATGGCACAGCACCTGCTTTCTAAGACACATGCAGCTGCTTCTCTGTTATTGGCACTGTGGTGCAGAGCAATCTCTCTCCAAGCTGACTGACAAGACTTGGCTCTCAAAGAATGGAGGAATTATGGGATGCCAGAAAGACAACTGGCAAGTTTGTCCTCAAGTCCCAGGCTTCCTGCACCCAGGAGGGCAGCACAGAGAAAAGCCCCCTAGTATCCAGAAATCACTGGTGGGACCCACCAGCCCGGCATTCCCAGCCTGAATGCTGCTGCTGCATTGTCTGAAAGCGGTGGCTGCCTTTGGACTGGATGAGTGGGGAGGGTTGTGGAAACAGCTGCTGTGCCAATACAGCTGCTTTGGAACGGCACTCAGAATCCCAGGCCAGATCAACAGCCCACTCACCCCCTTTGAAACTAGCTTTTGAGCACCTGCTCTGAGGTCTAAAATGGGACTGTTTCTGGACCTGAAATACTCCTATGGAAGAGAGCTGCATGCTTGCCTAAGGAATGCTCTCAGCTCTATTAAAATGCTGAGCCAGACTAAAGCAACCTCAGCTCGCCGGTCATGGACAAAGATTTGTCATACGAAGACAAGAAATAAAATGGTAGCCAAAGAAATCCCAGGAAAAACACACTTAATGAAGGTTTGCAGATTCCAGTTGAGTAGCTAAATCAAGATGTCATTTTGCCAAGAAAACATTGTGAAACCTGCAGTTTACTCTTTGATCCCAAGCCTTCCCTACCCATCTATTCATAAGCAATATCATTAGAAAGAAATGATTGTAGAAATAAGATTAGTTAGTTGGTGAGCTTCTGATAATAAACAGATTGTTTTGTCATGTCATGGCCAGCTACTAGACTTTTCTGGCATACACCAATATAGGACTGAGCCTTGAAGAAAAAAATGGAAGATGTAAAATATTACATATGGTATGATAGGCTTTCTTAGCCTTTTATATTAACATTTTAATATATAGGAGACAATACGTTGTAACTACAAAAGGGGAGGAGGACTGAAATGAGGAACAGGTTATTACTGTAGGCAGGAAGCAATAAAAAGGCGACTACATGCCTCATTTCTTTAGATGCTTGTTATATGTATGTTACTTGTATTTTTTTTCCTAAAATGAAATAAACCTATATAATGCCCATCTTTTTTCTAACACAGAAGCACATTAACAAGAGCATGAACTTCTGAAGCTCTTCTGTTCTTTCCCTGGGGCAGATATCATGGAAATTGCACTGGAATATGAAAATTCTCCACTCTCTTTTTAATGGGAAAATTAAATCATTTTAAATCAATATTGACTGGCAGAAAAATTAAAGTAGCATTTCTAAAGTTAAGAACCTAAAATCAGAAGTGACAAACTTTTAAAAGTTACCTGCTTTCTCAAGTCTAAGATGACTTTGGTCCCCTCTTTCTCCAGTGTCACACCTCCAAAATTTCACACGTAGTCAGATGCACCTCAGCTCCCTCCCCGATGCCCAGTAACACTTAACACGGCCAGTAAGCTGGGCTCCACCTCCTGGCCCTGATACCAGCAAGCACAAGTATCCGTCATGGTTTCCAAATCCAAAGCATTGCGGCGTTCCTGAGCTCCTCGACTGGCCTGCTGCAGCTGTCCCAATGCCCTACATTCCAGACAGCTCCCCTGATTGCACAGCTCCGGACCTGACAGCTATGGAGGAGCGTTCACAGCACCTCCCCGGTCACTCCTTCCAGCCACCAAGGTCTGCAGCAGCAGCGCTTTGGACTCCCAGGGTATGTCAGTACTGCGAGCGAACCGGAGCCCGTGAGCTGTGTAAGCACATCTTGCCCTGTGCTCTCGGAGCTTCCCCCACATGCTCCTGCCCTAGGTAAAAAAAGCACAGCTTGCCGGCAGCATGGCAAGGCCAGTGCTGGCTCCTGAGGTTCTCTGGGTTGCCTTCTGGCGAGTGAAGCTAAAGCGTATGTAAGCCCTGGTGAGTCTGGCTGAGGACCTTTCTGCCACGGTTGGGCGCCCACCCGCAGGGTGGTCAGCAGGAGCCCCTGCAGCCCCAGAGACTGTGGGAGGACCAGCCTGGATAGTGGGCTGGAGCCCTCGCTCCCCAGGAGCCTGGGGAGAGCAGAGCCTGGGACACGTATTCTTAAAGCATGTGGGACTGCCTGGCCTACGTGCCACGGGAGAGGGAGGGCTTGGTCTAGCACATTGTAATGTGCTTTTCTGGCCATAGCTGCTAGGAATCTGCTGTGTTCATAGACAGAAAGGTACAGCTGTGTTAAGCTAAGATGACTCTGATCAGGTTAAAAAAAAAACTAGAAAAGGCACAGGCTCCTAACAGTGTAACACCTTCAAATTTGGTACAGAGGCAATTAAAGCATACTCAGATAATTTCCCTTCCTCGTCAGGAAATAGTACAACTTTTTCAGCACTTCCTCTTTTTATATTTTAAGTCATTGCACTTCACACAATACCTTATTTGCATAAGGATATTAACAACTCACCTACACTGTTTCTAACTTTAGGTCATTCATAATTCAGTTACGTAAAATGCAATAACGATTTTTACTACTGTTAATAATTAGCAAAATGTACATTTCCATAGCATAATCCCTGCTCGGTTTAATATTTTTCCACCTGCTCAGCTACTTGGCTAACAATCTGTCAACTTAATTCCTCCAGAGGCTGCAGGTAGCTGGAAGCTGTGAAGTAGGGCTCATTCACGTTCCCAAGTTCCCCAGCTCACACCATACAGAGTTAAGATTAAAGACCGTTCCTATATAACTGATGTCGAATTGTCATGAAAGCTGTCTAACGATGCTGCCTAAGGACCAGTTTCACACAAGTTTAGATTTCATGCAAAAGAGACAATTAAGACACCCTGCTGAAAAATTGCAAAAGCTCCATTTTTTAACAGTATTTTTAAACTTGCTGAAACTTCAGCTGCTGTGACAATGACGTGGAACTAGCTGAGCACTATGATCAATTTTTTTTAAACAAACATTCAGGTTCATCAGACATTCGCCATTCTTCTCGCCATCAAACTGAAAGTTTAAAGATTAGCTGTGAGCTAAACAAAATAGCTGTGCAGGAAAAAAATAAACCGGAAATCAGACAGATGTATGTACTGGCTTTGTACAGGAGAGCATGTGTGTGGAGGTGTATTAAGTCAAATTGCACTTTGACCAAAAGTTATGTATTTAGTTGTTGAAAACATGTACATTTCTGCTTCTTTCCAGTCTGCTTCTTTCCCCTAGACCAAGCAAGGCTGAGCTTTCAGCAGTCGGCTGCCAGGGAGCCGACTGATTCTGCCCTTCATTATGTCAGAAAAGGAGACACAAGAATTAATTACATAAATTTTGGGTTTCCAGTGCAAAACTCACATTCCAAGCATAGCAATATTTGCCAACAGCATCCTTATTTTTTGGATAATTAGATAAGCTAGTAAATGACACCACGTCAGCCTGCAGCAGGAACTATCTCATATGGTGGTCAAAAGAAATGGCTGATTCTGTGAGCTGCTGTGCGCACCACAGAAAATGTCAACTCCCTTTTGTAAAGTGTCCTGCTCCCTTCCCCTGTTACCATCTGTGGCAAAAAAAATCTGATTTGGCTTCAGCCTTTTTAGATTGGGCTTCACTTGAACATTTTCTTTTGCTCTGGGTCCATGCAGGTTTCTAGTCTGATAGACTTAGTCCTGCAGAGAAGGAAACAAAGGAGCCTGAGGCTAGTTAGCAAGTGGTGTGGATACAGAGCACACAGATCATTGAATTGGCTTTTCCTCTTCTGGTCTTCCCAAGTAATAGGATGAGAGTCTTTACAACCTGAGAAGGAAATCTGTGTTGCAAACTAGCAAAAGCCCATCATGAGGAACATAAGGACCACACTGGTTCTGGGGCCAGCATTTTGAAGCTTCAGGCAGTCCAAAAACCAAAGCAAAATTCAATCGCAGCTCTGGAGGATCACTTGGAGTGTGAACTCATCAGTTAGGTATGTGTGCACAGAACTGGCTGAGATCGACAAGCCTTAATGAAAAATAGAAGTCAGCATTGCTTTAGACTTCAATAAGATCTGAGACTACGTTTATTTCCCATGGTTTGGGATCACACTGTCAGCATCTCACAGAGCCACTTAGCATGTTCTATGAATAGACTCAAGAACTGAAGTTTCAGTCCAACCAATGTCCCTACCATTCATTAACATCAAGCATGCACTAAAACACAGACCTCCACATAATTCACTAGAAATGGCAGTTTCCTCCATTTCCCAGCTCTTGCCAAGTAGAACAGCTCTCCTTCATTTCAAGAGCTACTTTGGTGGTCATATTTTATCAAACTGTGAAATAAGTGCCTGAACTATAGTGCTGTTACTTTGTACTGAGGCTGCGTTTCTTACCTTGGCATGCTGGACGCCAGAGCCTGGCTGCAGCAGCAGATGGAGGTGCACAAAGAATACAAGATCAAAATATCACTGAGGACAACAGGCCTCTACTTCTTCTGGCATGGGCCTAGTTCCTTGTGTCCACTTATGGAGATCAAAGGTATAATTTACTTAGAGGAAGAATTATTTGTGCATAAACAGCCATTAACTATATAATACAGAGAAGATGCTTTTAAATTCAAATGGGCGGCACAGCAGCCAGCACTAGACAAGTGACCCAAGCATCTTGTTACTTACATAAACTGAAGCAGGAGGGAGTCTGATGCTGATGACAAAACCTCTTTGTGAGTAACACTGGCAAAATCTTTCAGAGTGCAATTCAGGACTAAGTTAAAAGAAAAGGGGGCACTTCTCTCCTAGTAGAAACTAACTTTAAGAATCACATTTCTTTCCCTGTTTGTGTACAACAGAGAATGGAAACAACTGCTGCTATTTTGTTTCAAAAACTGATTATCTTGAGGGGGGGGAAAGGGGAATCATTTGTTTGTTCTCATGAAAAACCTGTAGTCGTCTAAGGTGTTGAGGAAAGAACATCCTTCTTCCAGGGAGAAGTAAAAGAAGGAAAAGACTCATCAACTACCATGGCCTGCACCTACTGCATTTCTTATGAGTCTTACCTCCAACCCCATCCCTAGGCTTCAGTACTTCCAGTTTCATTTGGGTGCATCTGATCTTGGGCTATAAAGTCTTAAAATACAGCACTAAGTGATGTCTCAGCTTGTTCTGCCTGCAGCTTTGGGAGTGACCATACTGCACCCCCAGACTGCAAGTCAGCTTCTTCAAATAGAATAAACACTTATTTAAACAGCAGTCTTCCTCCACCACTCCCTCAAAAGCCTATAAGCAGGGGATCAAAGATTTCTCAAGCTCAACTGGCCCATCCACATGTCAGGGTTAAGGCTTACTGACCTCTATAGCCAATAACACACACGGGAGTAATATGTTTAGGATAACAACCAGACTTCGAATACTGAACCCAAATAATCTGGCATTTACAGTTTGGTCAGCTGGGACCTCTCTTTTATACAAGGTGAAAGCGCAGTTTGGAGTCACTCATCTGGATTGTTAGCACAATGCCTGACTATCCCACTACCCCTGAGACAACAGTACGTGGAAGCAGCAGTTATTCTAGAAACATCCCAGTGACATAAAATACAAGCAAAAAAAAGTCTGAGAGCAAAAGTCAGCAAAATAATAAATGCAGCACGAGTAGAGTAACACTACGATAACTCTCAAAACAGGAGGTGCTTTTCAAGAGTGAGGGGATAAGACAGGCCAACCTCACAAAATCATGGTTGGTTGCTGACTTTGAACAACTGCGGCTGCCCAGAGGGAGGGTTATGAGAAGGCTGAAGGAGTAGGTTTTGAAATGGAAGGTGGTGCTGGTTCAGAAAAGGGAGTACAACTGCAGCCACATGCTCCCGTGTTTCTTTGCTGGTCCTTCTTAGACTTACTAGGTTCATAAGGGCTCTGTTAGCTAAAGTACGAGGACTGTGGGAAGCAAAACAAGTAATAAGAACTTCCAGAAATAGGTTTCTATGTTTCTGCCTTTGTTTTAAGAATGCCTCAGCTCCTTGCTCTTGATCCATTGTTGCAGGGTGTCCCGGGTGTGATTTCTTCTGGCACTCCTCTTAATCATGGCCCCATGTCCATGACTTTTCCCCCGCCTGAATCTTTCACTCTCCAAGATGGGAACCAGGATCCCTGGCCAGTCTGGGCAGATTCACATGGCATGGTCAAGCTTTACAGTACTGAAATGCCAAAGTGATGAGATGCTGGTTTCAAGAACAGTCAGTTGAAAATGGTCTGGTGCTGGCTACAGATCAACATTTAAGCAGGGAGCATGATCAATGGGTAATAGAGGATGCAGAGGTAAGGAGGTCAGGGCAGGATGCAAAGCAGTCTCTGAACTTAGCTCGCCAAACACGTACAAAACAGAGATACATACGTACGAGCAGTAGTCTGTGATGTTACATAGCTCTGTAAGCTTACTATGTGACAGAAGTGCTGGATATACATTACTTAGCCAGTCATTCCAGCCAGTTATCTCAAGCTGGTACAGAATTGACATAGGCCAATTCAGTATGTATAAGCTAAAGACAACAAACACATCATGAACAGACAAGCCTTCAGATCTTACCAGATTAAGTGGTTCATTTAGCTAGCAGGCAATTCTTTAATGAAAACAATAAGAGTGTAGCCAGTACAAGTTTCTAAAGGCCAAAAAAAAGAACGTATTTGGAAGCTGCTATCATAAAGTAGCAAGCTGGATTTGCCCCAGGATTAAATTACATGTTGCTGCTGCAGTCTTGGGTGATGGAGCAGCTCAGGCAAGTGGCTCCCTGATGTTGGATTTGTTCCCTTATACTTGCAAAGACACAACATTCACCTTAGCGCTGCCCTGGTGCTTGTCCAAATAATGAAACTAGCTACTACATTTGCGGATTAATGCCTGAGCAAGGGATTCTGTAAATATTAGTCAGCCCTATAAAAACAGACCGACAAAAGAAGAAAGGAGGGGAGGTGCTTGGCAGGAAAAAAAAAATAATTTTTAAGGGTTAAAAATACATCTTATGGGTTGGCAATGGCACAGAAGGAGACACACTGCAGATAGTGATCACTGCTACTACTAGTCAACACTTGCTTGAGCTACTAAGGTTCCTTCTGCAGTGCAGTTAATGGATAGCATGCTGACAATACCACAGCTATCAACCGACCTAGTTACTGCAGGGTTTCCGTTCCCAGCACTCACAGCCAATACAATCTTACTTCAACTTTCGCAACTATTAATGCTTTGTTTAAAGCTTGAGCAACTGGAATCAAGTGATCACTGCTGAATCTCAGCTTTCACTTAAACAGATAAAGAAAATATGAAGCATCTCACCATCAGAGAAAAGCCTGATAAGATGAATTCCCTAAGGTCAAAAGTCATGATGATAAACAAAGAGACCCTAACCCAAGATAGGGTTAAAATATTGTGATTTTAAAAGGTCACCTGATATTTTTGAGGGGTCTGCTTCATTTTCTGATTGTATTTCTGGAGGAGTACTTGGTGGCAAGATGGGACTGGCTTTAAAAAAGGAAGCATTCACTACCAAAAATTAGCACAAAAGGCAGCAGGAACACTTTTACATCAGCTGGGAAAGGAAAAAGCCAAAGCGCTGTACAGACTACACAAAATGAAGACAAACCCACTGCAGGGAGGTGGGGGAAAGCAGGAGGGAGATTTTTTGCTTTCCTTCCTCTTGATCATCCTATCCTATACAAGAACCCTCTAAATCTAGCACTCTCTGAATGCCGCTTTCACCTCCCTCTTCCAAGCCAAGCTTCCCTTAACACTGTGAGTTCAGCTATACAAGCTGGAGTCAAAAGAGGAAACCAAACACAGAATAAAAACATGAGGATTGGCCAAACGAGGATTCCTAGAAGTAAGTATCACAAAGGCAAGGTCAGTTAGCACTCAAGCTACCAAGGTTAGAGGTCAGCTCTGCATTCCTCTTGGGGGGGAGAGGGAGGAAGGGTGATTTTCTAACTCCACAGCATGAGAGTTTCCTAAGTGAGCCAGGGGATTTACCCTGTTACTTTCAATAGGCTGTGTGGCTTATTGTCTCAGTCAGCTTTTCATCTAGGCAAGGTCCAAGTAGATCCACTTCAGTTTGAGGTGAAAGTGAAACCTTCAGCCCTGTGCTCTGTGTGTTCCTGCCATGCTGGAGGGTCAGCCCCAGAGCTCCCCTGCAGCATCCCCACTGCCAGGTGCTCAGCCCACAGTCCCACCACCATCCGTATTTATCTTGGGGACTGCAAGGTAGACGTAGATGCGACTCAAGGTACCTCCAGCAGTGGGGATGGTGGGGATGAGCACGCATACACTGCTCCCTAGGCTCTCTCCTTCAGCTTCCACTATTAGCCAGAGTTGGTGGCATGGCACTGGCTGCATGGACCCATGTGGGACATCACTGTGCCCGGCAGTGTGGCCTGAAGACCATCAGCTGTGATATCTGTGATGCTGCTCCATGTCCTGGAGAGAGTTACATCAATTTAGCCTTAAAGAAAAGCCATCAAATGGTTGTCAGCTAACATGTCATGAGGGACAGAAACAGCCACTTGGAGGGCTTTCTGAATATGTGAGCATATTATTAAAAAACAAAACCAAACCCCAAACCAGCTCAGTGATTAATAATCACATACCTGGAAAAAGAAATTTAAAATAATATCCTCTTTCCCTTAGCAGCCCAGTCTGCCAGGAGTGACTCAATAGCCATATGGTGCACCTATCACTGCCACCAGCAGATCCGGATAACAGTGAGGCACTGGCTTGAGGGTGGGAAGCAGGCCTTCCCTGTCACTTGTAATCTTCTCACATCCAGAGGCATCTTAAGTCCTTTCTAAACACGTTGATACTGCCTGAAATTCACCAAAAAAACCCAGCCTTTGTTTGTGTTAACAGGATGAGAAAGTGCAAGGCTTCCTGTTATGTGTGTGTGACAGCTATAGATAAGCAGAGACCTCTGGACAGGAAATCCGCCCAATTTCTGCAGTGTGACTCGTCTGAAGTTTAGGAGCTCTTTTCAGATTGAAGCACCAACAGAATGAGACAGTGCTGGCCAGAAAATGGGGGACACGCTGGAGAAGAGCTCTGAGGAGCCCGAGATCTCTTTGGACAATGAGTGTTTGACGAAAATGGGGGACCTGGTGGAAGTCTCGAGTGGTGAAAAGGTCAAGTTTGATGATACGGGTCTCTCTCTGGTGCTCCAGAATGGCCTAGAGAACCTTCGGCTTGAAAATTCCCTTACAGATGTCATCCTGTGCGTGGACAGCAGGGAATTCTCCTGTCACCGAGTGGTCCTTGCTGCAGCAAGCAATTATTTCAGGTAAGGCATGTAAGAAACAAAACCAATAAACTTACTTTGCTTCTTAGGCTTGAACTGTAGATCTCCAAGGAGTGTAAACTGGGTGCTAAACTCTGCAAATTTGCAGTGAGTCTGTAATTTCTGACACCTTTCAGCTCTTTTTTTTTAAAGTTGGAGACTTAAATAAGGCAGATGACAAGTTGTGGATTTGCTGGAGTTCTGATACCAGCACTCAGCAAGTCCACTGGAGGCATGCAGAGAAATGGAGAATGGTTGGCGACAAGTGGATGAGAAAATGTTCTTTTTAACCAAATATCTGTAGTCCCTTGTATTGTCCCTTTGGGATTCAGTCAAAGAGGAATATTTATTCAGATCACTTGGTATTTTTATTGAGATAGGAGTGGGTTTGTGGAACTTGGTAATTTTTCCCATTACCATTCTGTGGTAAAAATATATATTATATAAAATTGTTGAGGAGGAAAGAGAAGGAATTTTCCATCTTTCCTAGGGTTACCGAAAATCAATTGCAATGGGAAATACCTCCTTAAAAGCAGTTTTACCATTTCACTCCCTCCTTCTGGTTGTCTTGAATTTTTCATTCTTTCAGTACTACAGTAGATAGTCTATCTGAGACTACTGACCAGCAAGAACAAATTTTAGACACACAGAGGAACTCGGTATCAGTTTTAGCACAGATTTTCCATTATCGTTTAAACAATCACATTTGCATGGCTGGGATTTTTTTCTTTCTTTTTTTACTGCTAAAGTGGTCAGATGACTGAATAGCTACAGAGGAAACATGAGAAAAAAGAACCTGTGACCACTTGTGACAGAGGCAGACAGATAATTTTAATAGAGTCTAGTAAGCTTTGCTGGTAGTGCCTGGAAGAAGAGTTCTGTTTTTATCATCTCATAATAGAGATTGCGTCTGTGAATATATGGAGATAAGTATTATTTCTACAGATAGAATATACATATCACATATGTGAAAATATGCAACTAAAAGCATAGATAAGAGAGATGCCCAAATAGTTCTTACCAGCATTATGTGCAGGAAGGAGAGCAGATGCACAAATTAAAATTAGAATTACCATAATGATACCTTGACAAAAAAACAATTCCTCTTCTGCTATGAGGAAAGGTGCTGCAATCAGAAGGGACTTCAACAGTTGTAAACAGGCGAGACAGTTTACTGACAACTACTGTTGGCCGGTTTTCCACTGAGCCCTGAGCTACAGCCTGTCCCTTTGAAGGAAGGGGAATACCTGGCTGGAGGTCATCTCATCCCAAGGCAATTACACAGGTGTGTAGGGTCTGCCCCCCTGGGTGCTTGTGTTTGGCCTGGCGTCCCACAGGGTTGAGATTTATTATATCACACTGTCTGCCTGTCTGTCCATGCCTCTTATCATGACTCCTTGGGTTAGTTTCAGTCACGTTTGGCAGAGGCTGGAAGTCTCAAAACTGAAGTTCCCACAAGTTTAATGGCAATCAGTAGCTAGGCAGAGATGCCCGGGACTGGAACCCCACGGTCCTCAGCTGGGTAATGAGCAGCGCGTCCTGGCCAGCCAACACACGCAGTGCCCAGAACCAGCCAAAGCACGCGCTGCCCTTGCTCAGCTGGACACAGGCAGTGAGCACAGAGCTGAGTGTCCTGAGACGGATAGTGAAATCTGTGTGAGAGGAATAACGAGAGAGAATGGAGGGATCAGGAAGGGGAAGCTGAGGTTACTGTGAAGAGGGAAAGGAGGACACAAGTCTGCAGGGAACTGAACTTCATTAGTTCTCCTACTCAAAAGGCGGCTTGTTTCATCTTGCCATAATTCACTAGAAGCTGCATAGGCCCAAAGACAGAACAAATTCTGAAATCACACTATGCCTGTGAGTACTTTCCATGCTATTAAAGGGCCTCTAACACCCATGCACATGAGCAAAGCAAAGGGACCCTGTGAGTCATGGTCTTCATTCCCCTGCAACAGCATGTTACACAACCCCCTTCCTGAACACTGGGTGCCATAATGCAAGCAATCCATAGCAGCTGACTTAAACACAGTTAAACAAAGTTAACAACTTCTAGTCTGTCCTTCAGCACTGCTTGAGAGTAGATAGACTAGTACTTCTGACACATCCTGCATCTATAGACATAAAAGCATTAACTCTCCATTTACCTGGATGAAGGTAACAAAGCAGAGAACAGAAATACAAGCTGACCAAGGTGGAGCAGTAGTTCTTTAGTCCTGCACTGCCCAAGGTAGTGGGAGAATGGGGCTGGGAGAGGTTGAAGCAATATTTTCCAGAGCATCCTCAAACTCCAGCATGGTTGTTTGAAGTCAGGTTCATAATTCCAAGAACAAGCACATCAGTGTGGGTGAGTGCTTAAAAAGTGCTTCACAAACTGCAGCCCCTCATTTATTCCATTGAGATTTCTCCCTGGTGTTTCTAAATTTATCCATTTTTAGGTATGTAAATTTGGCCCTGGGCCCTCACTTCAGATATGCATTTCTTAGGGTAAATGTTGGTTCAAAGGCTTAGTTTAGAATTACACAGGGGCAGGAACCAGGAAAACAGACAACGAGATTAGTAGCCACATCTGAAGGATTTAGAGCCCCAGAGAAAATAATCACACACCTCTCTGGGTAAGTACAGAAAGGTTCAGAAGCAGCATTTTGATCCCCAGGAGAGAAGCTCAGCCTGATCAGTCCTGAGTGGTGTCAGGGTGTTCCCTCTGGTCAGCACACAGGGTGGGAATGAGTTCCACTCCATCTGAGCAGAAGGAAGACCACTACAGGAGTCAGGTCTCCTGGATAGTACTGCCCTATTCAGCCCTGCCACCTTCCAGAGAGGAGTACTGGTGGGAGAGCACAGTGCCTCAGATGTGTGATTTCTGCAAGCCATGTTACATGAATCCGTACCCTACAAGATCGGGAGTGGATGGCAGCTCTAACGCAGTTTCACAGATTAGGAGACAGATATGTGAAAACACTTTGACAAGATCCCGTGCAAAGCCTCCACCAGAATCCCAAGGCTGGTTTCTGAGCAGCCTTGCAACGGTGTAACGCTGGGTAGCTCTAACTGGCCTCCATCAAACAATCCCACTTTGCAGGATGGAAGTGAGAGCTCTCACCTCCACAACAGGGATGGTTAAATACACGACTGGACTCACCAGTTTAAGAGATAAAAGGAACAAGAGCAGACAACACCTGCATCCTACAACAGCCTATTTCTCATTCAGATGAAGCATTCAGCACCTATCACTCCCGTGCAATTGAAACGCCTGTTTTGTACAAACCTCCCTCTCTGTGTTGAAACCCCATTCCCAGGGAGAAGTGGGTACTGAGGACTGTTGTTTTCAAATGGCCACCTGCCTGCAAGCCCCAGATGTACAACATTTGACACTGCCAAAAGAGAGAGAAGCTAAGAAGAATCCCAGTCTTGTGCTCACTGAAGTTAAGGAGTGTTTTGCCTTAATGCTTTTCAAATACTCTGATTTCAGTGGCAGCAGAAAGTGGACCATGGAGCAGAGCAATGAATGAAAAGCTTCTAACAAGCTGAGACGAGTGAAGGGAAAATAAGAGTTTTGGCTGAACATCTTTTTCTGACAAGTAACTTCTCTGCCCAAGTTTTCTGCTCAAAAGTTAGGTATCTTTATCCAAAAGGCAGTTTTATACACTGAGATAATTTTCTGACAAGTAACTTCTCTGCCCAAGTTTTCTGCTCAAAAGTTAGGTATCTTTATCCAAAAGGCAGTTTTATACACTGAGATAACTAACACCAGCTCTCTCATGCTATAAAATCTCTGCTGAGGCAAGGAACAGTTAGCTCTTAGAGCAATGAGCAACTGGTATCTTCCATCCATTTGCCATTCACCATGCCTAACTCCTTTGCAATAAAAACTGTTTACATCTTGGTTCCAGTAAGATGTGTCAATCAGACAGCTTTATTCTGGCACTGCTTTTACAAGAAAAGCATGGCTTAAGACTTTGGACCTCTAGCCACTTCCTAGGTTGCACTGTCCTGTCAACATTATACATGACTAATAAAGAAGGGCTTGGTATGCAGGTTAAAGAGCACTTCTAATAACACTTTAGATCTGCACATGTTTTTCACCAGTGCAGTTACAAGTGGACTCACGTACTTCGAATGTGTTGAGCCAGATTCCAAATGACGTGAAATCTTGCTCTCTGAATGCAGTGAACAAGATGGGGCTGATCAAACTTCTAAATAAAAGCAGAAGCACTGGAAGAAATACTTAAAACTATGAATTGAAAATGAAGATGAAGATGTGTGTGTTTGCCTTGCAGCTATCACAATGCAAAGTGAATTTAAATAGCTCTTAAAGAAATTCCTGATTTATATCTCACATTAAGTATCTGACTAGTGCCAAAGGTGTGTGTGTGTGGCAGTCGCCTCTTGAATGCAGTATTATCCACCAAAGAAGAGGCGGTATCAACATACATGAAATCACTGTGCTTTCTGGCTAATGGTAGTTCCAATTCATGATTATTCAAGTACTTCTCTAGCCAAGAGGTACCAACTCTACAATCCTACCAGAAGCTCCTACCTTAGCAGAGGAAAAGCCAGTCTCTTAATTAGAAGAAAATCCATAAGCCATTCTCTCCTGGCCCATCTCTGGTATTAATGGGGTCAAAGATACGTTGGGAAGCTTAGAGGTAAGGCTATCAATCAGACATGTCGATCTAGTTTGGCCCTCAGGGTTCAGTCTAAGCAGCATTCTGCAGCTTGGAAGCACAGGGATATTGACCTTGCCAAGGGTTATAAAGTACATGTGCTAAGTGTTAACAAAGTACGGAGAATGCCAGCAGCTTGGAGATTTGGGCTTAATGAGCTGGGCCTGTACTAGAAACAGAAAGGGTAAGAATCTGTAAGAGGCCAGCAGATGAGACATCACAACTGCTCTGCAGCATCAGTCCAGACACAGATCACTACTCATGGAAGGTCCCAGCTGCCTTTTGCCGCCATGGAACTCCAGGTCTACTGTAGAGTCCAGCCCTGGGGTATCCATCATGTGTATATGCTTTATCAAACTCATGAGTAAAGAGGTATGAAAGCAACAAAAGGATTTTCCTTGTTACTTTGCTACAGGATTAATTGCATAAAATATGAAGCAATTTGAGTATTCTCTGTTGAAATCTATATAACCAAATGTTTTCAGAACGCCTCATCCTGGCTGGGATGCAGTAAAAGATAAATGGCTTTCTTTTCAGGGCCATGTTCTGCAATGATTTAAGAGAGAAATATGAAGAGAAGATCATACTTAAAGGAGTTGATGCAGAAACCATGAATATACTTTTGGACTACACCTACACCAGCAAGATGCTCATCACAAAGCAAAACGTACAGAAAGTCTTAGAAGCTGCCAGCCTCTTTCAGGTACAGATAACTCAAATGCACTGATCCAGTCTTGTTGCTCTGGCAACACCATGTCCTACCCTCCTTAACACACTGCAAACTTCTCTGATTTCATGGATTCTGGAGGCATTTTGCCTCATATTTACTTACATTGTGGTAAAAAGTGGCAGTCACAGTCATGTACTGGAAAGCTGCTGTGCTGGGTGCCAGGCAAACAGGCAAACAGCAGGGCTCTGCTTTCAAGAGCTGCTCCCATGTGCTGCCTGCCAGGCAGCAGGGTTGTGTTGCTGGGACAGTGCTCCCCAAGGCTCAGGTCAGCCTGTGAAGGCTGGTCACCCTCCAGCCCAAAAGGGTTAGTTGGCAGTGGCTGGCACAGCCAGCCAGAGCAGGAAGCTAACTTTGTCTCTCGCTCTCCATTGCTTTCAGATGGAGGCTCACCAGCCAAAGTTAGCATCCTCCTTTGTAACACTCGTGATGTAAAGGGTTTTAGTCATGACCTGGGACTTGTGAGAAGTCAGACTTGAGCAGTGTTACTGAGCCTGTGGTCCATGAGGTATTCACGTGTCCTATAAACCACCTGTGAGGTCTACCAAATTGCAGTTACTGGTACCAAGCTGCAAACTGCTAACAAATTGCAACTAGCATAACCTGCCAAGTGCCAATGTGTGTATGCGTGTCCCGTCTTTTCATTAAGGAAGGCAAGAAACACCTGACTCCATAATCATTGTGGTTCATTATGAACTTGATTTTTGAATCTTACATGGGAGGTTTTGGTCTGAAATGAACCTGTGGCCTTTGGGGTAATGGGAGCTGGTACTTGCTGTGGGGAGAGAAGAGAAAGTTATCACAAAGTGCTCCCCAAGGTAACTCAGAAAAGGTGGTGTAGCTTTAATGTCGCCTGGGGCTGAAGTGCCGAAACTTTACTGACATTTTCAGGAGACCCATGCTGCAAACTGGTAGCACTCAAAGGTTACTTTTGGTTTGTTTTCAGGACACTTTTCTGTGTTCTGTTTGTTTTCTTCTGAACCTTTTTTGCTTAGGATCATTCCTCAGGTATTTTTTTTTTCTGGAACCATCAAAAGTATAAACTTTTTTCCTTTCTTTTCCCTATTTTTCATTAAAATTAAGATTAAATTTAATTCCCAAGGCTGGTGCTTTAAGAAAACTATCAAACACTGTTAGAGTAATGATAAAATCATGAGGGTGCCATGAGCAAAAATAGTAAACTACAAAACCCTAGAAAACAAGGAATGTTCAACTAAAAGCAGCGATCCCAAGTCTTACTGCAACAGTCTTGGATAGTATCAAGATTTATAAGGCCTTAAAGCCTCACATTATACATGGGTGAGGTTTTTGGCTGAAAACGTGTTTCGTGTAAAAAAGATTTAGTAACTACTAGCATTCTGCCAGCTTGTCTCTGCTATTTATGCTGAAGAACAAACACAAATAGTTGAAAGAGGCAAATGTTTCATTTCAATATATCAACAGCTGAAAAGATTAATTCTGCAATTTATTGTAACATTTTTGTTTGGGAAATTCTTTCCTTTCCAATTAATGACATGTGAGAAAATCAAATTCCAAATAGAACTATTTTATCTGACTAGCAACAATTTTTGGCAGTGCCTCTTTTCAATCTCTCAGATTTGACAACCAAAAAAGAAATAACTTGCACAGCTCTAGATATTCCAATAAAGATACTCCACTTTTCTCTAGAAACTACTTTTGAAAGTTTTACATAATTATGCCTTCCCATAGTCCCTTCCAATAGGTTTTCACCAAATGCAGCCAAAACTGTCAGCGGGAAGAGGTGGAAGGCTATTCAAAGAGACCAGAAGTCCCTGCTGCGGTGTGCTTTGTGCACAGAGATTTTCCCCTGGGGCAAGCAGGTGAAGGGTTTGGAACACGGAGCTGCTGAACAGCTAAGCCTCACCCTGAAGTGACCCAGACAAATTTTTTCCACCTAGAGCACAGTTGCAACATGAGTTCAATAGTCACCTCCTCTGTCTGGGCTGGTGGCTGCCCAGCCACCATGCTCGCAAGGCTGGTGCCGACCCTGGATCCAGCCCAGCACCCTCTGCCACCCGCTCTGCCTGTGGAGCAGCTCATCGTTTCACCTCTTGGTAGGGCCAAGATCTCATCTGCTTCTCAGGGCTGTGGCAGAGCGCTCTGCTTCCCCCACGGTAATTCAACAACAAACTTCAGACCTGTCTACACCCCTCCTGCCCCCTTAGGAACCCCTGTATTACCCCACTTCCTCAGCATGGCTTGGCTGAGGGGCAACGTCAGCTGCTTTGGTGGAAACAAAGAGACAGTGGGAGGGAAGCAAGCTTCTGAGCAGATGTAAAAGAAAGAGTATTGTCGTGAAGGGCTGTGCTGACCACTGCCATGGAAATGCCAGGATGCCCCTGAGCTGCCTCACTCTGCTCTAAGCAGAGCAGGGCTGCTCTGCCCCCAGGGCACGGCTGAAGCACCACCAGCCTGATGACCTTAACAGACTCCCAAAGAACCTCTCGGTATGTTAATCCACTTTTCATGAACAAGGCACTCTAAGGAAAATACCTTGCCAATTATCTGAAAACCATCCTGTAGCCACTTAGCAGTGAATGGCCAGGGTGGCTGTCGCAGGACAGTGCTAGTTACACTGCAGCCACTGTGCAGTGCCAGCCATGCAGCCAAGAAGGCATGATTTGCTAACGAAGGGCTTCTGGGCAGCTCCAAGTCCGAGATCAGTTCGCAGGCTCAGAAAGCTCTCATCTCCCTGGAGAGCCACCCTGCGAGGGTCACTGTGCCCCTTTGCTGCCCGGCTGGCTCCCTGCCATGGGGCTCCCTTGGGACACAGGTGTTACTGCTGCCCCTGCAGCCACAGGCAGAGCGGGTGGCCGAGGGCAGCACAGGTGCAGGGTGCAGGATCTGACCCCGAAGTGTGCTGCATACAGAGAGGGATTATGAATAAGAGCCCTTTCAACCACCATTCCCTTCCCTTTCTGGGGGTTACAGCAGGAGGCAGGGCTGCTGGCACTGCTTACACTAGACAGTTGAATCAAAGCTGAGACAAGCAAGGACTTAAATGGGGAGAATAAATTTTATTATTCAGAGAGAAGGCCAGCTGGAGGCCAAGCAAGCATATGGGATGTCTTTAGCAAGTAAGAACCTCTATTCAAAGGGGTATTAGGAGGACCCAGTTTTTGAAGAAACTGTTCCCAGGGAACAGGGCTTTTAAAATGCCTGGGGTGGCATTAGGAAGGGTACTAGCAGAAGGGAAAGAAGAAAATTTAGAGCTCTGCAAGAATAATCAGAGCAGATGAAGCAGAAGCTCAGGGGTATCTTCCTCCTGGGTGCTTTCCTGAGTCACCAGCTCTCATGGGACTGACTGAAACATGCCCAACAAGTTTGGGGGCGTTTTGGAGGGAGTTTTGTCTCTAGATGAAGGGAGTGGTGGGGAGACAGTGCAGCACAGAGACGAGGAGCAGCAGCCAGGGGAAGTCCTGCCTTGATACACTCCCGAGCGGTCCGACCTCTCTGGTTAAGCCCTTGGCAGGGACCATTTCTCACACCCACACCTCGCAATTCCGCATTCATCTGGCCACAAGCACAGCTACCCAGCGTGATTAGTAGTGCCTGCGTGGCTGTTAGACCAGTGTGCGCCGCCTGGGAGAAAACCCTCTGGTGTCATCTCATGAGTATCGCTCTTAACAAGCCATGTATAAATAATTAGAGCACTCTACAGTGGTTGGGCCGTAGGCTGGTGAGAATGTCATTGTGGGGTCTATTCCCAGACTTGTGGATGACTTGATGAGTGACCTGGGCAAATCCCAGATTTGTTTTTTTGCATCTCATTACTGCCAACTTTTAAAGGGCTAACGCTTAACCTACCTCAGGTCTGAGGACTACCTGGTGTTGGCAAAGTCCTTTCAGATCCTCAGGGAAAATGCATGGGTGAGTTCAAATTGTTAGCCTTATGCTAGCCCAGAGAACAGGCAAAGTGAGCGTGGCAGGCAGTGAGCAGCGGCTGAACTCTGCCGCAGTGCCACAGTGTGCCGCTGACATATTTATATCACAATGGCAGCAACATATTCTGAGACCTCATGTAACCTTGTTCATCAGTCAGTTGCATTTCTCTAAACTCTTGACCACATCTAAATGTAAAACAGGAACCAGGCAGTCTGTACGCAGTGTCTGCGATCGCTCAGCTCTGGTAAACAGTCTAAATGTGTCAACATGACACCCCCGGGGTCTGGAAGATTCTACTCTAATTACTGAAACAAATCTACATACTACAGTGTTTAAAAATGTTTCACTTCCTCTTTGCCCCTAAATTACTGTTGTACAACTTTCCCCACTGGGACAGAATGAGTTAAAATGGTTTGCTTGCTGATGCTGGATGGAAAAAGGACCCAAAAAGCATGGACGGAAATGCATAGCATCAGTTCTGACCCATCTTTCTCTATGTCACTGTTTGCACTGCTCAGTGGCAAAACCAACACAAAATACTGATGCCTTATTCATAATCTGAAATCACAGAGGCAACGGAAAGCTCAGGATGAAGCACTGTAACTTATCAGTTCTACCCAAAACTGGTTCCCAGTTCCTGAATAATCACCAGCAACCCAGCTCACATCATCGTTCATGGCAAATGCCCTGCAGACATCCGTGGTCTGGGATCTGCACATCTGGGACCCTCAGGTGGGGCTGTTGTGTAAAGGGGATTAATGAGAGTAGTTGTGAATGCCCTATTGAATGCAAACATGGAAAGTTCTTTGATTAAGCAGAGTCTGTGTGTAAAACGTGCATCTATGTTTTTTTGAACCAATGGTGATGACAAGGAAAACAAAGGTCACTAAAACCTCCGAAGGCCTTCCCCACAACGGACACTTGCCAGACAACCCTGGCTGTCAGGCAACTCAAAGATTTGCTGATGGTCAGTCTCTTCCTGCCACATACCCCAGTACAGGACAGCATGCCCATACCCTCTGGGGGGGCCACACTTTGGCCCAAACCTCCCAGATCTCAGCACTCATTTTCCACCACCCTTGCAAGGCCTCAGATGTGTTCAGAGTTTGGATGGTGGGAGTACAAATGCAGACAGTGGAGCCACCTGCACGCCAAAACCAGACTCCCTTCTAGTTGATCTGAGCTGACATGCAAGATGAAGCAGGGTAAGCACATGTGAAGCCTGGGAACGTTATCTGTGCTTTGTAAGTCCATGATTGCTAGTGCTTTGAGATCTCATGGAGGGAAGCGGAATGGTAGAAAACCCTTTACTTTTGTGAAATAAATAAAATTCATGACTGTCACAGGTCTTCCGTGTTCTGCAAGAGGGAAGAGGAGCAATATGGATGCAGAGCGAGAAAAAACAGTGGGAGGAAGAAATTTTCATTGCAGACTGCATATTCTGGGAGATACATGTCCTTGTATGACTGATTTCTTGTCTCCCCCAGCTCTTTGCTGTACTGCACGTGGCTGGTTGGGACCCAGCCCCAAAGCTCCATAGCTCTCCTGTGATAGAGTCATACAAATAACTGCTGTGTGCTTATACATGTTTTTTCTGTCCACAGTTCCTTCGCATGGTAGATGCTTGTGCCAGTTTTCTCACTGAAGCCCTCCAGCCAGAGAACTGCGTTGGCATTCTGAGGCTGGCTGATGCCCACTCCCTGCACAGCCTGAAACAACAAGTGCAAAATTATATTATCCAGAACTTCACACAGGTCCTGAACTACGAGGAGTTCCTGGAGCTGCCGGCCGACATTCTCTGCAGCACGCTGAAGAGTGATGATCTCTACGTCACGGAAGAAGCACAGGTGTTCGAAACTGTAATGAACTGGGTCCGTTACAAGGAGTCGGAAAGGTTTCCTCTCCTGCCATTTGTGCTGGAGAATGTCCGGCTGCCCCTCTTGGACCCCTGGTATTTCGTAGAGACTGTCGAAGCTGATCAACTCATTAGACAGTGTCCAGATGTCTTTCCTTTGCTCCAGGAAGCAAGAATGTACCATCTGTCAGGCAATGAGGTGAGTCAAAAAGGAAGGCATTTGCTGCTCTTTCTAAATGTCTCATGCTTCTGCTCAAAAATCCCATTGGAAGGAGCAGTACCATGAAGCACAAAAAGGTGCTTACACTAAAGTTTCACTAACTGGTGCTACTGAAAGGTCAAGGTGGGCCTCACCAGTTATCCTGCTGATTTAGAGAGTTTAGAAGCTTTTGGTAGGTTGTTTTAAAACAAAGTACAGCTTCCTGTTTATGAATATCTGGGCTCGACCCTTCGTACACACATGTGCGCAGCTAAACAAAGACCCCAGGTGACTTCCGTAGTAAAAAGGAAAATGGTGTTACTCCTGACACCTCACCCTCTTAGCTATTATTTCAAGCCTAAGAAAGGAAGAATAATTTTCCCATTAAACTGTGCCACAATCTGTAATGGCTCTTTCAAATCTGAATATGTAACACCTCCACCTGTTACTTATGGGGGGAAAAGTTTCAGGAGAGAACCTTCCGTGAAGAAGACGGTCTTTTCCCAGAGAAGAGGTCTGCCTATCTTCCTCATTTGTAGGCGTCCCTGCACCCAAAGAGACAGGTTCATCCCGACATCTGGTCGAGTCCTGTCCTGCCTGCTCAAGATAGGCTGTGGTGGATCTCCTGTTCTTCAGTTGCCTGTCCTCTTTGGAAAGTTAGGTATCAGTCACATCTCCTGGCCCAAAATATGGGGTAGAGGGAAGAGCAGCCAGAGGTCAGATTTCACAACAGGAGCAAAGGTGTGCGAGCATGTGAAGAAACACATGTGCCTCCTCAGTCAGAGAGTCAGAGGAAGGCAGGAGGCCTCAGGAGCACGTTGTGGATCCATTGCTAACAGTGGATGTGTCACTGGCAGGGGTGGAGAGACCAAGGGCTCTTTGTGCCGGTGACTGTGTAAGACAGTACACAACAACCCGGGGCAGTGCCGGCCAGTCTGGTGGGAAGTCCTCAAGGAAGCCTTGCCCCACTCAGCGGTGCTGTCAGGTCCACATGGGATAGATAAAGGGAGTGTTGCTCAGGGCTGAACACTCATTACACTCATCTTCAAAGGGGCAGCCGTCAGAGGCAGCCCTGCCAGCTATCCTCCCCCAGGCTGACACCTGGCAATGGTGACAGACAGGTTAAAAACAATTCTGAGAGCTGGCAAGTTCTGGGACAGATGTTTTCCAAAAAAATGCCTAATAATTTGCTAAACATAGGGAAAATAAAAGATTTATGTCTGTGTAAAGACATAGTGTAGGTAAATTATGCCAATTTATAGAAATGTTAAAAGTAGAAAGAGAAATAAAACTGCAGGCAAGCTGCCTACTGTCACAGCATTTAACCTGTGGGTCCATGGACTGCTTCTCTGAGGTGTGCAGAAGGTAACAATTGCAATTACTGCAGAGGAGTGCAGACCTCTCCCAGCAGACTTTGAGGGTCTGCAAATTGGCAAATGCCCTCTGATACAGCATAAGCAGAGGAACAAATTTATGTGCTCCCCATGACTTTTACACTGCATTTCTTCCAGTATGAAAAATTGGGGGGTGGGGGAGGATAAAGAAGATTGTTCCTTCTAACCTTCAGCATAGAGCCAGCATACTTTGGGACACTAATGCACTCATTTCCACTTGCTTGCAAGTATTTCCTCCAAGCAGAACACAAGTTTCCAAGCACCCTCTGCATTCTTTGCTCCTGGTGGACCTCTACCCAGGAAGTGACTTTTTCCAGTATCCCTGAAACAAAGACCTGGTCAATAAACTGGGCCAACAGGCAGTAAATTAGAGCTAACCACGCTTCTGAGCCTGATGCTGGCTTTAAGTAAATCTTCTAATTTTGGCTTAAAATTAAGTCTTATAAAGAAAGAAACAAATTTAAAAAAACACAGTTGAGAATTGTTATTGCTTTGACACATACCTCTTCAGAACAAATAATGAGAGCACTTATTTTCTGCTAGTGCTAATTGCAGTCTTGCTCTCTCCAAGCTCCCCACGTCATACACAATCCTTGGGGCCCTCCCTATCTTGTCCTCACTCTGTCAGCCCAAATAAAACATGTCCTTTTCAGCTGCCTCACATGCACCCAGCCTTGTCACTAGTGCTCACCTTCGTAGCTCTTGGTGCCACCCTGGGAATTCCCAAGAGGATCTGAAAGGATCCTAGTGGGTAGGCAAAAGCAAGTAAGTCCAGTGTTGGATAAATCCTGCTGAAAGAAGTATACAGCAACCTCTACTGAATGCTTCTAGGATGATTTCCAGGCTTTCAGCTTAGAGAGCATTTGATAATTGGTTCAGGTGATGTAAGCCAGTTTTGATTTGTAAAACAGGTAATCAGAAAAAAGGTCACCAGACCTTTCTGTAATTGTAGGTATAAGTGCCCTGTGTACTCACTCTGTCTTGCTTGCATTTAGATTATTACAGAAAGAACCAAGCCCAGGATGCACGAGTTCCAGTCTGAGGTGTTTATGATCATAGGGGGCTGTACAAAAGATGAGAAGTTTGTAGCAGAAGTGACTTGCCTGGATCCTTTGAGGCGGAGCCGCCTGGAAGTAGCAAAATTACCAATCACAGAGCAGGAGACAGAGAATGAGAATAAAAAATGGGTGGAGTTCGCATGCATTACGCTGAAAAATGAAGTCTACATATCAGGTAAGGAACAAGACATTGGGAGTGGAAGAGAGGAGCAGAGGGTTCTCACAATTATTTCCAGCTTTTATTGGGAGCATCTTAAGGCAGCTTGAGGAGATTTAAGCACTACAGGTATTCCTAATGCTTTGGCTCTTAGGCTCCAGAGAAGCACTGGATGTGTGAGGACACTGCCTAGCCCTGGTTTTAGCACAGGATTCCTTTTCAAACAATATCAATCTATATGCACAGCTACTTGTGTGTGGCACCGTAAACACTCAGAGACTGTGGTCATGGAAGGGCCCCAAGAACAGTTTACCAAACATAAAATGAAGAATAAGTGCTCCAACATCTTCTTGTAACAAGTCCATCTGCAGCTCCACATGCATAAGAAAATCCTGCCAGAACCTGACTCATTCTGCAAGAATTGGTCAAGAACCTGCAGGGAACTGTCACTGCTGTTTGGCTGCTACCTGAAAGCTGCACTTTCAGGAGCGCTTCAACAATCATCAGACAGGACTCTAGAAGTGCCCACTTGCTAATGGCAATATTAACTGTCAAAGCCAGATGAAACCCAGTGGTCCAGACACACAGCATGGGTCTGAACATCCCATTTGCAGCCCCTCATCCTGAGAGCTTCAGGAAGCATATTTAACTTCCCACCCAAAACCAGTTGAGCTGCATGTAGGGGTTTGATCCTGGAGCTACAGAGTTTTTACTTTGACAATCAAAAAGGTTAAACTCAAGCTTGCTAGTCAGTTTGACAGCTGGTTTTGATGGCCTGTCAAAAACAAGTTTGATGATCTCATTCTGCTTTCCAGAGGAAAAGTGACAGCAAGCTTTTAATTGCTGTCACGTTACAGACCACCTTAGAGAGCAGTGCCTCCATGGGCAGGATGCTTCTTCCTGCACAATCATCCACCAAATTCTATGCTCACTTTAAACAGGAGAGTAGAAAGGAGGGATGGCTAAAGTGTGAATGCTTTCCTTAAGTATGAATAGTGGTCCATTGACTGTATTCAAATATCTTCCATTGCATTCTTTCTTTGGGGAATCCACATATTTTTATTACCTCATTCCAATTTAAAGTTTATTAAATCTTTATCCTGGGATAAGAATTAGATTATTCCTTCCTTAGTTACAAATAAAGGAGGTTTTTACTTTCAGCCCATCACAGGGAGTTTCTTTTTACTCTGGCCACAGACCCTCTGTTAAAAGTTAGCTGTAGAGGGGAACCTAAGTCAAACATCCCAACTATGGAACATCCTTCACACCCTTGAGTTGAGAGGTCTCTTCTCCATTTGCCTTTAATCTGTTACTCTGCTACTGTTTCCTCTTTTTCACAGTCACAGGCTTTTTGCTTCCTTTTATTCCTGACATCTTTTCCAGTGTCTCTTCTCTGCTTTTCTTTTATGCTCTACCCAGGCTACTTCCAGACCAGGCTAACACCTTCCCTGCTACGGTGAGTCTAAGCTGGCTTTCCTCTTGCTGCTATTCTCACAGGTCCTCTTTTTTCCTTCTCTCCTTAATTTTGTATCTTTGACTCCCTCTCACCGTTCCTTCTTAGCCTTTCTCCTATCTCCTTTTCACCCTTCCCACCCAAATAAAAGGCTGAGTGGGCCAAAGTCATTAGTAGTTTCTTTCCAACTAAACCAAAGTATTAGTGTCTCAATCCCGATTAAACATCTGCTTCCTCCTGCGTGTCCTTCTACTCTTGTTTTCTTTCTTTTAGCTCTTGTGACTTGGTTCTTTTCTAACTTGGCTTGCATCTTTCCTAACTTGATCTCCCCTCCCATGTGCTCATTCCTCTTGGTATCTTGGTACAGTCTGGAGCCTTCCCTGCTCTTTCAGCATCTGAACAATAGGGAAGTCCTTTGCACAAGATTATGACTACTTTTAGATCATCATTTCCCCAAACAGTTTAAATGCTTTGACTGGATGGACTGAAACACTACATTTGTAGTGTAACTAAAAATGACATGAATTATCAGTCACCACTGTTACTTTTACTAATTTAGTTACAATTTTTCCTCAAATTAGAAAGAACTGTGGTCTAGAGAGAGAACAGAAACAAAATAAACCTCCAGTCGTCTCAAAAATCTCTCCCTACCCTGTGATGTGCAGCAAATTCACCCACCCAGTTCAGCTCAGGCTCCTACCAGAGTTTCAGCCTGTGCAGGAAAGAACAAGTTCATGTAAAAGGGAAATTTCAAGGGAGGGTAAGGGGAACACCTGCAGTCTCTCAGCCCCATTGTAACCATGAATGCTGCATTCAGGCCCTTCAGCCACTTCAGCTATTTGAGTGCAAATAAAATTCAACACATACATGTGAAAAATACTGAGACAAAAGCATTACAAACGACTCTTTCTAGCATGCTAATTATCTCCTATTCAATCTGCTATTTGGCCCAGAGATGAGCTCCATCAGTTTGCAGTGATCTGGCTGCAGTACAGAATACCAATGAAGGCAGACACTTTCTCAATGGAATATGAATTCTCTTTTCAGTATATTCAGCAGTAAAGCAAATGTTTAATCAGGTTGCAGATGATGGAATAAGCTACTCAGTCTGTAAATGTGGTTTCAGGCTTAACTAGATCCATTCGTATTGCAGTTACACCCAAAATTATATGCAAACAAAAGTGCTTGTTTAAAACACTGCTCTCTGCTTTAGCATGAGTAAAGATCTGCTTGCAAGTCAGCTCTAGAATGAATTTGCAGGATCCAGTTCTGATCTTTAATCTATAAATATGAAGCAAATCCAAGTCAGTAGAGAAAGAGACCAGAAGGAGAGGTACGAAAATGAGATCTCCCAGCCGAATGGTCCCAAGGCTAAATAGTAAAACTAAGATATCAGGCAGGGCTACTGTTGATAGGAGTTCCGAATCAGGGCTTTTGTTTTATGATGTGAACTACTAAGCTAGTGGACTGGATCTACCCTGCACAAACTGGCAGTTCCCCAGCGCAGGCCTGTTGTCGAGGGATTTGGCACTACCAGCTGCAGCATCCTGCACTATCTTATTTAAATCACGTTTGTTTATTTGCCACTTTGCAGCATTCTGCAAAGCCCTGGTGGTGCATAAAAATCTCTTGCATATCACCATGCTATGTGTGGTTGGTCATTCACTTGGTATTAAAATGAAAGTGGTTGTGATCTGGTAAAGTGAGGAACAGTGATTTATCTTTACTGAATATTTGGTTGTAGAAATCATTCAGTTTCCTTCACTATTAAGTAAACTAAATCCAGAAATTTTCTTCTGGTATAACAAGGCCAGGCCATTGGTGTAGGTATTTAAGAAGCTAACAGTAAGTACCAATGCTTTATTTTTTACTGTGCAAGAACTTCTTTAGATTTAAACGTATTGGAGATTTTGAGTAAATACAAGTTATGCTATCATATTTACATGTGTTGTGTACATTGCAGGTGGCAAAGAAACAAAGCATGATGTCTGGAAATACAACGCCTCCATCAACAAATGGATACAAATTGAGTATCTAAATATTGGGCGATGGAGGCATAAAATGGCTGTGTTGGGTGGCAAAGTATATGTCATTGGTGGGTTCGATGGCATGCAGAGAATCAACAGCATGGAAGCATATGATCCCTTTCATAACTGCTGGTCAGAGGTAAGATGCTGCATCACATAACATTTTACTCATTTGGAACATTTTAATCAGAAAATGTTAAGGCTTGGAATCATAAAAATGAACAAGACAGGATCTAGTACAATTCTTTTCAGTATTTCTGGTCTGTAAAAACCCTAAATATTTTTTCTATAGAAATGCATAACCTTCAGAAAGTAAAAATCACAGGATTGCCTGCCAGTCATTGCCTGTGAGACTTCTAATGGCTAACGTTCCTTTTCTTAGTTGGCTTTTAAAGCTAGTAGTCCATAAATCAGTAAGAACATAGTATACATGAACCAGAGTACAGGCTGAAAACTACTGCTTTGATACATAATATATATATATAATGTGTATATCAACCTGTGCATTATATATGGTATTGGTTATACGTTTAAGTTGTAAGTACAGTTTTCAAGGTAAAGAGGATGAAAAAAACCCAGTTCTACTAGCTGTACTTCAAGCAATGAGAAGAGAGTATTAGGCAGCCAATTAATCCATGAAAGTAATGATATTAGGCGTCATAATGGCAGATACAAGCCCCAGTTTTTAGATGATATCAAGCAATGCAGAGGAATCGTAACAATCACAGCTGCAAGTAGAAACAACAATATGAACAAGTTTCTTGTGTTTTTTCAATGTACATATGAATGTAAAGGAGATTTTGGGCATTTCTGACATTTCCTAGCTGTTGAATTGTTGATAATGTAATTTTAATAACAGCATTTGAACAGAGCATATTTTTATTAAGGGTTTTACAGTCTTAAGAAAAAGCTGAAACATACTTCTTCCTTATTCCTAGAAATGTCATCTTCTGAAACCTGCTGATCATCTTAAAAGGGATGTCTGACTTAAACTTCAGCAGGCTCCCACCCCATAGGCATCAGTCTGACTACTTCAGATGGTTACTAATGATTTTTTTATGGTCACACAGGCTGCTCCCCTCATGGTCAATGTGAGCTCCTTTGCAGCAGCGAGCTACAAGAAGAAACTCTACGTGATTGGGGGAGGACCCAATGGGAAGCTGGCGACAGACAAGACTCAGTGCTATGACCCTGCCACCAACACATGGAGTCTGAAAGCTGCCATGCCAGTAGAAGCCAAATGCATCAATGCCGCAAGTTTCCGTGATCACATTTATGTTGTGGGTAAGTGAAGCATTAGTGGTCCTTCTTGTCTGGACACAGCAGGGCTTGTTTCTGTGTGTTAGTTTTACCCACAAACTCTATGGAGTATCATCAAATGATCAGATGGCTCTTCGCATTGAGCTTAGTGAGGGATGGGAATCCAGCACATTCACAAACAGTTGTGAAGGAGTCACTAAGTCAAACTTCCTGTTAGCATGGAAGGTATCTTGGAAAGCTGGAGCTAGCCCAGAGACAAATTTAAGCCATCCAAAGGTGGGTTCGTAGTGGCAAGGGCATGATCTCATGGCTACATCATGTCTTCTCACCTCTCCAGGGGCATTACACAGCCCACTGCATACAGGATTTATGTAGAGATATGAGTACTAGGAGCAGGTCACAGGAGCACAGCCAGTGATATCCAAAGACCCAGACCTCTTCACTAGATCGTGCTTGGAGTTAATTCAGTCAATTGCCAGAACTGGAAGCTAAGATGGAAGAACAAGAGTTTAATGGTGAGCTGAACTGTGGAGGGAGGAGGGAGCCTGCATCTCCAGATGGTGCTGGAAAAAAACAAAAGAAGGAAAGAGGAACATATGTTTCCAAAACAGGAGCTCTGAAAAGTTCCCCCTCCCTCTCTCAGCCTTGGTGCAGAAAGTTTCTCACTTGCAGGATAATCAATATGGTGCTGAGGGCTGGCATAGAGCCAGAGTATCACCAAATAATAAATGGTGTTCTGAAGGGAGATTTATAATCTGCATGTGTGCACACACACACACACATATATATGTATATGCATGTACCTTGTATGTATGTAAATACCTCGTGCTTCTCCTCAGCACAGGGTTTGACCTCACCCTTTTTGTACAGGATGACAGACAGAAAGAGAAGGCATGACTTACAGGCTTGCTGATACAACTCCTGATAAAAACTGACATGATATTCCAGTTACATTCATTCAGCATCTTTCAGACAGGAACATCCACCAGTAAACCTATTGTTTACCTATCTGAGAAACAAATCTAGTTCAATCACATAGAAATCAGCCCCAACTGAAGTTTAAAAGATAAAAGAGCATTTGATTACTGCATCCAAAGCAATCAAATTACCCAGACCGATGAATTACTAACTGCCAGATGAATGACTATAACTAACAACATGTATGTTTTCAGTCTGTTCCAACTAGGAAATAAAACTTGTTTAAGTCACCTCACAATGAGCTGATCATCCCTCAAGTACTGGACTAGTATTGTCAAAACCAGCATTTACTGTAACTACAATACACAAATACTCACTTTGCCACCAGGTGGGATCCAGGGCACTGTTGCACCTCATCAATAAGGCCACGGCTTCAAGGTTTACCCACCCCTATTCTATATAGCTGCTATAGAAGACACATCCAGTCCCTGCAAATTTCAGAATAAGAACCATTTAGCTGTTGGTACTCTCAGGAAGGAATATATTTCCATAGCCTTCCTTGAGTATTGAGGTATTGACCATTTTTCAAGAGAAAAGGACCCTGCAAAATTGGAAAAGGTGCACAAAAGGTTTCAAAAATGACTACAGATTTGGGAGAAACTGAAGGTCACTCTCTGTTTAGCATATCCATAAGAAGATCATTGGTTCAGTCTGACAAACCCCTAAACAAGGAAGAGGCTTTTGAAAACAGCCAGCTCTAGGAAGAAGGAGGTTTGATGGACACTGAAGTTAGAGGAGTCTGAAAAAATCATGTACCCATTTCTAATACCGATACCTTACCACACCTAGTCCTTCATGATCTAAGCTCTTTTAAACAAGACTGTATTATTCTAAAGTTGTGTCCTTAGCTGAAGCAGCAGGTATGAGATAGGTCTGTTGCTGGGTACACTGTGGTCACACTGCGTGACCACAGCAGTTTGTTCTGGCCTTAAATTCCACAGCCTTATGAACAATAAGTGGCCTTCTGCGGATCTGGCTTTCAAAACAATAAAGCATCCTGTGACCTTGTTTTTTCTTAGCTTTGGGGCATAAATCATTCTTACGAATGTCAGGAATGGAGCCTTCTTGAAGTGGGTGTTTTAATTAAAATCTCTTACAGGAACAGCCAGTGCAAACTGATACGCATTTCCTCTCCAGGTGGGGCAATGAAAGCACTCTACTCCTACAGCCCCCAGGAAGACACATGGTGCCTGGTGACTCAGTTCACCCATGAGAGAGCCAGTTGTGGGATTTCTCCTTGCAACAACAAGCTGTTTATCACCGGGGGCCGAGATGAAAAGAATGAAGTCATTGCGACAGTTCTGTGCTGGGACCCTGAAACTCAGAAGCTAACAGAAGAGTGTGTCCTGCCTCGGGGAGTGTCTCATCACGGGAGCGTTACCCTCAGGAAGTCTTACACGCACATCCGTAGGATTGTGCCTGGGGCAGTTTCTGTCTGACCATAGGAGAACTGCAAAGAAACCCAATACCTCCGTGCCCCTGTGGCACAGACTGCAATGATGTTTTTTTAGCTGCAGGTAGCAATGGATGGAAATACTGCCACTGGGGTCCTCTGGGGAGTGTCTGTATATAAGCTCAGTCCTTGCATTTCCTCTGTACAGTATATCCTTAAATTATCTTAATTCCTTCCCTCCACAGAAAAACAAAGGGACCAGCTGTACCTTAGTCCTGCCAACACAATACCTCCAAATGGGCAAAGAAACATGATGTGTAGGTGGGAAATTTACTTCCCAGCTATATCTGCCCTGAAATGTGCTTGAACTGGCTCAGCCTGGTCCTGAAGTTTGTTTAACTATTTATTGTGTTAAGCTGGATTTGCAGCACCTACTACTGAAAAAGAGAAGATGCTTTTTGGAATGAAATATTTGTAACTTCAGTGAAATGTAAGGTCATTTCCTCCAAAGCTGTGCTTTTTTTCCAGCGATTGGCATATTAGATTAAGTTAAAACTGGTTGGTTTGTTTGTTTGCTTGCTTGAAGACACTTTGTTAGTTTTTCAGTTCTGCGTGACCAAAAATATCCATCTCAGTTTGCAAACATTTCCGTCATTCCCAAGAAAGAGACTGCACAGGCTGCAAATATAAATGAACGCTAATCTGGTTCCACTGAACATTCACTGTAGCTGTTTTCTAATAAAGATGACCAAAACCTAGTTTCCCTTTTGCTCTGTTCTGGGGTGGTTTACTGTTCTGCCTGAAAGGCTTTTTCCTCTCACTGTTGCTGTACAGAAGTGGGGTACCGGTGCCCCCGACTGGTCGCATCCCTGCCTCCATCCCCACTGGGTGGCAGTGCTCTCCCAGGATTTTTGTCACGGGTTTTGATTTCCTGGAACGCAAACGGACAGAACAGTCTGCTGGAGAGAAAAACAGTTCCAGGTACTGTTCCCAGCCTGATTCCTGGGACCATCACATGCTGTACCAGAAAGGGCAAGTGTTCAACAGGCCAGGAGGGCCCGAGTCTCAAGTCCCAGCATCTGGGTCAGTTGTAGAGAAAGAAAAATAAACACTGAAGAGGTCATGCTCGGGACACTCTGGGACACTCTTGGCCAAAGGCTGGGAACATATTCCTGTCCCTCCTCCCCTGCCTAGTTGCTGGAAAGAGCCAACTCACCATTAAATCAAGACAGAAAAAACACTGTGCAAAACAAATCTGTCCAAGCAGACAGCAGTGACTCCTTCCAGCCTCTCTCCCTCTCTGTAATGTCTCCTTTTGCCTTATACAGTATTAAAAATAATATTTCTCTCATGTTGGGCTGAGAAAAAAACAGGGGTTCCTGAATTTCAGCACACTAATGCCAGAGTCCTCAGCAGTACAGCAGGGCCCACAGACCATACTGGTGAGACTGCTGCAACTGTGCAGGTTGAGCAGGGCAGACGCAGCCCATGAGGTAGGTGCATGCCCCCCAACAGGTCTCCATTGTGTCCTTCCCTCAGAAAGACTGCAAGAAATCCTGTCTCTTCCGCAATTTGCTCCATGCCTTGAAACTCAGTTCTGTGATTCCAGCCAATCCCCACATTCTCTTACCCTAATTTTCCCCCAGTCCTTCCATTTTCAACTATTTTTTAAATTGGTCCCCTTCCTTCTTTATGTTCCTGTCATTCTGCTGGGTGCAGCACTTCTCACGCTTCCATGCTGGCCCAGACTGTCCCATCCCACTCTATTTTTCAGAGGGCATGAAGAAATGCCCTCTAAAAAGAGTATTTTATTCCAAAGGGTTTTTGTGAAGAACAGTTACCACCTTTGACTTGGCTAGCAGTACTGGCTGGTCTACAGGGACAGAGAAGGTGGATGAATGGGGTGGGTTTCCCTTTCCCCTTGAGAACCTGGGTTTCTGTATCTTCACCTGTTGCCAAAACTAATGATAGTGGCTGCTGAAGCTGACCAGTTCTTCCTATTGGGAATCATCCTAAAAACTAGTAGCCCTCAGGAGGTGGTTGCTAATTTTTCTCTTGAGAAAAATAATCCACTGAGTTGGAAAAAAGTTTTCCAAATAAACTTCCAAATACAAATTCCCAACTCTACATATCACAGACAGAAAACAGCCTCTTGTCTCTCCTGTGGTGGTTCCCCAGCCACACCTGCAGACTTTGGGCAAGCACGAGCCAGACCATCGCTCACTGACAAACAGCAGACAACAGAAACACAGCTTGGTTCCTTTCCCTTTCCTAATTCATGAGAGTCTCTCAAAAATTCTGCTGTTTTAATAGCAGTTCATGAAATGTTGTTTTTATTTGCCTCCCTGCTCTCCGTACCTTTCAGATTCATGGTGCAATCTGAAGGACTAGAAGCATATTGAAAAACAAAACCATTAAGGATCAGTAGCTTTAGGAATATGCCAAAAATCACGAGGCAAGAACTAGCAGTGCTGTGCCCCCAGTTACCAGCAGTGAGGTGGGAGTGGAGACAGGAGACAACAGAAATCAAGTCGCAAGGAAACTTGTAATTTCCTTTTCCTATCACAGGCTTGCTCTCATCTGTCATACCCACCTCCCACAGGGAATGGCCACATTTACAGTTTCTGTCCAAAGGATGTACAGTATCTCAGTGTACAAAACCAGTGACTAGTGAAGCAAAGAGCAGATGACTGCCTGCAGGAGCTGTGTAATCTGTCTCAGGGGCAGCCAGTGCTGTTCCCCAGCGCTGGTATGCAGCCCAGGGGTACTCAGGGTTGCCTTGAGTGCAACCAGGCAAATGCCAGTTTCCTTCTGACCTATTACTATACTAGACGTCCCTTAGAAAATGACACAGCCAACTGATGGAGCAGGAGTAGACACTCTAATATTAATCACTAAAACTGCAGGAGGTTAATTATTTTTACTGAATAATTACGCAAATTGTAGCAAATGGACTAAACCCCAAATTCAAAGCTGAGTGCTTGTTTACCTGCCTGGAGATTCTCTGCATCTCATGACACTGAAACTGATCTCATTTGAGGCACAGATCTAACTGCAGATTTATTTATTTATTTCTTCAGTGCTGTATGGCACAGACCCAACCCCTGGAATGCAGGTCTGACTCCCTTCAGTCTGCAAGTTACAGACAGCAGTCAACTGCACTGTAAATCCAACCGAGAGGGAAGAGAGCAGTGGTAAGCGAAGTGACAATGTTGGCACAAGAAAAGAGGGGGAAAACTGACCAGCAATATATTTAGGCTAAAAATTAGAATACCTTTAGTGATTCATGCTATTGCAATTCATTAAAGGATTACTGCCCCCAGCTGCCAAATCACATGTTAAAGTCAACTGCTCTCCATTTCACTTTAAATTAAAATGCTAGGCAGGCACAGTGACATCCAAGAAGTTCACTTATGTAACCTGGGAGAGGTCGATACATGGGCCCTGGTAAAGTCTTAGTTTGAATTTCCAGAGCTTATGTGGAGATACCCTTACAAGGTTGCTAATTACTACAGCCATAAGGTTGTGGCAAATAGAGAAGCCTAACAATCTTTAAGACAAAACTCAATATATTTATGAAAAGAATTATAGGTACCTAGTGCTTGTGATGTTGCCCTGGTGACTCCTTTGGTCCTATTCAGATAGACTGGGGAAATCCCCAAAGGCCAGTGGTTCAGGTGTATGGTGTGTTTCTTCTACACATGCTGTAACATACTGCTTTTGTACCAAACAGCACCGTAATATTCCATGTGAAGAAGTTGTCTACAAGCAGTCACTTAAGCAAAGCTGACCTATCTAATGTTAAACCACCTTAAAGTGGATTAATAAAATATCATCAACTCACAGTGCAGATGACCGTTTAGAATTCCATTCACCGTAACTAATCTCAGTTCAACTAAAATCTTTTCTAGGCAAACACCCATTTTAGGGAACAATTTCCAGGACATGAATAAGATTACTTTATTCATCTTTCTTAGCAGGTTACTTCTACAAAGTAGTGTTTTGTTTGCCTGGTCCTTATGATATCACTATATACAGATTTCATAGATAAACTTGCCACGATCACCAATTCACTTCCTCCATCTTTCAGTGTCCTTCTTTATGTTACCAAACTTCTAGTTGTCTCTAAATATATCCAGGGGACGTGTATGTAAGAAAGAGTTACAGAATTGGCAATATAATCCTACCCAAATCTGTCCTGGAGATTAACTTCATAATTGACAGAGGTTAGCAGGAAGATCAAGTACTATTAACCTGCAGCTACCCAAAGTCACCTATGGCTGTGTATAGAACTACCTTACTTTATACTATTTACACAGTTATCTTTAGTACTTAGCATGCAAATTTACAATATAGGTAAACTTCAGGTAATAAAGCTTGAAAGAACCTTGCATGGACAAAACAACCTGTTAGTTATCAGCATCTTTGTCAATGGGCATTGGCATAAAGATTTAGCCCAGGATACGAACGGCCTGGGGAGTTACGGGTACCTCTTCCATTCTTGATCATATTGCATGCTAAAGGGATTTAGCAGAAAGCACCCGATCTAGTATACAGACATATTCCCCATCTTTCCTAGTGTTATGGAAGACCCCTGTTATAGGATGAGTATAAAGTCTTTATAGAAACATAGCTTGTGTGATGGATGTCTATGGTACATTCATCTTGAAAAATGAAAGCAGCCAGTAAAAAGCAACTTCTAGGTCCTAATTTTTTTACTGAAGACTATTGAGAAGAAATGTTGGGTTTTTTTTCTGGAAAACAAAGCAATTAGGAATTTAATGCTCCTTTGGGTCAAAATAGGGGAAGCACAAAACCATGGTTAAAGAAAATATGCAATATTACAGTTTATTCACTTGCAACAACTTTACCTTAGAGATGCTCTTACACAAGAGGTGTCCCTTAGTGGCAAAGCCTCTGTTATGTCCTTGCTCATTCCCAGATCTGAACTGGAATTTGTTACCCCCCTCAATTGTGCTGACACAGCTGTTCGCAGAACATCCTATAAACCAGATTGCTGGGATGATCTCGGTTCAAATGAAAACACCACCACTTCTCTTTGGAGGGATATTTTTAACCTGAAACCCCAGAAGCAGTTGTATCAGCAAACTGGAGAGAGCAGACACTGCAATGTGAGGAGAGTAACAAGCAGTCTGGGAATGAGCAGAGAAAGAGATCAGCAGGAACCTCTCAAACAGGATTCACTGCCAAAAATCATCTTGTGCAACCAGACACCAATGTCCTCCTGGCTCACACTTAGTGGAATTCTTCAGATGAGGGTGAAATACCCAAAAGCCACATTCAGCACTTTCTGTGTATTGCTTTAAGCAAACAGAAGGTGGAGAGATTCTGCACACAAGGAAAATACTGCACAGAGTGAAATCAAGGGCCATTTTCTAATGCTTTTTTTCTTTTAAGTCCAATGTATTTTTGTATAAAAAGTAACAAATTCTAAAAATATTATCTTTAGAAATACCAAAGCTCTTTTCTCAAGTCCAAGGAATGGCACTGCAATTTAATTTTCTCACACTGAAGTTTATGTCTAATGAAATTTTGCATTCTTTAAAGATCAGAAATATGTTTTACTTATCTTCTATAGGTAGGTGGCTGATCTGGAAAACCCAGAAGGCTCTTACAAGATACCATCTTTCTTGGCCCTGAGTATATCAACAGGCTCTGCAGCCTCTCCTCCTGACCTTCCTAGGGGTTTGGTGGCAGGTACCCAACACCAGCTCCGATACGGTGCAGCTGTAACCTGTGATCAGGCTGCTAGAGAAGATTTTTGTGAGCCAGAACTGGGAGATGCCTCATCAGGGACTCAGAAGCAGTGTTTATGCTTAGTCTCTCTCCCCGGGTCATGTCTGAGCTATGCCATAGGTACACGGGTGGCCAGCCTCACACATTGCTGCTCCTGCCCTGCTGCCCTAGCTGCTGGGCTCAGCCTTGGCCTGGTCACATCAGTACGGACCCAGCAGGGAATCAGGGCTCTAGGCTGACCTAGGCTCCCCACAGTCACCCACCCGCCCAGCTCACCCAGCACAGGCACAGCGGGACTGAACCCTGCAGGGAGGTACTGCCACCCACTGCCCCCAGCTCGTTTTCCTTCACCGAGCAGCCCATCCATCTGTGTTATGCCCTGACAGTGTCATGTGCCAGGCTGCCCAACAGACACTGATCAAAGATGACTTCCCATCAGACTGAGATTTTATAAAAATTCAGTGTTTTGCAGATTGGCAGACAGAATCTGTAAGGCAGCTAATACGCTAGCACACTGCACAAGATGAAGCACAGCATTTCACTGAGTACAGCAGTTTCTGGAGGCCCCTCTCAGTGTATGTTTTAAAGAATAGGACATTGGCTACCAACCTTGCACGAATACACTGTGAGTGAAAGAAATAGCTGTTCTGTTCACAGCATGTTTGGTTAAGGATCCTCTCTGCTGTCGGTGATGCTGTCAAGAGACCTGTGGTTACCCCCTTTGCTTTGCACCATCGATTTTTAATTTTCTATTTTCCAGAAGGGCATCTGCCACAGGTGGATGAAAATGATCTTGATTCAATATGTCCTCCAAAAGATACTGCCTTCCCGCATCAGAATGAAGCTTAGAACTTCATCCAGGGTAGCGTTTGCTGTATTCTCAGCTGTGATGTGATGAAAGATCTGTGGCCTTCTGGCACCCAGGAGACAGAGTTCTTCTTCAGATCACTTCTTCAGAAGCTGAGTGATTTCCATCAGGCTTGCATGCTAACAAGGTAAGGACAACTCCTCTGCTGTGGCTGTGCTCTGCGTTGGCTCAGGATTGTGATGGAGCAGGTGACACCAGGCGAAGATGCTTCCTTCTGACAATGGATTTGAGAGATGCTGAGATCTCTCTGTATCGCAGCCCATACAGAAAAGGGAACAAAACTTTAGGCAGAATCATCAGGACATTGCAGACTGTCAGGGAGACCCAGATTCCTGTCTGCAGTCTGATGACAACATTAATGCACAAGAACGATTCTACAAAAAGGGCCAAGAGCGGAAAGAAGTAAAAAAATAACACAGTGTTGTGCATTAAAAATGTTACACTGGCTCTGGAGCAGATGCTTTCCCATATACCCAATTGTTTGGTTTTAAAATACAAAATAGCATAGCAACAAAATATTAGAGACAGGCAGAGAAAGATAACCGTGGTAGAAAGCCAGAAACAGAGTTTCACAGCATCAGTCCCATTCAGAGTTAATATTAGTATTACTGGAACCGAGCACATTTCCAGAACACAGGGTACAAAGCTGTGAGTGCTTGATAGCACCAAGAAGAAAATTCCAGGGAAAGCCCCAGAACACATCCATAGTAATACAATAATTTTTTTAGTTCGTGAAGGAGGCAAAATAGCAATGTAGCGCAAAGGAAACAAAATAGCTATGTATGTGTCCAAGACTATTGCAGCAGCTGTGAACAATCCTCCACAGTAAGCCACTGCCAGCAAAAATAATAGGAGGACACAAACTTCCTTCGGGAGATGTACATGTGCTGCATTGAGAGCAGCTGACAGCGTGTAGAACAACAGGTATATCAGATCAGAAAGCAGAGCATTTCCCAGCAGCAGGTACCTTGTTTCCTGACGGATGCTAAACGTAGAGAAGATCACAAACAAGATGGCAGGAATGATGAGGACACCTGCCACGAGGCCGACAACTGGAGGGATTAAAAACATCTTCATGTTTGTGCCTGATGGGTTGAGAGCCCATTCCTCCAGCAAATAGTACAAAGAAGCATCATCCAAATTTGAGGAACTGTTGAACTCTGTCTCCCTGTGGCGGTATTCAGTTGCATTTTCTTTCTTCACTAAAGCACAGCTAGAGAAGTCCATGTCCTCAGGATTTTGGGATGATTGTCTGACTTGGAGAAAGCAAGATCTTCTACACTGAGTCCTTAGAAAGGCAAATGAAGCAGAGGATGCAAAAAGCCCATGGAAGCAAAGTGACTTCTGTAGCCAATTCTACCAACTCTTCTCAAGAACAGAAAGTTGAAACTTGTAAGTGAATTCTGTGGTGCCAAAAGATGGTTTTGCCTAAAGTGGAGATTTTCTTTTCTTTCTCCAAAAACTAATGTTTAGAAAATAGAACGAATCTTTGTGTGCTTTAAAAAAAAGTCTAAAGCCCTCAGCTAGCTCTTTCGTCAGAAATGAATAGGTTGATCATTTTCAATAGTTTGAGTTTGTTCTCATCACATTATCACTCCAATGAGGCAGATGAAATATTAGCTTGATTAAACAAATATGCGATGATACAGAATAACTATTCCACGTGTACTAATGTAGGAGAGTCATAAATGCGATTGGGTGATGTTTTGTACCAATTGGTATGCAGTAACACAATTGATTTGAAGTGATCAATAAAAAAGGCTCTCAATCGTGTTGTAAAATTGTATCGCAATGGCTCTAGTGAATGAAATTATCTTATTTATAGATCACAAACATTTTTGCTTCATGAATCAAATCATGTTATTTACAGATGATAAGCCTTCCCCTGCCTTTTTTAATGCATGATATACAAATACTAAATTCTCATCTATCGCAGACTTACAGTCAATCTGTGAATTGTCTGGGATGAGTGACATATACTATAACATACCAACATACCCTACAGCAGACTTGGCATTTCCAATGTCCATTTGGAGACCTATTCTAGCTTGCTGGCCAGCGCGCTGCTGCTGCTTTTACTATCAGATCTCAGTATCAGAGCTGGGGGCGCAATGAGAGAATTGTGAAGACTGTGGACTGCGAGAAGGAACTCTTCAAGTTCTTCCAGTCATGGTCTGATCAGAAGAAAAGCTAATTTTTTTTAATAGGATTAACGCTGGCTAATAAAGCTTTAGTTTTAATCAAAAACACTGTACTGATGCCATTGTTCATCATCTTGTGTGATGCAAAGTGGGCATAGCAGCACTATTTCCTCCTGCAGTTGCTTAGCCCTGTGGACACCGCACAAAGCAGCGCAGCGCTACTACATCACAGTACTTTGCTGTTTACACAGGGCATAAGTAGCAACGATCAGATCTGCAGAATATGTAGCTTTGTCAGCTCCCAGTTCTAGTTGCTCTTCTCACTGGTGGTGCAGGGGCATACTGAAGCTTTTGAAGTAATGGTAAATATCAAAGGATTTCTCCCAGTATTTGAAAAATAATGTGTGCACAAGCCAAAGGTCTGATATAATAGACAAAATAAGTAGTCAATGAAATTTGCTGGCTGCTCAGCTGTTTTGAAGTTATATTATTTATTTAGATGCCTAAAAATAAAAATGTCTAAGTTCAGACAACCTTTTTGGCAGTCCTGACAAGTCTACCAGGACCTCCCACATTCACCAGCATGGTCAAATCTTTAACTACTGTTTCAAGTATGATTTCCTTTTCCTCTCAAGTAATATGGATTCTACTACTGACACTACAAGAGCAGAGGGAACGTGGCTCCTTACTTAACATGGCACTATTGTATTATTACTCCAGCACTACCAGCCTATAGCAATGCAGCACGCTTACATCCACGGGAGACAGCACATAGCCTCACCTCACAGAAAGTTGTGCTGTGCCATGGATGTGAGGTCTCAGGGCACGCCAAGTAACAAAGCAGACAGCTTATGAAACTCAGCATCAGTCATCAAATCTTCTGCACATTTCATTTCCTTACACACTGATAGCTGGCATCCATGAACAGTATGTTAAGACAGTTTGACAGGTTGCACCATATGGAACAAAGGGATAGCAGGAAAAACCAATAATAATTTTAAGCACAGAATTTCAGTTGCTATGGTGCCTGGGTAGGCAAAACAGAAGGTGGTTATTTTTGCTCACTCAATCCTGCATCCACTGAAAAGTGTGTGAACAATATTGATGCAATTATACATTTGGCTTCAGGATCACACCCTGCATCTATCAATGAGTCACAACACAGTTAATACCTTAAGTAGACAGTAGCACTCAAACACCCAAACACCCAAACTGTTGAATTATACTATTATTGCAAAATGGAAGGGAAGCAATGAGAACTCAGGTGTGTGCAAATCACTTCCAACTACAATTTTAGACCTCTGTTAATGGTGGAAGTGTTTCCTGCCTCCCAGCTCATGGCATTGCAAGGATGTCCTATTAATGGACAGATTCTCTCATTTCCATATAAAATCACAACTGTATTTCCACCAGCTGGTTAGGATTAAATGCGAACAAACAAAATAGTTCATTGTCATCTCATCTGCACACTTTTGGCTGACAGAAAAATAAATGCAAATACAATATACAATGATCTGCTGGCATTTATAGGAGTGTCTAATGCAGCCAAGTATTTCACAGAGTGATGTTATACAGCACTGTAGTTCTGCAAATATATATCTCAAGGGCTTGTTGTTTATATATAATTGTTCAATTAACAAATAGTTCTTATTTTTTCAGTCTAATTATTTTTCTCCTGATGCCTGAAAACAACATCCTTATAGCAGATCTATTCCTTTCTCTTGGATAAAAGAGCTAGAAGTCCCAGCTACATCTGGGAGGGTAACAAACACATCATCACTACTGAAAAGTACAAAGCAAAAGTGCTAACTCGAGCAACCATCCACTGAAGCACCTTTTAAAAATCCACTTCCACGGCCATGAAAGTGTAAATATGAATAATGTAAGGTAAATAATGTGAAAGGTAAGCAAAGGTATAAACTTGCTAATTATTCCACAGTAGCTGACTGCAGGTTCACTGTCAGATGAGATCCTCATGACAAATGCAAAGTAGTTCATGACTCTCTCATTTAGCCCACATGCAAAGAGTACCACAGAGCCCCTGAGACATCACAAGTTCACAGCCTTGCTTTTCCTGTGCTCAACTATTCATCTGCTACAGTCTACACATGGCAGAGTAAGTCCTATGGCATCAGCTTGTTCAGCTTTAATTGTGCTACTGTAAAAGTCTTCAGAATGCAGGCAGGCTTTAGTTTTACAAAAATGGAAAATAGCAAATAACTGGAAGACAGATTTAACCCTATCAGACCTGGACAAGTCCAGCCAAAGCTACTCCCCTCAGATTTCCACAGGGGCTTATAACTGTTCAGTATAGTTCTGCTAGATTTAAAAATTTAAATGGTTGGTGTCTTGGCACACTGATATACACCCAGAATAGGTGGCTCTGGAGAATATCTGCTTGTTGTCGCCTTTCATTTTCTTGAGCTTGGGAGGCATTTCCAAATCTGGACCATTTGCAAGGGGCTCACAGCTCTGAAGACCACTCCTGAAGACACTGAACTTAGACAGCTCCTTGCCATTGTGTCTCAGTGTTCAATATTTTGTGGTGCCCACTTGAATGATTCTCCTGCAATTTCCTGTAAACCTGGCCTTAATGGCCTAGTTATTGATTTTTTAAAATGCTCTCTGATAAATTTATGTTAGGTGGATGCACTTTTTACATATCTTGCTGATTCAGACCTACAGTATTAGCAGCCCCTCTTCTGGCTCTTATTCTGGCTCAATACAGTCTGTATTGATTGTCAAACTGAATCACACACTGTTAATTACCTTACTCATTTCTGCTTCAATCAACATCCCACTGAAAACTTAGTTACCTTATCTGTTGAGTTTGGAAGATCTAAGAAAGTATGCATTTAGCCATACTGAACACTGTAAATCCAGCAAAGACTGTACTACATTATATTCTGTTACTGAATATAAACAGGTATTGTCAAATTGAACAGAAAAGGTCAGAAATATTACTGTCTTACAGCAGCTGGTATGGACTTAACTGTGTACACACATAGGGAAGCTTCCTATTTCACAGAGTGTTTAGTCTAACTGATTCAACAAGTCAACAAGCACACTGCTGCCATGACAGGGAAGCACCATACAAGAAAGGGAAGCCAACCAGAATAATGCTAAGATTTCCCCAGCCCTTCATCCCAAGAGACTGTGTTAGGAGGGGATACCCAGAGGAAGTATGTGACTAAATTGCACGCTCACATTCACCTCTGAGGTTCCCTGGGTGCCATCACATCACTGTCTCAGTATGAGCATAGAGTCTTTGACGTGGCTGTGTGTTCCAGCATCACTCACCAGGTCCTAGCCTAGAAAATTATACTGTGCTTTGGGTCTGCCCCAGAGACCAATCTGCCTGGCCTGGAGCCCAGGGAGAGCAGTGTAGAAAGGCCACCTCAGAATCCACCACAGCAGCTTGAACAGAATTGTTTAGGATGAGACAGTTGGGTCCAACAAATCAACATTTTCACTGGAATGTTGTTTCATGGGGATATTTCCAGCCATGTTTACAACAGAGCCTTGAGCTCAGGAGGCTTCATGTGCTAGTGCGGTTTCTTTAACTTCCTTCCAAGAATGCCCCCCTTCCAGGCTTATCTAGGTCCAGAAGGCATCTCACTTGCTGGTAAAGCTCTCCCAGCTGTAAAGAGCCAAGTGTCCATGAGCAGGCCAGCTCCTCCCAGCAGGGCAGAGAACCAGCTGCAATTATTTCCTGCCTGTATCCATATTCTCACTCTGGGGAAATGAGCTGCTGTCACTGAAAAAAACAAGTAATCAGAACAGTTTAACTGTACTGTTTTTCTGGTTGAGCTTTCCCTTATTCTTCTCCTTTAAATATATAGTCAATTAAAAGACAACTTTTTTCTAAACCTTTAAGATTCCCTCTAAACTTTTCTGCAAGCCCCTTCATGGTCAGGGCCTGCAGGGGAGAGGTATAGCTTGACTGTCCTAGTCTTATTGTCCTAGTCTCCATGCCTCAGCTATCTATCTCCACTTGGCTCCACAACTATTGTTCAGCTCCTTACTTGTTATTTGCTATAGGTGAAATATATGCATTGCTCTTGTACAAAGTTCACAAATCAGGCATAGCAATTATTAAAGTTAAGGAAGTAAAGAAACGGGTGTGAAAACTAAACTCAGATTACAATGATTTTAAAGGTCAAATGAAACCTGAAACAAAAGAAAACAGGGATTAGAAAGCACTGGATTGAAGATGTTTTGATGAGGCTCCCAAACAAAAGAGAGGACATTGAGAGAGAGACTAGGAGGACTCAGCATTAAATCCCTGAATCACTTCTTCTAATTCCAAATACCATCAGGCCATGGTGATCACAAAGCCAAGGTAAATTTTGTACCAAATCTGCCTTGCAGGTGCAATATTGAGAATTAAGCTGGATGTCAGAAGAACAGAATTTTGGAATATTTGACAAATATTTCAACAAAAGGTTAGAGAAGTAATACAACCTGAGGAAAAAAAAAAGCGCCTGTGAGTCCCAGACACAACCTACTTTCCTGCAGGTCACTGCTTGGCCCTGACTACTGTGAGCTGCAGCTAGCAGAACTCACCCATTTTTATTTCCTGAGCCTGGCAAGGCAAAGCAAGACAGGTTTTCCTTCTCTGCTACAGTGTGTCTTTCGTGCTGAAAGGACCTACATGATTCATCCAGTGACACATTTTCATGTGACCAACTGCAGATATGACCAGGGATTATAGCAAACAACTGCTAGTTTACATGGTCATTTATGGATGGATTCACAGGACACCAAGAGAAGCCATCCTAGAGTGTTTCTTAGATTTAATGATCTCTCCTGCCTACCTACTTTTCATAGCAATGCATTTGTGAACCAGGAGAAACAGCCTACTAAATAAGGCCTATTTTTAAAATATCAGCCTTCTTTCCTAAAGCAGTTTAATTTGCAAGGAGGAACCTTTCTAAAATTTCAAACACTATACAACATTGGCGCTAAAAGGAGTTACCTGTGGAAATCTAAGGCCTTTAGGTAAAGAACAATAACTTATCACTCTTATCTGAGGATTTAGAGCTATCAGAAGAGATTAAACCCATATTCAATATCAAACAGAGTCATGAGCAGAACTAGAAATACACATGTGAATTCGTGGTTCCTCAACTCCTACTTCAAGTCAGGGAGAAAGCTCCTTCTCCTGAGAGAAATCTTCTCAAATGAGGGAGATACATGCATCCACCAACCTCCTAAGAGATCCTTCCATCTCAGACTGTCTGTCTTTGTGGTTGTGGCTGGCACCAAAAAATTTTATGTCTCTGTCCTGTCTCACCAGGAATGATCTCCAACATCACCTAGGAAACACTGCTGCAGGCAGGCAAAAGCAGAAGTTACCTGGCTATGTCCCTGTCTTAACATGTTTTGTCTCATGTAAAAAGTCAGGCAGTACAGGAGGAATTTAGCATGGTATTTCCTTGAAGGATGATTTGATGAGAAAGGAGACAGATGGCTGAAGAGTGTAAAGTGCAAGAGAGATGGAAGGAAAAAAGGGTAGAAGAGACAGGTTGGCATATATAGGCAGGGGCTTTAATGGTTATGCAGCAGACAGGAGAACCCCAGCCACAGCTGTATGCTGTAACAGTTCCTGACAGCTGGGAAGCATTTGTCTGCACTGTACAAGCTGGGGGATAAAGACAATATAGGAATCAAGATTGAAGGAAACACACTAGGAGTGGAGTAGAAACAGAAAAGAGAGAAAAAATGCAGTATGAAGGAAAAGACATGTTCTTTCTTCCTAGTCATGCGTTTTGATGACAGACTGTGAATGAATGGATACAATCTGTATATGGCACGGACTAGCACAAGGCACAGCACCATCCTGGGGAGGAAGGAGCCTCACTGCCAAAATTAAGATGCTCCTTCCCAGTTCCCAGGGCAGTGGTTCCCAGGTGGCAAAGATACTGAAGCAACAATGATTCTCTGAAATACTTCTGCCGCCAGGGAGACGCTGACCTTATCTCACACTGATGAAGCAGGTGCCAGGCACAGCCGCCATATGGCAGAGAGATTAACTGCCAGCATGTGCTGTATAAGAGTCACAATCTCTTATTAGCCAAGCAGGGGATATGCCGTGGGTTGCATACACAGTGCCATTCACAAGCTCTGTTGTCCCTTCCCAGCAGCTCCTTTGTTACTTATCCAGCACAGGTGCTTAAAAATTAGGTTTTCTCCACATGAGGCCTCGCTCTGCCTTGTCCTCGTAACAGTGGCTTTGTACTGCTCCCACTCATTTCCATAGCAATACCCTGTCCTCTCACATGGGAGATTCAGACTTCATGGCAGGAAGGCAATGTTAGGGAGGGAGAAGGAACACAAATGTTGGAACACAAATGTTCTGAACTTGTAAAGAAAAGAGAGAGTTGTTTTTTTTTTTTTTAGACAAAACTACCAGTGTTTGGGTTATGCAAGCCCACATCAGCCTCACTCTCCTGGTGACCTCCACAAGCACAAGGCAGAGGGCACATCACCCCCCGATACACCCAGAACTTCTCACCAAACTGGCAGAGTTACAGCTCATGACAGGGAGAGATCAAGGCACACAAAGAATGTTGCTGAAGGCAGCCAACAAGCTGAGATCTTCACTAAATACAGTCAATTTTATTTCTAGTTTAATTATTTGTTTCTTTCTTCTCCTGTCCAAGTTCCAGCTCATTAAAGGATGCACATGAGGAGCTCCAGAGAAGATATGCCCTGTTTTCTCTTGCTATTGTCCTCAGCAGCACCTAGAGCCAACCAAGGCTCTGTGAACAAAGGTACAATGGTACCTGATGAAGAACTGGGGCCAGATGCATTTTCAGCAATTTAACACAAATCATACTGAAAAGCAGTGGCGGAGCCAGAAATTAGAATTTCGTCTCCTGAGTGTTGGCTCAGGGCCAACATAGCACACTCCCTTTTCAGTCTCTCTATGCTTTTGTAAGCATTGCTACCTACTAGCGTGGTAGCCAGCTCCAAACTGCCTTCAGATAGCTCAGCTATAGCTCAGCTATCCACAGGCAAATGCCCATCCTGTAAGAGTTCATTATATTTACAGCTACTGGGGGTGACTAGAAAAACAAACAATTTTTCTAACCCATTTTCAGAATTTTCTTGGGAATTCCTAGGTCCTTTTAATTGAGCTGCTTTTTCCTCTCACGAAGCAGCACTTTCTTGCTCCAAAGAAAACATTTCAGTGCCAGCCCAGCACAATCGATAGCAACTAAGAGGAATATTAAGATGCACAAAACTGCTATAGATCACAAAAGTTGTAAGACAATATATACAGGAAGAAAGCTTAAATGAATTAGAAACCCATTTTAATGAGCCATTTTAACAAGCTGTGAGTTGAACCAGGTCAGAACTGTACCAGTCTCTCACTGAAATCCCCCAGTGATGCTGAGGCAGTTCACGGGCACACACCCCTGTGCAGCAGCCATGCCTGGTAGCGCTACCACCATCAGATGTTCTGGTGGTCACCTCATTACTAGCTGCTCCATGACTCCTTCCCCTTTCAAACACTTGGCTTCCCTGGGAAGCCCACAATATTCTCTAGTTTTTGAATCTTGCCCGAGCTGTATTCATCAGTGAATACCCGCGCTGTTATATCAGTGCCAGCTACAGCTCTAGCACAGCAGCTGTGGAATTATGTGTGCCGTCCCCCAGGACACCACCTCAACCCCTGCCACTTGTGTCTCTTCATTTCCTGCTAAGTATCGTGCCAATTTCTTCCAGATCAGTTTCTGAGCTGAGACTGTCTCTCTACTTATTTCTCTCTCCTGCCTGCTATTGGAGATTGAAGTGATGGCAAAAATGAAATGCACAATACCACTTTTCATCCCCAGCTATCTGTCCTGATAGTCTCCTACACTGTTTGTGAACCACTTCAGCTCCTGTCAGCACCTTCTGTGAGGCAGTTTCTGATATGCATCACCGAGCCCCATTTTTAGTCAAAGAAAACATGCATCTAAGGCTGTTTCTGCTGTTGGCAGCCTGAGAAGCTGAGTCGTCAGCTCCCATAGCCTCAAATCTACAGGCTTTTCACATAAACCAAATGTTCTTGAACTCCTGCTGTCCACTTGGGCTGACACAGGAGCCGCCTGCCATGTGGTCTACACTCGGTTTCAGAGCAAGTGTCTCACCTTGACACTTTGCTAAAAACATTACAGCAGCAGTGACCTTAGCCCTGAAGTGAGAAAAACAGCATGTAAGCATAGACCAGAGGAAAGTAAGGGCCCTTGCGGCTACACCCCTAGCTGTTTACTGGCAAGATTCCCAGGCCCACCCTTCCTGTTCCCAAAATAGAGAAAGGTCTGTCCCATGATTAGCTGTCAATAAACACCAGCTTGGGGACCTTCCTCCCACCAAGCAAAGCCTTTCAACCTGTCAGAGAACAGCTTGCAGTGGGTTAACTCCCTCTTTGTCAGACTCAAGATAGGGACCTTGGAGCCTCACAGGGTGTCTGCAGGGATACAGAATTATAAAAAGATACTTGGTTTTGTAAATGAACTGGAGGAGGGTCATCTCCTACCCACTCTTCATATTGCCTCTTCTGGTTTTAGCATGCTATAAATGATCAGCTTCTCTGATAATTTATGCATAATCAGGACTGATTTCCAGCAAGAGGGCCAACAAAAGCAGCTCTGAATCACTAAGTAATTTACTGGTTTTGTTTTCAGTTAATATAGTAGCCTTAGGAACAAGCAGCTTGTGTTCTTTGTTTAGGCACCAGAAGACCTCTAATCTGACAGAGAGCCAGTCAGAGGTTAGGCAGCATCTAGTCTGCTGAAAAGTGGGAAGAAACATATTCCTACACTCACGCACCTTAGTTATTTTTCTAAGGACCCCTCCTTATCTGAAAAGTTTTCTCCATTTTCATCTGCTCTGTAATTTCCTTCCACTCCCTCCAGACAATCCCTTTCCTCTTCTCTGGGAAATATCATACCTGCCCTGAGCTTTCACTTGGTTGGATGTTTTTTCTTGGGGGGGCGGGGGGGGGGAATGCTTTTCTGTACAATCCTGTCCTAGGAGATGATCAGCCCAAGTCACCTGTGACTCCATGCAGTCCCAGTGAAGACAGCAACAAATGCAATAAGCCTCTGTACCATTCCTCTGAATCCATGCAGGAATTAAGCCCAATATGAGAGGATGTGCAGAGGAAGAGAGATTATGGCTGTCTAATTCAGTGTGCTCTGGGCTCTTAGGCCAAACAGAGCATGGAAAACACCTCATGTGATCCACTTACATTTCTGCACAATGATCTTTTGTGGGGACTAGATGTTAGGGGATTATGGCTGCTGTGAGCAGCACAGAAAAGCCACTAACGCCTCATCCTGTGCTACATGCATTTTTTCCCCCTCCAGGTCAGAGCAGCCAGGTTTGTACTACCGGACCCCAGCAGAGTTGTGACTGGCACCTCCAAGACTCACTTGGCATGTTGAGGTGCACTTTGAACCACATCTGCCTTGTAACATTGAAAAGGATGGGCCAGCCTGGCTTGAGCTAGGAACGGTTTGGCTCAGGATAACCATCTGTTTTGTTAAACAGATTTGGCCTAGGCTTGGCTCTACTACGTTATGAGCATAATTACATTTATTATGATGAGCCATGACTGTGTAAAGGAACCCTTTTTCCCAGACTCAACTCCCATAATTACCAAAAAGTAGGGTTAACCCTAAATCTTGCTTTTCCTTCATAAAGTCATACTAGTAGTGACCTTTAAAATTGTTTTTTCTGCAATCCACATGCCCACATCTCTCCTCAGCTTTTTGTTCCAGCCTTGAGGTTGTCCAGATTTTCCCTTTGTCCTTTTAAGACCTCTGCACTAACCACACTAATCCTCAGTAAGCAATCAAATCTCCCCATCTGTGCTTTTACTATTTCCCTTGGCACCATGGTATGACTTCTCTATTTTAATTAACTGGAGCTGGATGCCTTGTCAAGACTTAGCTGCTCTGATTTCTCATTATGTTATCATAATACCATTTAGCAACCCCACCCTTCTCAGCAAAGAAAACTGATTCCAGCCCCTTGAAGGCAGCACAGCGGAACAAAGAACACTCACCAGGGCCCACAGCAATATTCAGTCGCATTCTTGTTAACCTGCTGCATTTCCTTCCCAGTGAATGCACCAGTTCTTGCCTACTCACACAAGCACACTTTAAGGTATGTTTTCTTATCTCGTTTTTGATGGTCATGATCACTTAATTTCAACTTTTTAACTCCTCTGTGCATTGTACCTTACATGTACCTTATTAGTGACAGTTCTAATTTACTTATAACCAGCATCAGTTGTTAGTACCCCACACCATTGTTTGCGCTTTTCCTGCCAAGCAACGCATTACTTCAAATTGTCCTGAGCCTATTTCATATTTTGCAGCAGTTTAAGACCCAAAGTCCATGGGTCACTTCACAAAATGAGAAGGAAGACTTTTTTTTTCTTTTTCATTTTAGTACAGACATTTCCAAACCTGCTTAGGTGGCATACCATTATTAGCAGCAGCAGCTGAGAGGACAGCAATAGCACCCAGCTCTGCAATGGGCTATACTGAGGCAGTACACGAAATTCTTCTATCCTATCCTTTTATTGCAGACTCCAACACCTTCCTTACCCCAACCTAAAACACACCCAGTCTCAGCAACACCTTACCCTCAGTCTCTTCCTCAGGCTTGTTTCCATCTCTTAAATTGTTGTGTGGTTCCTGCAGGTGCTGTGAGTTGCCATTTGTGCACAAAGCATAAAGTTAGCACCAGGGACCCATTTCACATTAACTCCTGGTCAGCTGCTTGGTGAAACTCCCTTTGTAAGCACCTGCACACCAGCACAATTAGACAGAGTCTCTTCTACACATCCAGCATCAGGCTCACTTATAAAGCTCTGGAGTGGTTGTGTACCACTAATGGTGTGTGAGTCGTTCTCTGGGAATAACTAGCACTGGAAAGAGCTGTGTGTGAAAGGAGTTTACCTACATGGAACTCATGGCAGGAAGATGAGACTTGTGTCAAGCATCCAGCAATTTAACACTAGGCAGCATCAGCAAAATGCAAGAAGCACAGAAAGGTGTAATTTGGACAAAGAGCAGTGACCTGGAGGAACAAATACAAGGAATCATGCTCTGCCACGCTCCAAGGAAGAGACCTCCAAAAATGGCCTCCTGTTGGCTTGTCATAGGCAGAATAATCAGAAGGGATCTCTCAAAATTCCTCAACCAAAGTCCAAGCTGAGTTTAACGCAATTCTTTAAATGTTAATAGAATAATGTCAGTTTACATCCTCTGAAAGTTTAGTTCTGTGGGTTTTTTCCCCTTAGGAAACCATGCCAGATGTAAAAATTTTAAGCAGAACAGGTGCAACAAGACAAATGACATGGCTGTAATACCATTGCTTTCTGTTTTGTTCATGAACATGCATGACAACCTCACAACCTTAAGTCCCAGATCTCAATTTGTTATACATGGATAAAAAGAACACTTAACAGCCACTTATGTAGCTCCTATATACGAGAAGGCAGGATTTTAAGCACACATGTTCTGACTACAGGTTTTACAGTAAAAAGAGACAAGGTATTTTAATGTAGGTATTGGGTTACAGGAATAGGGCTGCCCAGTTTCAGGACTGGTGAAGACTTGAGTTTGGCCTACGTGAATCATGGGATAGAAAGTTTGTTGACAAAGCTTGAAGTGAAATTCAAAGCCAAGAAATTGTTTCCATGTTTACATGGAAACATATTTAATGTTAGATGTGGAGGGCCATCTAGTGGAAAGTCAGTTTGTTTGCAACAACAGGCCAAATAGAGGTAGTATTTCACAACAGTCTGAACAAAGGCATCTTTGCCTGTTAACATCTCAGAAGTGCATTTTATGAGCTTTTCTTTTCAGACAGAGTGCTTCCCTGCTGAGATACTACAGCATCCACAGGAGAGCCTTGGAAAAAGAAATCAAGCCTGTTTTGCTGCAGGATCCTTTGCAACAAAGTGTGCATTTCCTAAAATTAATTTCCTTTGACTAATGACTTCAGGAAGCTTTCCTCAAAAAAGAGGAAGCAACAACCCCCCACCCCCTGCAAACCCCCGTTTCAGTTTTTGTTCTCATCAATACAAGTTCAAAAAAGGCTCAGTGGCACTATCAGGCAGCATACCATGATGGTGCAGAAAGGCATTAGTATATATGTAATGCTCTATCTCTGGTATTTGAATTAATCAGATAGCTGTGCTGGCTGATACTCAGTATTTTTTCACAGAAATATCGAGTGTTCTGAGCAAGATTCTCTGGTCAAATGACTGTGATAACTCAGAAAATACTGGAGTCACTTCAGAGACGCTCAGACTAATTCACACAGCTACCCATCTGTGCAGTAAGGAGGGTGAGAAGTGGGGTTTAAAGCAGTTATAGGGTTACCTATAAAACCCACTGTGAATCTGGAAAACAACTAGGATTTCCAAAAGCATGGAAAAATCTCTCACATTTAGGTTTTTATAATTTTCTCATATTTTATTTACTACTGCATTAAAGCTTATAAACAATTGCTGCTTAACAGGGTTTTTTTTTTCCCCCACTGATTTACATATAAAGTAATATACATACAAAGTCATACACAGTTCAAGCACTGTAACAAAGCCTACTTTTCTGGGACCTTGTAATTGCTCACCATGCGCCAACCGATGTCCAGTTAGTTCCTGAGCAGTGATTCCCCTCAGGCGCCCCCGTTTATATACTGGGCATGACATCACATGGTATGGAATTCCCCTTTTACCAGTTTGGGTCAGGTGCCCTGGCTGTGTCCCCTCCCAACTTCTTGTGCCCCTCCAGCCTTCTTGCTTGCTGGGCACGAGAAGCTGAAAAATCCTTGACTTAGTCTAAACACTACTTAGCAACAACTGAAAACATCAGTGTGTTTTCAACATTCTTCTCATACTGAGTCCAAGACATAACACTACACCAGCTACTAGAAAGAAAATTAAATCTATCCCAGATGAAACCACGACATTTTTCCAGCCTTCTTCTGCCAGTGGAGGTACTTAGATGGCCTGTCTCTGCTAGCTTGCCACGCAGTTTCATGAAACCTTTAAAAAACAGGCGTATTTTCTGAGAGCTCTCTCACTATCTCAAGTTAAGATAAACCTGGCTAATAGGTGTAGAAGTTATTCAAAGGCAGGGACAAGTAGGCGGGTACAAACAACAATATTTCATAAATCTTGCTAATTGGAAAATTAAGCTAAAAAGAAACTACAATATTGTTATAAATTTTCCTGTTAAAAATGCGATAAGAGCGTGCAACCAATTACTTCATTCCATGAAAGCTGACTTTGGATATTTATTTATTCTTTATTATGATGCAAATTAAAACACAGTTCTATTGAATATATTAAATAAGAATATGCAGTGTCTGAGAGTGTAGTTTGAACTGTTCTCTAACCAAGCAGCATCTCTCTTATAAGCACAATACTTAATATATTAATACAAATTATGCCTAATTCAACCAGCAAAAGGAAAAAGCCCGAAGAATTAATGGGAACAATAAATCCATATTTTCCTAAACATTTTTCTGCCTAGAAATATTTTTAATGCTTATTAAATGAGAGCTATTCTTCCTGGCTCCTTTTGACTCCACTTTCCTTCTCTTCTTTTATTGCATGAGTGCACTGTATACGCCCTGCCCACAAACCAGGGAGAAGTCAAAAGAGACCCCAGAGCTGCTCAGTGGCCTTTTGCAGCCCTCTTGCTGCAGCACCTGTGCACCATGGAGGCCCCAGCTGTAGATGCAGCAGCTGTGCTCCCCCTCCCCTGCCTCCTGTCCCATGTCACCATGCAGCTGGTCTGTCACCAGTGTGTTACCCACAGCTCTGAATGGGGGTGCTGGAGTACAGACAATAATCTATTACTGGGGTGCTAAAAATGCAGTGTCATTATGCCTGCTTGCTTCAGCAGTGAATCTGGTCTCCCTCTCCTCACAGAAAGTGCTGATGATTGCCACAGTCTGACAGGCATATCATCTCCATGGAAAGCTTTTGTCCTCCTACGAACAGCCAAAGATGAGAACTCTGAAATAAAACACACATTGCTGATCTGCTCATCCCACACCCTTGAACACTGAAGGGATGTGACAGGCTAGCACCTTAATAATCATAAATACGTCAGACATTTCAGGTAGAAATAGCAGCACACATCAGGTAGATCAGGCAAAAAAGTCACACTTCAACACCTGTTTACGTGTTGAAGAAAGACCTTTATAGGACAGGGAAAATAATATTGCTGTCAGAGAATCTAGGAGCCCTCATCAGGGTGTTTTGGGAGCACTGTGCCAGGCACTGGGCGCACACACTCACCTGGAAGCTGCTGCTGGGAAAGCAAGCGATTCCTGCCCACCTGGCTGCCCACTCCTCCCCTCACCGCCATGGGCAGCAGCACTTGTGGGAAGAGGACCACAGCAGTTAAGAGCTAGCCTCCTCCCTGACTCATGTTTCTCTGCATATTACCTGGACTCTTCCACTACCTAGGTATTCCAGCACCTTGTTATTTTAGGTAATTTCTAATTACTGGGGCAATGCTTCCCAATCTGGAGCAGACTAACCTGGGTTTGATCCATGCTGGCATTAGGGAAAACATCTGTAACAGGAAAGAGCCAAAGGCAGAGAAATCTGCCTACTCCAGCTCCAACCAGCAGTACTGGCACTCCTGTGACTGATTTATAGGTTGCCCACCACAGACCCCCCACCTTACAATGCGTGAGGAGATGTAGCAACATTTCTTGTACAGAAAACTTCAGGCTAAAGCAACAAATGAGGAAATCAAGGTCCCCATCTCTCTGTCATTCTCATACCATTTCTATGACAACATATGTACCTACATGTGAATCCAAACTTCATTCTTGACTGGGCAAATCATTTAATGAGCCGAGGAAGAAGTTAACTCATTTTGTGGCTGGCTTTTGTCCATCTGGGGATACTACTCTGTTAGTTCTGAATGGACCAGGCTCTTTGAACCACTGTCAAGCCCCAAATGACTGCCTATATAGCTATGACCATGCAGTCATCAGCACTCCCCACTTCATACTACTTCATACATCTTCCACTCAAGCTCTGAGAACTCATCAGTCTCCTGCTGTTTTGTTTTTTTTTTCCCACAGTAAAACTCCAACATATAAAGGGCTTCAAAGTACCTTAAGGTGTCTGATTTTCAAGGGGAGTTAGACTCCCTGTAAGGTGTTTCAAACCAGGTGCCTAGGAACATAGGTATTAAAAAACACTAGTCCTTTTCAGAAGTGCAGGTTTTAGTAGTGCATTTGCAGGGTGAGAAAGTGCCATCTGTGTATTAAAGCTCAAGAATAATTTCTGAATCTCTTTTCCCAAATGAAGGTGTCCTATTTCACAGGCTTACCACTCCCCTCAACACACAGCAATGAAGAACAGAGCATCCACCCTACCATAACACAGCACCATTCACATGGCCCCAGCTGAGCTCAGCTCCCAGCTTTCTGTCCTCCAACACACTATTCCTGTCTCCCAGCCATCCCACCACCCTGGCTTGCACTGGCACTTGGCTACTGGTTGGGAAATGGCTACTGCACATTCGCGAGAGAAATAAGTAACAGTTTAATATGCATGAGTACTGCCTAGGCATATCAGCTGGCTTAGAAATGTTAATAACCCCTCTGTGAAAAATCAAACAGCTGGGAGAGATTGTTTTGTTGCAGAGCTATGGTAACAGCCAAAGCCATGAAAGGATAAAGCCCGAAGAATAGTGCTCAACAAATCACCCCTCTCTAAATAGCCTGTCAGCTAGAAGACCCATAAAAATCATATTTTAAAACCTGCTGGTAATTAGTGTAGCTACAAACCAAATGACGACCTTGGATTTGTCAATACTCATGATACATTAATGGAGCACTTCGTCAGAAGCTGAGTTCTTTCAGTTTTACTGCTTATTTACTGTAACTGCAAGAATATATTAATGGTCATATTTCACTACTATAAAAGCCTTGCTTGTAATGCCATACTCCTACCACAAACATCATTTAATGACTTCATGGAGCACAGTCAGAGATTTCACCTTCCAGCTGTGATAGCAGTTAAGGCAGCAGCAGGCAGTAAGCTTCTGGAGTTAGCCACTACCACCTAGCACACAGGAGGCAGGAGAACAAGAGAAACAAACACTGCCAAACATTATCTCTAGGTCTGCTAGCAAACTGCATTTAAAAGTGTGTATTTTATTCTCTTCTAAGATGTACAACTTGCCACTTTAAAATGAAATCTGGCCGTGACATTGCCACTAACAACATAAATCCAACACAGACATTTGTTTCCAAAATATATGTTCCACTGAGTAAATTGACTGTAAGCATTTCTAACCACGTTGTTACCAACTGCACTGCTGGCGATTTCAAAGGCTTCATTTATCATCCATTTCCAAATGTTCTTTTGTTTGCCTGTATTTAAATGCTGACTGGTGGACAGGTGAGATTTTATGTACAGCAAGGGGTTACTTGTCACAGTTAGCAAACTGACTGTAGCACTCTTTTTCCTCAAGGTCCTATCAACTACACACTCAGCCAAGGGGTTTCTTCCCTCAAAACAGGATTTGTGATTTGGTTCATGGCCCCCTGTTGTGGTTTAACCCCAGCCAGCAACTAAGCACCACACAGCCATTCCCTTACTCCTCCCAGTGGGATGGGGATGAGAATCGGAAGAGTAAAAGTGAGAAAACTCATAGGTTGCAGTAAAGATGGTTTAGTAAAGCAAAAGCCACGTGCACAAGCAAAGCAAAGCAAGGAATATGTTCACTACTTCCCATCGGCAGGCAGAAGTTCAGCCAACTCAGGAAAGCAGGGCTCCATCATGCGTAACGGTTACTAGGGAAGACAAATGCCATCACTTCAAACGTCCCCCCCTTCCTTCTTCTTCCCCCAGCTTTATATACTGAGCATGACATCACATGGTCTGGAATATCCCTTGGGTCAGTTGGGGTCAGCTGTCCTGGCTGTGTCCCCTCCCAACTGCTTGTGCACCCCCAGCCTGCTCGCTGGTGAGGTGGGGTGAGAAGCAGAAAAGGCCTTGGCTCTGTGTAAGCACTGCTCAGCAGTAAGGAAAACTTCAGGGCATTATCATCGCTGTTTCCAGCACAAATCTGAAACATAGCCCCACACTAGCTACTGTGAAGAAAATTAACTCTATCTCAACCAAAACCAGCACATCCCCATATCGCCCATGAGGACTCCTTTGCAAGATCCTGTGACAAGTATATCTTCTGCAGTGTGACCAAGCCAGCATCTCTGTGCAACATAGGTTTTATTTTTTCACTGTGATACAAAATAAAAGCATATGGTGAAAGGCAGAATTGGGATGAGCAGCCTGTCCTGCTCACAGCTCAGCATCCCCATCTGTGCATGTAGACCTGAGCCTGCTGTACTATTGCGCTCACCCTCACTAACTTTATCTAATTACTCACTTCTTTCTTACCTAGGCCTTTTTGGTTTTAGCTCTCCTTTGATCCCAGCTTTAGCATTTGAAAGACTATCCCACTAGAGCCACTGAAATAGTTTCTCCCTCAATGATGGTCTCTGTTATTTGAAGCTGTATATCTATGGCTACTTACACCTACATGTTCTTTCCTTTCCTGACTGAGCCTTTAACAAAGCCTTCAGAGCACTTAATTGTATGTATTCAGGCACAGGGCAATATAAAATTAAACAGGGAAACCAAGTCATACAAAAGAGTCATTAAAAATTTCCTATAACCTTCCTTCCAGTCATCACAATAGCATCTTCCTCAGCAGAAGCTGAGAAAATTTTTTTATAGGTTGCACTGGGATGTCTGTGGAATAGTGCATTTTGCCATCCCCCATGCTTTATGCTAAATGATTACTTTCCCTTTGAGACAGAGAGTGTCTGTTAATGACAGTAGCAGTTCAATAAACTGGAGGTATTCTTGCCTCATCTAGACAGATGTCTATGACACAGAGGCATATCTGGAATGGAAAAACTTCTGAAAATGTGCCTTGTATTTAAACATTTCTGAGGTCAGGTCCCTGAGGTATCATGTCCCTCCTAGGTGTTGTCTCTGGTCTCTAGAGCCTTGGAGTTCTTAATGATTTGGTGAAACAATTCTTCTGGAGTAGCTGTTCGCAGCATTTAATGCAGCTCATTTTTCCCACATTGATTTTATTAAGGTAAGCATTTCTTAGCTGAGAGCTTTTTGTTTAAAGCAGAAAGTTTAAGGGCAGCCACTATTCTAACATGAACAACTGGAGAAATGTCCTCACCATTTTCTTTTTTTCTCAAAATCCCTTTTCATTCTTCATTGAGGCAACAAGCAGTTCACAATGAGTCATCCATAGTCCCCTGAATAGCCATACTGAGAATGTGATCAGTCCCATCCTGGAGGCATTCGGCACTCCTTCCCGCCGTCAAGGGCATCATTACTGGCATTCAGAGGCCTGGCTGGCAGGCAGGGCAGCCAAGCTTTTTAATATCAGTACTGAAAGGGGCCCTTGCAACCCTACCTGCTCCACCTCATCCCCTTGGCAGCAAATAGGGCAACGACAGTGCCTCAAAGACAGGCAGGAGATGCTGAGGTGGAATACACTTACAGAAATCTGTGGATAAAAATCCTTCAATTTCCTTTGCTAAGTACTGATGTTATTAACAGCAATTCACAATCTTAAATTTTGCATCAGACACTAGCTCACCAAGTAACCAAGAAGAGAGTAGCAATTAACTTAATGTAAGCCCTGGGAAGCAGTGAGATATGTAGCAAAGGTTGTTCCCTTCAACCTATGGCAGTCTTCTGCTAGCAGTCTGGAGAGGAAAAGCTCCATATCCCATTACCAATTCTCTACAATATGCTTTGCATTTTACCAAAAAATACTGGTAAGAATCCATGAATAATTAAGTTTAAGCGGATGTTAGCAGAAAGCTCAACTGGATTGGGGATGTTATACTCTTCATTAGTTCACTGGCAGGAAATAGCCTGGGTCAAATTAATTCTGTAACTAATTTCTTGGAAACAAATAGACCTACCTCAGCAAATGGTTTTGTTCTGAGTCGCTTTTGTTCTGAATCTGTTACCTTCTTCCATGACAGAAACTTAAAAAATAGTATAGTTTGCTTTTTGTGAGTTGCTCATGCTAATATTTGTCTTCAATCACTTGACGCAATCATTTGCTACCCACACTGGGGAGATGCAGGCTCCCAAGTTCCACCAGGCTGGGCCTGCTTTCATCTAAAAACTCCCTCTCTGTGTTTCCATACTGCCTCCTTGTGTGGATTTTCCTCCTCCTTTCCCCAGTCCTCCTCATTGGATACCAAGGATCCCTGCTGCCCTACTCTTGCCACACCAAGGACTGTACATTCCCTAGTCCCTCTTCTCTCAAGGACCCTCTTCTTACTCCCCATGCCAAAGGCTGTGGGCTTCTACGAAACAGATGGCAGCTGTTCCATGTGCCCCTCATTTACAGTTTTCTGATTTCCATTCCCTTTTATGCCCACTGATGCCCAAAACAATTCTGGACAGACTGAATTAATCAGAATTAATCAGAGAGGGTGATTAGATTCTCCAAGAACCAACCTTTTGAACCAAGCTGATCAACAGCCACAGTGAAATAGCCTGAAATGAAATGATAGCAGAAAAGGATAGTTCAGGGAACTGCAAGTTGAGAACTATTTAGGAAGGAAAAAAAGCTCTATTGCAATGCATAAAGGCTACCATGGTTCAGCTGCTATTCAACATACTGTGCATTTAACAGTGCATGCAATAAGATTGTGATTTAGGCCAATGCAGTCTATGGCTATGGATGGCTATGGCCATGGATAGCTACAGATAGCTATGGCTATGGATGGCCAATGGATTTGGCCACTTCCCTTGATGAAGGGAAATAAAAGGCTCTAAAGATGGAAACGTTTGTCCATACGGACATCCTAAAAACTGGAGTTGTCTCATCACAGGAGCTGCTTTACCTGAGTCACCACGAACAGATTTGGGTATCTCATCCAGGTTAGAGTGATCTTCTCTAACTCCTCCAGCAAAGGGACAACAGGTGCCATTTGTTAGAAACAGGGACATCTATACGAGAGCTTTCCCAATTCCTGAGGAGCAGCAATACATTGTCCTAGAGACAGCAGGTATAGGAACTACCTGAAACACTACCAGAGGTAAGAGTCCCTCCCTGGCCAGATTCTCTTCTCTAAATCTTTGAGGATGGCTTGTCTTATTGAGTTTGAGTTGAACATGAAGTAGGTTTCAAATGCAATTTTAAGTGCTCTCTGTTGTTTATTTCCTTCTCTACATGGTATATTTGGGTACATCTTTTCTGATGTACCTTTACCTTTAATGCCTACACTCCAGAGTTCAGAAACTCAGCTCAGAAATTGAGTGCGTGAGTAATTTTCAAATAAAAACTCTAACCCCCTGGTTTTGCTAGATTTGCTCAGACAATACCAATACCAGCCATCAGCCTTGAATCAGCACCAGAGGTGACCTCTGATTGACTCTCATGTCTATCAGCATTTCTAACAAGCCTTGGTATTACTTTGAACAAAGGACTTCAAAGTTTTAAAGGCTCCCTCTTTCCAAAACACGAAGTGGAGGCTCTCAAAAGTGACATCATTGCAGAGCAAGGATGTACTACCTGAAAACTTGGTGGCTTCATATATCCATCATGAAAAAGGCTTTCTCCTGTATTAATACAATATTTCATGTAGAATAAAAACCATCAAATCTTATTTCTAATGAATGTATTTTCTGTCATGATTGGTCTTAATCTACTTGTCAGAGCTACTAGGATTCACCCACAGCTTGTTCTTTCCTCCCACCAGTCTTTTGGTGAAGTCATACAAGGGCTTTCTACTTGTTGCAGGTGGACTGAACCCCGGGTGTTTTCCAAGATGTAACTTTCCACTCTCTACCATTGGGGACACCTGAGTGGCTTACTGGTTGGCACTTAGAGCAGGAGCACCCTGTTCTGCATCCTTTAAGGTTAACTGGCTGATTTTTCAGCTTTAGAAGCTTAGACAGCATAAAAGTTTAAGCTCTTTCCCTCCCCCATCTCCAGGGTTCAGCTAAAGAACACTGTGAAAAGGCAGATGAGAATAGGTAGCAGGTTAAGGCTTTTGTTCCCTTTCTGCTGTCATGTGGGGACAGAAGAGATCAGCTCTCTGACTGATGAACCTGCTCCAGTTGTGAGGGAACACTCATCTTCAGTTCATACAGAGCTGGAGAATTTTCTAAATAGCTGCACAGATTGGACCTGCCTGAACTTACTCTGTCTCAGTCATCTGAGAGCTGCCTGTTCACTACGTTAGAGCAACCGTGATGTTAGCCCCTACATCAGAAGGGTAAACCACCCGCAGATAATGCCAGTCTGTACAAACTACTGCATTATCCTAGAGTACAGCTCTAAACTGCAGCTCACAGGAGAGCTACTGTAGTGGATTAAGCCACTGCTTCATGGCATACACTTTTGCTTTTAAGAGGCTCCTATCACACCCCCAACAGAGGTCTTTTAACAAGCAAGAAGGAGAAAGCAGGGGATTTGAGAGACTGATGTAAAGGACTCAGAGGAGAGTTAATGGGGAGGGACAATCAAGTTATGATCAGGTTGGGAGCCCTTCATGGGGAGAGGGCTCGGGCAAGGATGCCAGCTTTATGCTTTTGTGAAATCAAAGCTCTAGTGTTTGTGATGGTAATAAACTCATCTATACAACAAAGAATGATACTGTAACATCAGATGTTGACTTCACTACACATGAAGCAGAAGTTAGACTTTACTGTAAGGAGAATTTGACAGATCATGTTTGTTGAAGGCAATATGAGGCTAACACCTGGCACTCTAGCTTTGGGCAGCAGAAATATTCACTCTTTCCCCTTATGCCACTTTGCTCCCACACGAAATCTTCTCTCACTTCAACATTAACAAAAGCTCTGCAAAGGGTGCCACAGTCCAATAATCTGCATACATTGCACAGTGAAGCATCTCACTAACCTACAAACATGTTAAGACCGCTTTTCTTGAATCCTAGTCAGAAATAAAAAAACACGTGAGAAATGAAATTAATTTGGATGTATTCCTCCCTGTTTAATAAGCAGTCATATAGAGAGGAACCAAAATGTTGGCTCAGGACTCCTGAGCTTACCTTCTGAGCTTTTATTCCTTAGCAATGGAGGCATTTCCATGGTATCATGCAGATGGCTGAAATAAGCATGTTTCCTAAATCAAGCTACATTTTGAAGCCTAGAATCTACGTAAGGTATGAAAAAGCTACAAGCAGGAGGAATGAGGGGGTGGGGATGAAGGAAGAAGGAGGAGGAAAAGACAGGGGGTGGAGAGTAACACTGGAGAGCAGCAGTGGTCCAGCCCCTCAGAATCTGAAAAGCATCACAGGAGCCTCTGGATAAAGACCAGCCTCAGTAGCAAGGCTAGGAGACAGAGGATTTCTGCTCAGTGATAAAACATGGTGAGTAGAATTTTTGTGATCTGCCTTCTTGTTTGGTCTGATGCAATGGCATTTCCTTTGCTCTGACACTCAGAGCAACTCCGAGGGACTATTATTTTGGGATGACTGCTCATTTTTGAAGCATTGTTTTTTACTTATTTTTCCATACATCTGACAAGTGTGTGCCTGTATTTATATAAATGCATATCCTGTCTCCTTTTAAAGCAATACATTACTGAAAACAGCCAAAGCTGACAGCATTAACAGTTTGCTGTCTGGTACCAACAGGCTGCTGGTCAGGGTAAGTAAAAAATGCCCTGTTCCTTCTCAGGTACACAGCAGAAATCTCTGCTCAGCTGCCTTCTCCTAGCAATAGAGTTATGATTTGATAGCTCCCTGTGCAGGAGTTTATCCTGCCCTCTTACACGGTGTAATTGGAACATTTCAAGCAGTTACATTTATTTCAGCTTCAGGCATAGAAGAAAACTGAGTGAGTGGTGCAGAGGTTTTTGTCAGAGAAGGAACCTCCTATTGTCATGGTCTCAGCCTCCTTCCGCCCTGCTGCACACCCCATGCAGGGCTGGGGGAAGCAGTGGGTGCTGCTGTTCCCCCAGGGATCCCTCCTGTCGCACACAGCAGGACAGTATGCTGGGAGTAGAAAAGTGGTTAATTTTACTATGAAAAATCCTGAGCTCCAGGGAACAGTTGGCAGGGCTTAAACGAAGGTTCAGGCTTCTCTATAGCACATTGCTAATAAGATTAAGCATTTAACTACACATCCTTCTAGTATTCTGCTGGGGAGTGTAAGATCCTACTTTGTGTGCTCAGAGGAATTAAGGTTGAAGAAAAACACACCAATGTCCTTTTTGCTGGTTCTTCGTGAGAAAGCCATTGCCTGACCTAAATGTATATGCAAATAATTAGGCATCCTCGGTTACCCGAGAGAGACAAATGATTAAGGGGAATGATAAGATACAGCCACTAATGATGATGAGAGGAGTACTCCTAAAAAGAGGCACGATCTCAGTGCAGGTTTGTGTGTCACACAGGCATCTTTAAAAATAAACATTAATCTGTTTCCTGAATCATGACTGTCCCTGATTACATCCTCCATCCTTTCCACCCTGTTCTTTTCTGTTTTCTAATGGAGATGAGATACTAGCAGGGTAATCAGATTAAGTAAAAAGATGAGCCTTGCTTTAAAACCCTCTTTGGTTTCCACCCTAAGAAATGTTATGTTTATTTGCTTACTAGAAACAGTGTTACAATAACTGCAGACAGGATATTCCTACCCTCTAACAAGGAAGCATTTTATTGCTTTGTAATGAAAAATCAAATTAACAGAATAGAATATATGCTCATGATTATTAGTAAGTATTTCCTTTATTAACTTTTATCTTCTGAGATAGAGAGTTAAGGTTTTTGACTGTAAACAAACAGTCTTATTCCAAAAATACACACACACCCCCTTTACTGGGAGCACCAGCTGTTCTTTATGCATTGCTAATTGATTAGATCCTAAGCATTAAAAATTAGTATTGTCCACTGCCTTTAAAAGTAGCTGTGGCTCTCACCAACTCATGCTTGCTTGTTTTTGCATTTTAGGACTTCCAACTGGTACCCAGAAAAATCCTCCTGAGGTTAACTAGGCATAGGAAGGGAGAGCCTGCCGAAGTGCTCCGTTCTTTTTCCCTTTCCTATTACACAATTTCTCAAGAAATATTTTAAAAAACATGTTATCTTAAAGTACATCCATTTTAAGCATAATGCATGTTCAAATACCCAAACTAGATATATATTTTCAGGAAATTTAATTATGCTACCATTTTTGTTTGGAAAGCAGGGGTAACATTTTCAAAGGTAGCTCTAATACTCAGGATCTTAAGTCTGGTTGATATGAAGCCACTTGTGGAAAAGGGATTTTGGACTCACTCCAAACTTATACCCTAAAACATAAAAGCAGTCCAAATAGAGCTTTTCCCTTCTTTTTTTAAATTAAAAAACCTCAAAGAGTATGCAATGTTTATCAACTCTTTAATTTAATAAAAGGAAAATGCTTGCAAGAAGGTGAAATTAAGACTCCAAGTGGCACGTAGAATTCTGCTTAGCAAGAGACAGCAAGGTACCTTCTCCACAACCTGCCAATTTTAAGAATGATCTAAATGTAAACAAGCAGAAAGAGCGCTCCTATCTCCCCTGCAAAACAACTGTATTTTGGATTTCGCTTATTTCTATCTCCAAGAGAGACAATTACAGATAAATTACACAGCAAACAAGCAAGTAAGAGTGTCCAAGCCAGACAGCTGATAAGATTTTGGAATAAATGAATCTTAATTATATTTTTTTGTACTTAAGCAAAAGTAATTTTGAGCCAAACTTGCTGAAGCCAGAGAGTTCATCTAAATTCCCTCTTCATAATAGTATTATTTCTAACCATGCAACCTCACTGAAGCAGATACTTCTACTTTCCCAGTAGGATGATCTTCCTAGAGTTACATCCAAGAGGACTGCTATTTTAGCTACTGACACATTAAAGCACAACCTTTTTTACCTTTTCTTTGAAGATAACCTAAACAAATCTTTCAACTGTGAGAGAAGCTAGTAAGATATAAGCTAATAACTTTGATACCAGCCCCAAACCCAAAGCAAGTCTTCCCCCATTCCTCCAGAGAGGGAAAATTGTAGACAGCTCAGCCTGGCAGAAAGCTTTGGGGGCCATGGGCAGAAGCAAGTGTGACCCCTCTCTTCTCTGACCCACATGACAAAGGCAATATTTGGACTGTTTGAATCCTGCCTACACCTGTTTTCCTCCTGCTTCCTAATGAATATCCAGTCCAGCTCCACTGCACCCCTCTTTGGCCTCCTTGTCTGTTGACCTGGACTTAGGTAAAATTTAGGCCATCTGAATATGGCTCTTATTAACCAGAAGAGTTACCTAACTCAGTCTTGTTGAGGTCCTCATAACCCAAAACTATAAGCAATTTCTCTGACTGTCCTAAAACCAAGTCTCCTCAGTCCACAGAAATGTGTTCACCTTCCCATTCTAAAACTTTTATTTACTTTTATATGAATTACAGACACAGTAAAACCTTCTGTTTTTATGAAAAGGCTGTCAGACACCCTGCACAGATGGTATATGTTTGAGCATGAAGTATCCCTGTACTTTATGAGCAATATTATCCAAATTTAACCCAAAACCTTATTTCCATTATACTATAAGCCCCAAATCTGGATCTCATTGCCTGCTTAGACACTTGTGAAATCCTAAAAGTGAGCAGCTGGTATGATCAAAACAGAAAAGTACTGTTTACTGTAGATGGGAAGTCTCAACACTGGTGCACCTAAGATCATTGTAAATGGCAGTATAAGATTCAAGGATGTCCTCCATTTAAATGTGTGTTCCATAAATAATTTCTCAGATATTAAAAAAAGACATCAAGTAACATTAACGAAGAAAACATCCAGAGCTTGTTGAAAACAGAACAACCCAGCCTTGGTAGACTGACTGCTAGTTTCCACAAGTTTCTGTTCTTTACAGTGATTTTTAATTGCAAAATATATTTCCTTTGCAAAGGTCAAAATCAGTCCCTCATATACCCTTTATTCCTGTGGAAGAAGAGATACACTGCAAGTCCAAGATAATAATTAAAAAGGAGCAGAGACAGGCAATAGTGTAGCTGAGTGCACGGGTCGAGAAATCCCAGAGAAGATGTACCATTTTTTAAATGCCTAGAATAATTTTTCACAGAATTTTGATTAGCTTTACATAACCACTGGAGAGTAACTTTCCCTTACAGCACTTTAATCTGTTTCTAACTTCACTGGTACAGCTTCTGGGGTTAGAAATATAACTTGTGTCCCTGCAGAAAGAAAAAAAAGGTATCGTGGTATAGAACATTACAACCAAAAGTGCTAAAAATATTAATAGATACAGAAAGAGAGTGGCATCCCATAAATATTTCTGTTCTATATTTGGAAAGAAGCTCATTGATAATTTATATCATATGAGGATGAAAAGGAACTCATAGTATGGGAAGTTACAAAACAGCATCTGAGACAAATATTTAAAAAAACCTGCAGGCTCTAGTAGTCTGCCCTTAAGAGCCCTCAAAGAGTTGACTGAGGACATCTTCCCTTTCTTGGTGTTCATTTTTAATAACATTTTTAATGGGGAAGATTCCTGAAGCTGTGCCAGTGTTAAAACAGAATAAGCAGGATGACATAACGAACTAGATACTAAGTAGTCTGGCATGAATCCTGGGGGAAAATGAAAAAAATAATATATGGGATTAAATAGAGGCACTAAACAATTAGAATACAAAGTTAGTGATTATATGTATAGTAGATCTAAAAAACCCCCAAGAAAACAACACCTAACTTACGTTTTTCCTCATCAGAGGAAACAGGAAAGGTAGCATGGGCTACCATCAGTGTATCTTACATTATTATACTACATATATTCTCAGTACAGATATTATTCAGGACATTTGGGCTTTCATGTTAAAACTGTTCATCTAATGTATAAAAAAAAGAACAAGCCTTGAAGTTTCTAGACCCAGTTATCAAACTGGTAGTCCACTGTGTTTCTTATCAAGGAGATACAATTCAGATCAAAGATTTCTTTATTCAGAAGATTATCTAATGACATCCTGAATTCTAAGCTTTAATAAGTTTCATACTTGACAGTAAAACAAATCCACCACTAAAGCCTTTTTAATGCATCTACAGAAAAACTTCCTAAGTATGCAATTTCCTACAAAAATGACCCTTGCTTAATACTCAGAATGGGCAGAAACAGCTGTAGGACTTCAAAGAGTCCTACATAACATTGTTATAACACTAGCATTTGTGATGCCACACACCTCTAAGGAACTCCTCAGCAGCCACAGGGACAAAGTACCTACTTCTACAATTGCTAAGGACTGAGATATCAGACACTTTATTTTTGGGATATTAATCATTGGTCTTGCATCAGCTGTTCCTGACTCTTTTCACAACTCTGCTGGAGTTCCGTGCACTGCATTTCTTCTCAATCACACCTTGCTTTTCAGAAAAGGAGTGTAATCATGTCCCAGTAACCTATTTCTAAATATGCAAAACAAGTTTCCTGCGGCATCAGTGAACTCCAGATACCTGACAGTATAGTAAAATGTTTACTGCTTTTCATTAAGAATGCTCTGCAATACTCACATGCAGCCCCAAATGCATATAAATGTGCCAACATCTCAAACATACTGATAGATGCCCATCTATCACCACCCACCATGTTTTCCATAGCATCCATACTCCTGATGTTGAATATCCCCACTTTACCCTTATGTTTTCTACCTTTTGTCACTGGCCTACATTTAGTTCTAAATATCGTTAATCACCTGCTAGTTTCAGCTTGCATGAGAAACAGGCTGTCATCACTGATCCATGTGCTGGAGAAGTACTGCAGGTGAGACAACTCCCAGGTACACAGACCCATATCTTGTGAGGTGTTGGTCAGAGAGTTGCAGTTCCCAGCAAGCCCTGGCAACTGGAAAGCCACTGGAGGCTATGTACAGCGCTTATAGTGCAAGGTAGACTAAAGACTGCTTTATGTTGTACTTTAAGAGTGTACAAAGGCTAGGCTTGGTACTGAATTTAAAATCTCCGAGGCTGTTTTTGTACTGAGTGTAGGTCTGGATCCATGGATCTGATCTGAGATTGTTCTCAAGGGAGTATTGGTAATTATTCATTTCATCAGAGCTGTTACATATGGTTTGTCAAGGAGTGCTAGAGATAGCACTGTGTTGTTTGTGTGTGTTGCAGAGTTCAATGGCTCCAAGGGGTTTTAGGTACGTCTAAATAATTCAAAACAAGAGAAATCATTAACTGAGGTCTCATTAAGGAAAGAATCCAAGCACATTCTTTCAAGAATAGGACTTGGAGGTTTTGTCCTGCTCCCCATCCAGTAAAAATCTGGTTTCTCTAACAGCTTCTGGGAAGTGCTTGCTTCTTCCCTGATCTACCTTTATGTAAAGCCCATTGACTTACTCAATATTCAAGTTGAGATAAGGTGGGAAAGGATCAGATGTGTCCATGAAATAACTGCTGGAAAACCGAAAGTGTCATGGCTAAAATAATTAATGACTAATGAGATATATGAAAACATAAAACAGATTCAATACTAAACCATATAGGCAGAGACCAAAATTGGCATTGATACAGGTAATAGAGTATTTTTAGAAATAACTAATGAATGCACAATGGAGATTCAATGTGTCAATGGCTCAGTGTACTACACCAGTGTTTGTAAATCGGCAATGACACTTCTGTCATAATTAACAGTGATTTTCAAAGTGGCACTTTTTACTTTTTACAATAAAAATAGTAGTGCAGAAAATTATACATTATGGTCAGGAGGAAGCAAAAACAGTAATTCAGTTTCAGCATGCTTCCCAGGATAGTACCAAGGTTTATGGATTTTCTATTCACAGGTAAGGTTTATTTTATTATAAAGCGAGCATCACGTGTCAAACGTTTGATCCATTTTCTCAGGAGATTTCCCACCTTAAGCTCTTTGTCCTCCTCAAAGGTACAGATTTATGAACTTCTGCCTCCCCTGATGCACACACTTGCATGTTAAAAGTTCCTCAGGCATTGCTTTTCATTGATGCCTCTTCTACTTTCAGAATAGGACCTCTATCTTGTTAAAAGCCATCCTGCAGTCATAATCCTAAATCCAAACCCCCTCATTTCTAACAGACAAAATGTTCTCTGAGCCTCAGCTACCAACCCATAATGTGTACTGTCTTCTCCTTGCTAGATCTTCCAGACATTGCCAACATACCTTCAGGTTCACTTGATCTGTTTCTTATGCAATACCATGACTCAGTGACGGAAATTTCTGGTGACAAACAAAACCAATTGTATAACACTTAATATCCATCCCTTTGTTCTCCAGTTGTTTGCAAAGTTTACAAGTGCTAGCCACCAAACTCACAATATCTTTATTCTGCTGTTTTCTTTACAGAAACAGATGTGAGGAAGCGGTATGGAGCTCAAGAGAGGAAAGACTTTCATAAAATCCAGTGTGCAACATGAGAAAGTGCCACCAGTGCACACAGTTCCTATTAACAAAGACGACACAGGGAAAGATAAAAAGGCAGCTCTGGAGGGAAACCAAAGCGTAGCTGAAGTCCAGCTGGCATGTTTGGCCACGCACAAGAACTACAGGTTTTCTACCAGAACAGCAAGGAATGGAGCTGGTGACAACAGCCTGGAAAAATCATCTGGGTCCTACAAACTTGTAAGGAAGAGTAAAACCCATGACTGCGTTACTGAGGCAGACAAAACAGAGCAGTGCAGCCCCAGCAGCAGGGCTTGTGAGGAAGGTTTTTCTGGAAAGGGTAAGGGGCGCCTTGTCAATAGCATCAGCTTTTCGGGGATGTCCAGCTCCAGCAGTAAGAAAGAGTGTGTGGTCAGCCCCAGCCAGTCTGCATGCAGCAGTCAGATGATTGATTACAGGAACTTTGTGCCACAGATGCCTTTTGTACCAGCTGTTGCAAAAACCATTCCTAGGAAGAGGATTTCCCTCAAGAGATCTAAGAAAGGGCTCAGAGATATATTTCATATAAAAAAAAATAAACCAGACAACCTCACGTTCCTGGTTGAGAAGGACAAGAATTTGTCCTCTCCAGGCTGCAAGACTGAGTCATCTCGGTATCTTGCAAAGTCTCTTTTTAAAACAGGAGAAACATTTGCAGCTGATTGCTTGTCACAAGACTGCTCAGACAGTGAACTGCAGTCTGACTCTTCCTATGACTGCTGCAACACCCTGTGTGAAGATGTCGCCTCGCTGAAAAGCTTTGACTCCCTCACTGGCTGTGGGGAAATCTTTGCTGATGAGACCTCTGCTCACCTGGAGTTGGAGAACAGCAAAGAAGTTCTGCTGAAACGAAGCAAGCACAAAGACAGCCCTGTCATGGGCTCTTTCCAAGGGGGTGTGGAGCAGCTGGCCTCTCCTGGCCAGAATGAGACTGTCGAATTTGCAAAGTTTTGGGACAACATCAACAAATCGGTGAGGCTACACCAGAGTGCTCTGTTTGATAAGAAGTTAGTGAAGATACCTGGTCCTGACATGGAAAAGGCTAGAAGCCAGGCTGCTGCATCTGTGACAGACCCCCAAGTCTCACCTGATAAACACGGTGACAATTCCAAAGAAAGCTCCACAGAAACAGGAACTCCAAAAAGTGACAACCAGGAATCCACATCCACAAGTGATGAAGGCTACTATGATTCATTCTCTCCTGGACAAGATGATGAAATGAAGGAAGCTCAGACCCCTGGGGTCCCAGGTAGATTCCCAAGAGACAGCTACAGTGGAGATGCTCTTTATGAGCTCTTCTATGACCCAAATGAAGTCAAAATAAACCCAGTCCTAGACGATGACTTGTGCACATCTGAAAGCATTTCAGAACAAGCCATTGAAATCCCTTTGTCCATTTACAGCTTTCATGTTGGAGCTGAGGAGAACATGGCTTCCCAACCAGCTCTAGACATTATCAGCCAGGGTTTTTTCCACAGCACATGGAAAGGCAAAGAATGTTTGCTAAAGCTCTGCGATACTGAGCTTTCACTGACCATGGGGATAATAAACTGGCTGCGAAAACACTCGGGACTTGTTTCCTCCCCTGACTCTCTTCAGAGTCCTCAATCACAGCCAGAAAAGTCTAATGATTCTTTAATCCTGCCAAACCCCAGTCCAGAGCAGAAAGTAAGTGCAGAAGCTCAGCAGGAAAAACCAAGCAAGGAAGAATCTAATATATTTAACCTACTTGTGTCTTTGGATGAAACCAAACATGCAACCCAGGCCTCTTCAGTAAACATTGCTGAAAGAGACCACAGCCTGGACTCTTGCCCTAACACATCTAATTTGGATTTCCAAGGAAGGGAAGAGAGTCATCACAAGGATTCATCTACAGTGCCTGGGACTGTAGAAACAACCAGAGCATCAAGTTATGCACCACAATCACAGGCTAACAGAAGCAATCTGCAGACATCTTCAACTGAGAATGAGAAGGTGACAATTTCAGAAGGGTGTGAGACATCTGGAGATAAAAACCCACTGCCAGAAAAGCTGAACAGACAGAGTGGCTCCCAGAGCTCCGAAAACCTTTCGTTAGATGATAATCATGAAGTAGAATCATGTTACTCCTACAAGACTGCTGCAACCTCACTCTTGGATCCCCTTGAGAGGGAGGACAGAAATAAACCAATGTATCACTCTCTCTCTATTTCCTGTGACAAACCGCTACAGCCTCTTACTCTTAGACGCTTACAGAGCTACGTTAGCCCCACACCAACGGACAGCAGCACTAACATAGCGCAGCTCTTAGAGCACTGTGTAACACAAGTGGCATCATTAAAAATCAGCTACGAAAACAAGCACCTGGAAGACAAATGCATTGGGAATGAAATGAACAATATCATTTGTAAGATGTCTCAGTGCAAAACGAAGTTATTGTTGCAAAATGAATGCAACTGCATTGCCCAAAATCCAGAATACTCCAGTATTCCTAGCACAAACCAATACAACTATGAGACAAGCTTCCAATCCAGCAGTCTTTATCATTTGAAGAAAAATGGAGAGCAAATTTGCTTTGAAGATCAGAAATGTACAGCAAAAATCCTAGATGAGGTCACTAGAAGCAAGATAAATTTTGAATATGCCCAGCTAAATAATCAAGCGCTCTCCTATTTAAAAGACTTTACATTTGATCTCAGTCCAAGTGGCTCTGCCCCTGCTACAACTCTTAGTAGACCAACATTTTTACCTCTCTTTAACTCTGCCTGCTCAGACATACCTGCTACGTTTTCACAAGCTTCATACAGCACCGTCTCTCTGGCTGACTCGCTGCAGCCTAAGGAAGTCAAGCAGTGCAGCCCAGGGCGGTGGAGTTATGCAGAGACCCCCTGCAAGGGCCTGGCTGGAGGGACCGCTCTGTCCCCTCATCCAGAGGCAGTGACCCTGGACACAGCAGTGACAGGGAGGAGCCACCAGTAACACACCTGCATTGAGAAGGTCAGTGCTTATGGGAAGTCTGAAATTAAATGTGAAATCAATAACTTCTGTCCCCTTTTCACAAAGGGACACTTATGGCAGTGGAGTCTGATATATACTCAGAATTCCTCAGTTTTCCAGTTTTATTGTTCTTAACCTACACTTGAGTGTCGTAGTTAAGAGTAATCAGAATTTAAATTACACAATTGCCCAGACCAGGGGCCATATATAGGAGGTATCACATTCACTGAGTCTTACAAGTCCCATGCAAAGGTCGAAGCCCCATCTTCCACCCAGGTGCAGCAGTTTTCACACCAGCGGAAGCAGGGAAAATTTTTTCTTCTTCCACTCCATGATCTGCCACATTTGGAATAGCAGAATGGATATGGCTGCCTGGCCACAGACTGCTGGCAGCATTCAGCTCAGATCCCTCACTACCAGGTCATTAAATCCTCTTGCTACATAATGACAACATAAAAATTATGCCCTGCTTCCCCTCTGGAGTGTTAACTGGGTATTACACAGAGCTCTCAACTGGAGTCCTGATGGGTGAGCTGCCACGCAGGGGGTCACATGAGAAAGCCAGAGATCTGCAATGTTAAGTCACAGGGCAGACAGACATACCCTGTCCCGTGGTTCCATACATATGGTGCACCCTCAAGCGCAAGGGAAAGCCCACAATACTATGCTGCTGCTGCTAAGCGTACCAAAACGATGTTCTTCCTTTTTGTAAGCCTGAAGTCTCTCTCCAGCAGGTACAGTTGGTCTCTGGCCAAACTGCGCTGTGGCAGAGCAAGAGCTGAAGCCAAGGCATGCTCTACATGCCTTGTAGAGGGAAGAGGGATTATAGGGTCTGTGTTGTACCTCGAACTTTTGAAAATCCTTGAGCCACACTTACATAGTATAGGAAGATCCAGAATTTGGTCTCTGACATAGAGTAAGAAACACCTCTGCTGTAAAACAGAAAGAGCTGATCAAGTACACAGCCATTGATTGTGCTGGTTCAGATTTTCCTGTTACACAAGGCTTTAGGCCAGAGCAGATACTCTCTGTACAGACTGCTCTAACTCCATGCCAGCTGAAATCCTCTGACCTCCAGTTGCTGAGAGGAATCTGTTGCAGAAGTAAAAAACTTGTGTGAATTCTCTATCATGTGCCCTGCCAAATCTGACAGATTGGCTGGACTCTGCCCAGCCCTGGCACTCTGAGAAGGAGCCTTTAGAGGTGGTGGAAGATGGAGAGCAGGCTGCAGCAAGGGCCAGGGTAGAGAATTAAAGAACAGCTCATTATTGAATGGAGGAACCCAGGGAACACAACACTTTTCTGGCTCCTGTTGCTCACAGCAGTGTGACTGCTTTCTGGTCATCTCTAAAGGCTTACCAAGCAGCACAAACTAAAAAGGACAGTGTTTCTCTCTGCATGAGGCAAAATCACCCTTACATTTTCAAGTCTTGGGAGATTCAGCCACCCACTTTGCTATTTACATCTTTGTGAAAGTGCCCTTCCCCCCTAACAAGTCTCCCATTGCAGGGCGGGATATTTTTCATGGGTCTGCATTAAGTTAAGAGCCAGAGACTGTCAGTTTTCAATACGCTTTACTAACAGATAGTTTAGTTATAACCTGTTCATCGGTGAACTAGGTCTTCCTCTCATGAAAGAAGTGATTTGGGTTTTTTCCATTTTTGTTGCAAACAATGCTGCAAACAATGCTGATTAACAAGCCACCTTTTCGTGTCACCAGATTTTTGGGCAGAACTTGCTATTGGAGGATACACCATAGTCCTTAGAACAACTTGCCTCTTTTAGATTATTTCTGAAAATAAAAATTCAGTACAGGCAAGGAAAGGTTTGTGGTCACAGCTAGTGTATGTAAGAAACCAGTGCTAAGCAAAGCTTTTTAAGATTAGAACAGCAGATCAATGTATGCATTGTCCTGGTATTTTTAGTTTGTTGTGAATATTAATCCACAGGGTACTGCTAAGAATATCTCTGCCTTCACAGGCTAGGAATGCAAAGGGATTCTAATATTGAGGAGTCGCTTTCCGGTAGAAACAGAGAAGGGAGTCACAGCTGCCGTGACTGTCAGAAATGGTAACAGACTATCTTTATACTGTACAAGACATATCGCAGGTAGACATTACTGGACTCAGGGCACTTTCTATTGCATTGTATCAAATGGCAGCTGCTGTATGCCACCATGTGTCAGCACTGATAATATCTGCAATGTCAGGAATGTGGCGCAGTTCACATGCTATCACCTGAGTTCCAGAGAGAAGAAAATTCAATTTTTTTCCAGAAGGGATCTGCTGATTTTTGATAGAGGTTTCTCTAACAGTAAAATGAATGACATTTTAAAATATAGATGGGATTTTCATATTCATAAAGTGACTTTGAGGAATGGTCTCATTTCAAGGAATCATTTCACTACAGGCTTGCTGTTTGTTACAATTTCTTACAGAAAAGGAATTTAGACAATAATTAAATGGCATTTAACATTGTTAAAAGAAATGGCTGTCATGACCGATATAGACTGCCATGTGACTGAGTTTTCCTACCCAGTATCTTCTTGCTTGCCCACATTAACAGATGGCCTACAGGTTTGCTGGAAATTTTAATTTTTTTTGAAGGTGACTCAGGATCTTTGCCTAATCACGGGGCTGGTAGTGTAAGAAAGGCAACACACAAACATGGTTTCACCTCTGAATCCAGGGAGACAGACATCATCAAGAAACACTCCTATGCTGGATGTGACTGTGCAAACCCCAAGAGCTTATACCTGAAGAATGCTCCAAGGTTCACTGTTTTAAAATGCCACACTTGGGAGCTGTGAGAGAAGTGGCAGATCAGAAGCAGCTCCTGCTTTGTCCCTCAGAACAAATGCTTCATAAGCAGCTCCAGTGGAGCCCCTGCTCCTCCCATGGACTCCCAGGCCTGAGCTGGAGGAGCTGGAAAGGAGAAGGCCAACTTTCTTGCTATTTAGCACAAGGCAGAGGAAAAGCCGATATCAAAAGCCATTAAAATCTCCAGGTTTTGTCACCCCATCTCCACATGTCCTAGTATCCACAGTAACAAATGAGCTCATCCTTTCTGCTCCAACTAGTGTGCAGGGTTCCCCTGAGCCATGCCTGGTCTCCAGGGCTTCTCTACCCTGCTGAACACAGACACATAACTGTGATGAAGAATAGTACAAGAAGTGTCAGTTCCAGCTCCTTCTCTGTTTCTCCCTTCCCTGGCTTTTTAGAGAGAAATTTGCAAATGCCTCATATCTGTGCTCACCAGTGTCGTGGTTTAACCCCAGCCAGCAACTAAGCACCACGCAGCGCCCCCCCCCCCCCCCCCCAGTGGGATGGGGGAGAGAATCAGAAGGAAAAAGGTAAAACTTGTGGGTTGAGATAAGGACAGTTTAATAGAACAGAAAGGAAGACACTAATAATGATAATAATAACAATAATAAAAGGATTGGAATATACAGAACAAGTGATGCACAATGCAATTGCTCACCACTCACTGACCGATGCCCAGTTAGTTCCCAAGCAGCAATCTCCCCAGGCCAACTCCCCCCCGGTTTATATACTGGGCATGACATCACATGATATTGAATACCCCTTTAGCCAGTTTGGGTCAGCTGCCCTGGCTGTGTCCCCTCCCAACTCCTTGCATCCCTCCAGCCTTCTTGCTGGCTGGGCATGAGAAGCTGAGAAGTCCTTGACTTAGTATAAACACTACTCAGCAACAACTGAAAACATCAGTCTGTTATCAACATTCTTCTCATACTGAATCCAAGACATAACACTATACCAGTTACTAGAAAGAAAATTAACTCTATCCCAACTGAAACCAGGACAACCAGGAATTTGAACTCTGATGGTAAAGGAACCTCAGTGGCAAATGGCACCCTTACATGGGGATATAGAAGGGTCATGTAGAAGGTGGAAATTACCAGTAGGAAGTGTAGTGAAAGGCATAACTTTCATTTTTCACTATCAAAAGGCTAGGACTTAGGAAGTGTATGCAGTCCATCCCTGAATATGGGGAGATTCCTAGATTTGAATATTCATGAACCACAGAAACCAAACTGCAGAAGTTGGGGCTTTTTGACCAGATGTTTTCCAGCAGGAAACTCTTCATTCTCAACAAGGGAACACTGTCCTAGAGCAGTGTATTTGGATATCTTTTCCTGACCTTTAAAATCTCTGGAAATGACCGAACAGACAGACAACACTGCATGTCACAGCAACTGGACACAGGCAGAACAAAGCACACTCTGCAAACAACAGTGTTTCAGACCACTGAGCCATTTCTACTACTTAACTTGGTTTGAAGTGCATCTTCAGTTAACTGGTAGATGTGGCAGAGCAACAAAACCCACATGTGCTCCCAACAATATGTGCTCACTTCATTCAAATGTTGAACCACCACATTATGCCCCAGTTGAAGCTTTTGGATGTGTTTCAGTGATAGCACTAAAAGGAGCGCATTGCAATAAGCTTGCCCTCAGGTCAGAAAAAAATAGGTAACTGTCAATCAAAGAGGGATTGCCATAACAGATAGGGCAGCTGTAGATAAAAGAAGACAGTACGGCATACATGACTGCTGTTATCAAGGAACTGAGATTCAGAAGCAGATAAAATACAGCCTAGACACTACAAAGTGATAGAGGAGTGTGTATCTGATCCTCACCAGCTGAAGGGCTACTTGCAGTCTAGGCAATTTCTGTAATGCTTTTTATTCCCTCCTGGTTCAACTTTATTCCTTCTGTCTTAAATAAGGTTGCATTTCTCCCAGACAGATATTTCTCTATCTGCCAGGCATAGGGAAGGCGGACTGCAGTATTTGGATTTGATAAAAAAAGAAAAGCAGAATGCAGCCTCATCTGCATATAGGCAACTGTCTGATAAACTATGGTATTATTTCTCAAAATGGCCAGAGAGATGCCTTAATAAGTGAAAAAATAAAGGCAGAATCCCTCTGCACACAGTAGGGAAAGAATATGGTAACACATTCAAAGCCTGGGGTAAGAAATCCATGTATTTCCATGCTTCCTCCCTGGCATAGCAAAGAGGTCCTCTCTAAAGTCTCACATGATGAAATGTAAAAACAATAAAGTACAGAGACAGCCAGCACATTTTATGCAGTGGAAATGCCTCTGGTTCTGAAACATACACCTTTATAATGTGAGTTGCCCAGATCATCTTGCACTCAACCAGATAGTGAAATCTCATCTGACAGTCCACCAGCCACACGTGTACACACACACAAGCACATACACACATGCTCCTGTTCAGACAAATGCATCACAAATTACAAATATACTGTTTGTCACATATGGTACCACAGAAGCAAAGAGCAGGGAGACAGAGGTGACAGGCCACTGCCTCTGAGAATACATTTGAGTGTTACTCACTGTGTGCCCAGATACTTGGACTAAATGCTAAATTAAACAATTTTCTCCTTCATTAAACACTGTTGCTTCTGGACTTGGCTCTGTCTCACTGTACTGTCTTCATGGGACTTTCTCATCAATGCTTACTAAATGTTCTTTGCAGCTTATTTGCTAGAGAAGGGTTTTTCAACACAGTTATCAGTTATCAGATGATCTCTTACATTGCAGATGCACTATAATGTTGTTAGATATGTTTCATTTTAAAACTGAGGAATCTGATTTGCTGCTTTACTCGCTATTGCAGTAGGATGGTTTCCATGGATACAGTCTTATAGGGACTCTATTTTTCCCCTGTTGACAACAGTACAGAAAGCTAAATTCTCATCTTCATTGCACCAGCATAAATTTGAAGCTAGGGGAACGATTCCCAGATTTAACCTTGAGAGCAGAACTTGGCTCCCAGTCTCCTTCAGCCTTGAATTTGAGATTTTCAGGGGGATGGCGATGGAGTGGGAAAAAAAAGGAAAACAGTTTCTGTGGACAGCAGCATGGGCTGATGGACAGGACATAGGAAACAAACACAATGCCTCTGTATGACAAATGGGGAGAAGTCAAGGCACAAAGTAAACAAATTATCTGCTTATTCAGAGGCTTGGTGTCTTGCCTGACATTTAACTGCAAAAATACAAGTCAGGTTTTGGCTATAGAAGACCTTTTAATTATTTGCATGGGATTGGGCCAAATATGACCCCATTTGTTTAAATGAAGGGATGAATCAGTTGTTACCATTCTGAAGAAAACCTGCTTCACTTCTGTTTTGCTGTGATGGCCAGGAAGGCATAAGGGTGGGAAGAAGGGGGAAGCGAGAGACTAGTGTCCAGTTACAGAGCAGGCTTCTTCATTCAAACAGGAGAATCTTGACCTATCTGGAGTACAGTCATGGAGACACTGAATGCAAAGCAGATGCTCAGCTCGACAATGCGCTGTACAAATCTGATGGCATTCATACTTACCAGCCAGCAAATAAAAAAGAGTAAGAGGAGGGCCTGGTAACCTCAGCTTTTTTCGACCTGAAGTGTAAAATCTCTAGTTCTGTTCCTGCCACCAGCACATGCAGAGAGCGGCAGAACCAGAGTCCTCCAAACAACACTGCATCCTACCTCTGCCAATAGGCTGCAGTAGGTGCTTGGAAAAGGAGTGTCAGAAACAGGGCAAATGGAGAATTTTAAAACCCAAAATAACCAACCTCCTATCTTCTGGCAACCAGCACTCTTTGAGCTAGACCATGGCTCCTCCTGGATGTCTGTGTTCAGCGCTCCCTTTTCCAAACTTACTTAAGCATATGAACTCCAAAGCCTTCTAATTTATGTTATGAATGTTTAGTTTGTTTGGTGTGTCTTTTACACACCTCTTAAAATCTGATGTCTATTGTGCTGTATGTATCAATTTTGCTTTGCAAAACTTCCAAAATACTCCTTTTGAATTTCCTCCTTTTCTGATATCTATTTGTCTCCAAAACAGGCACTGTCCCTTTTGTGGCCTGGCAACACTTGGGAGATTATGGACGCTGTTGTCATTGTATATTCACAGCAGAGGCCACGCTTCAGTATGTAAGTCTGGGGTCTCTGTGTAAACAAAGACCAATAGTCCAGGGAGATAAAAAGCACAGAAATCCTCAGCACCAATAGATTTTATGCATTTTTCTCAAAAAACCCCAAACAAACAAACAAACAAACCCCAAAACCCCAAACCAAAACATTTTAAATCTTGCTAAAGTAAGAGCAAAAAATTTGACCATCACAGTGAAAGGCATGAAGCACTGTTGTAATGAGCTAGTACTCATGAACAGTAGCAGAGGAAGCCTGCACTCTTTTAAGGAAATGTCCAAAATGAACAGTTTCCCACCAGGTCTTATGGAAGGCTGTTCTGTTTTAAGCAAACTCTCCTTGTCAGGTCTTCAAGAAAGGCTAGACTGTATACATCTGGTGTGGTGGGTTTCTTATGCCATTCAAATCATGGGGACTGGATCTCATTTACATTTGAAGGTGAGAAAGACATGCGTAGTTCTTGGACAGCAATACAGCTCAGGATAGAGAAGCAAAAAAATACTCTATGTTAGACTTTTCCTGTGGAGTAAGGCATTAAATCTAAGCCTCTCTCTACATGCATCGTGGTAGGCCTATTCAGGTAAAGCTTAAAAGATCTTGTGGCATTTAATGATAGTGGCACCCAGTGGTGACAACTGCACAAATGATACCATGATATTGCAGCCAGCAAGTTTCTCTCTTCCCACGATCAGCTATCCTCTCCTTTGAGGTGATTATATCATCCAAGCGGAAACTGTCAGTCCGCAGGTCAAGATACAGGGAAGATTACTGGAAAGTCCTTTTTGTCTTTATTTCTGATTGAATGATTCTCATTTCACAACAGAGATCAAGGTAGGAAAATGCAGACTGTATTGCCCCATCTCCTCTTTATTAGTCCTCTCTAACTGTGATACTTTCCAAATCTACCTCTTTTTCCTTTCATGACAACTTTCCCTCTAACTTTCCCCAAACGGGCTCAACTTTTTCCTCTCACATGCTGTACATTCCTTCTGCTCCCTCTGGGTGACCAAACCTACTTCAAAAGCCTTTTCTCTTTCCCACATGCCTGCCAAGCTGACACATCCTTGCAGCTCTTTACCCCTCCCAGACAATCCTGACCACTCTCAAGAGCCTGAAAACCCCTCTTCAGGCAGGCAGCCTCCTCCCCAGACTCATAAGATCCCTGCATCCTCGCCTCACTGGCTGAGTCTGAAGCAGTGGTGAAAGCTGGGAAAGGAATTTTTCAAAAAGGAAGCAATGCCATAATTTATCACTGGGCCTTTGCTATCATGGGCTCCTCTCCTCCTCCCCGTTTCATTCTGCAAAGGAAATGTGCTGACTCTACAGGATCCCAACCTGCAGCATGTTGTAAATAATTATGCACAAAATGAAAATCGAGTGCTCAGCACACTATGACAGCAGACAGGCTTGCACAGCACCTACAGTGTCATGGCTGCAAAAGACAGTCAAGATCTGTTTAACTCCAACAGCAGCCACAGAACTAAGCCTTGAGCTCTGTGCTTTGGTCACATTAATAGAGGTGTGGACCGTGACTGAAGGACACAGAGGTGGGAGAATCACAACCTAAGATTTGGCAGGAGTAAGGACTTGTGTGTGTGTGTGTATGTGTGTGTGTGTGTGTGCGCCCCCCGCCCCAACCACTTTGTTAGGTTTTTCCATCTCTCAGCCAACAGAGGGGAAAAAAAATCAAGCCAGGGTGGCTTCTGGGCTGTGATACACAACCAGGGAGATGTTTGCAGAGAAATCAAAGGCAAAACAAATTCTATCTGACTTCAGGAAGGATGGAGAGAGAGCGTAATTTACAGCAGGAGATGCTAGACAAAACACTGCCTCAGAAATTTTCACTGCTCCAGCTTTTCAAGAGAGATTGTGCCCTCTGTTTTCAGCTGCACTTTTAGGAAATATTTGGTTGGGTGTTAACCTTAATTAACCCTGGTGCAGTTGCATTTCTGAAATAAGGGACGGTTGTATTTTACGCAAACATCAGATGGGGCTTGTCAGTGGCAGGAAAAACATTGAGGAAAAGGAGCAGTTCTCCCGTCCATGTAAATAGAGGATGCTGCAATTTGTGGCTCTTGGAGAAATAGAAGCTCAATCTCCTTTCCTCATCCATTCTGTCTTCCCTTGAACATACAGGCAAGTTGGGTTTTGCTCTGAAAAAAGCACTAAGTAGACTGTTGCTATAGCAACCAACTCCCTGCAACCCATTTATAATTAAGATGGTGGTCTAACCACCTACAATATACATCTTGCAAAAACCCCAAGTTCACAGCTTCCTGAGTAACAACTGAATGTTTTTACAGTGAGTCTATCTGATCAGGGCAAGGTTGGTTAGGTTAGTTTGCTAGAGTGATTAGGTATTTCGAATTAGTTTGCTACTGAGATAGCAAAAAGATGCCAGGAAACAGCAGGGTTGCAATTTAAGGCTTTCTTTGCTAGATTTCTTAAAGTTTCAATCAATAACAAGATAGTGCTTGAATCATCTCGTCTCTCAAAAGTACTCTTCAACTATAATCTGTGCAATTTTGGAACACCTAGTGAATCATACTTACAAATTTAAAAATGCCCTTAACTTTTTTTCACAATTCAAAAGCTGTTTTACTTTAAAAATCATGTAATAAAACTAATAAATAATTTTACTGTTAGAGAAAGGTATGTTAGTTTTCCTTTCAGTGTTTATTAAAGGACATGACAGCTAGACTGTATGTTTGAGTGCAGTCCTTGAAACACAAATTAATTGATGAGGTTCATTTAAAAATGACATTTATTGCTGATTGAGGGCTGTATGATGCAAATGATAGAAACATGAAGACTTTATGTTATGAGATTGTATAGAGATAAACATATGTAGAGACACTAAAAGGAAGAATTCTCTCTATTGCTCCCTTGACCTCTGAACTTTACACATTTTATATTATCAAAGGTAAAGATACTGTACCCATCAATTTATATAAACTGTAATGCCCTTGACCCACAGTGGTTCAGTCAAATAGCCATCAAACTAGACAAACATAAAACACTGGGGCAGCTTATTGTTTCCCAAATAAGAATAGTCTATTGCAACATGTTTCAAACAATTAATTAAAGGGTCATTTAGTCTTTGAAATATTAAAAAAACCCCAAAGATGAAGCAGGTTTTTAAGAGAAGTCCAGAGACCAGGCAACTTTCATTTAACCTAAATATTGTTCATACTTTACTTCCATTTTCCTCCTTTTTGTTTGTTTTCTTGGAAAGATGTATGTTTTTCTCTTTATTTTCTCCATTGTTTTGCTACTAACGTTTATAGACCTGTAACCACCTCAGAACCCCAAACTGCAAACTGCTGCTCTGCAGTGTACTTCTGAGCCCCCCAAAAATTCTAGATTTCATGATCAGAAAAGGAAGGTTCCACCCTTCTAGTCACCTTCCAATAAAAGCGTCTTCTTTCTAGCTTGGTTCTACCACTTATCAGTCACCATTGTCTACTATAACACTATTCCCATTCTGTTGTTTCTCTCTATGCCTTAATTATGTTTTAGGAAACCTGTATTTTTGCAAGGCCAAATCCTGTAGTTAATTTTCAGCCTAACAACCAGTAAACACCATTAAGAATTTTGATTTTTGATCAAATTAAATTGATAGGATACTGCTTTTAATAACTGTGGGATTTCCTCAGAAATCAGTTTCACTAATCCCCATCATGTGAACCATGCTGCACAGAGCTGTGTTCTATCTCCCCAGATCAGCAGGGTAGGATTCTTTCCTGAGCTGAAATGTGACCTATGTCAGAAGGTATGCTATCTTCCTGTATTTGCTAAAGTAAAAATGAAAAAGTCTATAATTGCAGTAACTCTTATTGGATACTAACTATTATTGGCCTAATCCTGAGTAGCAGAGTGACCTCAGATGTATTTTGGCTTCTCTATAGACAGATGATTGAATTTCCAAGTTGTCCCCAGTGTCAGACAGTGCTGGGGGAAAAAAAAAAAAAAAGAAAATAAAAAAAAGAGTAACAACCAGTTTCTCCATTTCTTTATCTAATGTTATACCTTACAGTCTACCAAAAGGAATGGAAAGTGAGGCAATTCAAACAAATGTACATAAATCACCTGACTGGACATAGACCATAATTATGATTATTCATCTAGCAAACATAAAAATATTTATGCTGAAAGTCAACAGTGAATAATAAATCATTACATTTACCCTGGTTATATACTTCAAGCTATAGAGGTAAATTCTTGCAAGGTACAACCAGTCTTCTGTAGGAATGCACTCTAAAACTACATACTTTACTATTGCCACACAGAAAAGGCCTAGGGGATAAGGGCAGGAGACAACCATAAAAGAACAGCTTGATTACTCTTCACCTGTACTGAGAACCAAGCAAGCCAGCAATGAGCAATCAGCAAAGGGAGAAACACAGTCCCCTGCAAGCTAGCACCACGTGGCTTGAGCAGGATGAATGTTGTATACCAGATGGCCCTTTTGGCAATTCAGGAAGCCACTGTTATGATTCCAAAATGGAGGTGGTGGCCAGATCTCCTGCACTGAGCTACAGTTACTGTAGCTGAGCTGACAGAGAGGAATGAAGTTAAAGGAGTGTTGCAACCTGTATAATCTTAAAAAGAGCAATGAAGATTTTTATGAAGTACTGGTATCTGGGAAACCTACAAGTGAAACATTGGCAACAACCTAGCTATCTTCTAGGCACTTCTTTTGTTATACTTCTCAAGATCCCATACCTCTTTACTGCATATGCCCAGGATATGCAGGCAGTGTGCAAGACAGTTGATCCTCCCCAGCCAACACAACATCTGTTTCTGTGTTCCTATGAAGCACAGATTTCTTCAAGTGCTGACAGGTCTCCATTATTTGGGCCAGGAAGACCTGGATAGTGGAAAAAACATAGATAATAATGGGCTCTCAGGAGGGCACTGCAATAGGACCAAATGTTTTTTGCATGGAAGAGCTTCCATGTAGCCTGGCCTGCTATAGCAGCTAAGAAACCCAGACAAAACTACATTCTGGGAGAGCGTATCAGACACAGCACGTTCCCACACATTTACTTTGTGAGGCACCTTAGCTAGCCCTGTGTGCACAGTCTGCTTAATCCACAATCTGAGTAACTGCCCACGGATCATGGAGCATTAACTGTAATTGCAAATCCACTGGTCACTTCTGACTCCATGCAGTGATTTGCTGAAAAGCGCCGCTCCCTATGGTGCACAGGCCATGCACCATCCTTTCACATCCGCTTTTCACAATCTGCTTCACTGTCCAGCCATCTCATAGTTTCTTCATGCTAGCATGTCTGTGGGATAGAGTGGGCGCAGACTTTGGCCCAAGAATCACAGTGCTCAAATCAGCTGAATTGTTTAGTCTTTGAGGCCACTTCTGTTAATAAATGCACTGTTAGTCACTGATTTCTGATGGGATGCTACATGTGTTAAAAGAATGAATGCTTCATGTAGCTCCCAATTAGCTTGGAAACGTTTTCTGGTTCTTTGCCTAGAAGGACTTAGACAACGGTAGCATTGTTAGCAATGAACTGCCACCTTTAATGTTGAGTTACAAGAATTAGTGGGTTAGTAAACTACCACTGACCTCCTTTTATTATTTTTAATTACTCATGAAGCTTTTGAAAAATGCTATATAAAAGATATTTAAAATTAGCAGAAATTAGGACAGTATGTATTTAGAATAGATGAGTTTATTTGCAACTCTATGGCACCAAACTATTGTTCAGAAACAAAAAGACAGGATTCCTAAATATGTTTTAGACTGGCTTCCCCATTGGTCTGTAACAAATCTGTTCAGCAAAACCAGTCTTTTTAAAAGAAAACTGCCTTTTGGCAATTGTAGACCCTGAGCACTCTCCATTAGGACATGGTGCCAAATTTTCTTTCTTCTAATAATCAGACTCAACCTCTTCATAATTTTGTGCTACTGCCCTGCTTCTGCTGCCTCTTTCACCTTTCTTAGCACTGATTCCTTTCTGCAGGAGAAGAGATACAGGCCTGAAGATAACACTGCTAGAAGCCCCATTAACATTATGTGCTGCCCCCAGAAAACTGGCTGCAGAGAGAACAGTTCCTTATCCACCTCCTTCTGTGTTCTCTTGTATGTTGTTTGGACACAAAGCCGCAAGACTTCCAGGAAGGTCTTTCAGGAAGGGACTTCCAGACCCTCTGCTGCTGCTACTGGTGCATTTGCACTCCTCTTAACTATATATGCCTCTTTTCTTCAAAGCAGAGAGACCACCTCACCCTTAACATGACCTGCAGGCACTGTGATGTTGTCTCAATCCTCATTTTATTTATCATCTCAGGAAATCTATAGAAAGTATTCTGTTATCTAATAAGAATGTCATATAGCAATCATCCACAGAATATAAATCAATAAACTTCCCCTAACAGCAATTTATCACTCATTGTATCACACAGCAATCCTCTTTGTGTTATAGTTAAAGGCACAGAAGTTTAAAGTGAGCACAATACAATGATGAATAATGGCCCAATAAAAAATATTTCATAGTGGGAAAAAATCCTACCATAAAGGCTGCTTTGTCTAGCACCCAGGAAGAAAATCCTTAAGTCAATTAAGGGCCTAACTATTATCAAGTTAAGCAACATGAGCATTGAAAACCTTGCTTTACTATGCTTTCAGACAGGAAATTCCTGACTTTTTACATGAAACAGTTACTTAGTTCCTTAGACATAAGTCTACAGCAACATAAATATCCAAAGCAGCATAATTAATTGAAAAAATTTCTACTAAGTTATAAATTGGCACACAGTATATTTCTTTGTGGTTTTCCGGCATACCTGAAAAATTTGTCTCAGTAAGAATAAAAATATGTGTGTTCAAAAAAAAATCAGGAAAGTTCATTGCTGTAACTTTAATTTTTTTCTTCACTTTTCCACCTATGCAGTTCCCATATTACAGTATTGGGAAGATAATAGGTAAAGTCTTATTATTAGAACACTTCGCCAATTTTTCAAGTATGTTTTCAAATTTCCCTTCCATTAACTGGCAAAACTAGTAACTTCCCCAACTGCAACTGAAAATTAGAGACTTTTCTAGTGTTTTTTTTTAACGAGCAGTGGTGTTACATCTGCTTATTCAAGAAAACTCAGTTCCACTTTCCTGTGACTACTGTTTGATCTCTCTTCATGCAGGTTTTCACATTTAAAATTGTTACTAGTAATGGGCAAAAGGCCCTTCTACTGAACAATTCTATAAATCAATCAAATATTAGCGAAAAGCATAAACCAACCTATGCTGGCTAGCAATGGATCTGCTTAAAGGGCTCAGGTCTTTCTTCAAACATAGTCTCTTAAGATGGGAAGGGATCACCGGTGGGACTGATTTCCTTCCGTTTTGTACTTCACTGTCAAATACCTTCCAAAGTGGCAACTCTGAACTCTCCATTAATTTATAACTTGTTATTATTTCTTAACCACATTTCCACGAACATAAATACCTAAGAGTATAAAGCTCACTGAATTATGTCCTTCACTGATTTCTGGAAGCCTTGTGCCTTTTATACTGTGGGATCTAATTGAAAATGTTCACAAAATCTTTGTGTTTTTATCAAAATTGAAAATTTGGAAAACCTCTGTTCATTTCATCCATGGTATCAGTGAGGTTCACTTCAATGGGTTTTACAGATTAGCAAGGCATGAAGGCTTAGACTCCATTTGTAACAAAATGTTTCAATGACAAGAAATTACAAGATTCTGGAATTTCTTCACAGTATTTCACAAAGCTGAACATATAGTTTCCATAATTCAAGTCTTCCTGAGGAATTCTGTTCTCATAAATGAGAGAGGAAGAGAGACAGTGACAGTTATGATACACAGACAGAAGCAGATTTTTAGGATGGATACTTTTATTGATAGATTGGACACTAAACAGTTGCATTTATGTGAATATCCAAAACATTCATATTGGAGCAGATGAAAGCCCCATTTACTGTCTCTCCAGTAGTGAACAGGAGTGAATGCTTATGGAAGAGCAAATAAAAAATGTGGCAAATAAAAAATAATACAAATGCTCTAGTATTTCTCACCATCTTGCAATCAGTGGTATTAAGCTATCTAAGCTAAGGGCAAACAACATTCATGCCATTGTATTTAATAAACAGACCTATCTTCCCTTAGCAATTTAATCTCATTTTGAACCAATACATAGTTTTGGCCTCTATGACATTCTGTGTTAATGAATTCTTAATTTTGCATTGTATGGGGAAAAAAATTTTGTACTTTACATCTACTGCCTCATCAACATTCAGGAGCCTATTACTCCCTGTATTCTGTGATAATGAATCATCCCGTTTTCACCAGTTGTGTACCATTCACGGATTATGTTCACATTCGTAACAGTCATCTTTCCAATATAATACACAAACAAACATACAACAGGAATATTAACTATTCTTGAAACTTACACAACTTACTTATACAAGTATCTTAATGTTTTTCATTAGGTCATGAAAGCATAGCAGTATGCTATGTATTAGTGGAATTAAGGTGTCACATGATATCACTTTCTCTTCTTTCTTCTCCAAATTTTATTAGAAATTTTAGCCATAAAATATAGAAAACTTAATCCTGCTCACTGTGTCCTTCTAACCTTCTAAGTGACTTTCCAAAGGGGTTGCAAATGGAAACTTGAAAATGTGACAACTTATTAATTTGTGATGTTGTATTGTAGCCAATTTTCATCTTTTACATAAAACAGGATGTCAACATACTGTGTAGAACTGCTGTTACAATGAAGTGGACTTTTAACTGATTCATCTGCAAGCATACAAATGCTTACTAAACAGAAATTATAACTGTGTTAGTCATCTGCCTTTATCAAGTAGAGTTTCCCTTCCCCAAATGGTAAGGAGCAAGAATGCCATGTTCAGCTGATCATGTTGCAGTTGGGAACTCTTGGACTTAATTTCCCAGATACTCCAACCCATTCTACGTCCACATGATTTAATGGACATATGAGTTTACAATAGACTGTGTCCTAATTTGTAGACATGGCGGGGAAGGGCAACAAAACAGTCTGTGCTGTGGTTATGAGATGAAAATAGGTCTGTGGTTCAACAGTCTCTGACAAAGTGCTGGGTGAGCAACCTTAATGGGCAGTCAAGATGATGGTAAATCACAGGACAGATTCTTAGGTTTGATTAACGACTGTAAATCCAGTGGATCCCCTCTCCAAAGACTGCCTGTGTTGAAAGTGGATGGCTGAGAAAAAGCATTCAACAGTATTATAAAAAAATCAGCAACATTTCTGGGTCACAAATTCATATTGGCCGATCTCCAGCTGGCAAAGCAACTCTATAGGATCTGAAGCAAGAGAGCATCAGAGCAGCCTGCATAAATGACTGAAACAGAGGAATGGAAAGATGACACAGAAACACTGTCTTCTCCATTCAGTGCAGTGCTGGGCACAGCTCAAGTGTTACTGCAGAAAACTATTGCACTTGTGCTTCCATCTTTCCATTTACCCCTGGGTTGAGTCTGCTTTTAGAGGAGGTCCAGTAAAACCAGTAGTATCTTGCATGTTTTCCATAATTATCCAAGCAGATCTGCTTGGATTCAACATATGTGGCTCACTACCAGGCTCCTGGTAATAAATGTTAACGGAAAGATCTACCAGTCTTCACACAGAGATGATAGGTTTAACATTTAGTGTTAGAAAAAAAAGCATAGTGTCTGAAAAGAAGTATGTTAAACCACAGAAGGGTTTGCAGAATATCTAACTTAACATGAGGTTTTCACCTAGCAGAGAAGACAAGGATGTCTTAACTTCTGTAGCACTCTACAGGAGTCTGTAGGAGATGCTCATTTCCCTTCAACAGGAAGGGAAATGAGCTCATCTCTTAACATGAAATCTGCTCCACAGTTCAGAGCCCTTGTGATCTGTTGTACCCCAACACTGGCAATGCAAGCTATTCAACCTGGCAGGAACCTAGAAGTTACAAAGCCCAAAGGAAATAATTTGGGCATTTGCCCTTTGCCTACCCTGAGGTGTTTACCAAGGCATGTGCTAGATGGACTCATTTGTTTTCCTTCCTGTTTTTCTAAGAGGCTGCTATTAAGTTAAACCTATGTAGCAGTACAGTCAGTTCTAAATAACAGGGTCATAAAACTGAAAGAAGCTACTATAGCCCAGACCAATTGCTGGTTTTACGTCATGAATACTGCTAAACATAGCACAGGAAGACTTCCTTCTCTCCTCCTCCCCACCCCACGTATGGCTGACAGCTACACTTATCAGACTCCCAGCCCTGACAGTTAAAAAAATAAGTTAGTTTCCAGAATTAAGATCACCTTCAGCAATAAGAATAGTCACTTACACTACTTAAGATGTAACTCTATATTCATCTCTCTAGTTACCCGCATAACACATACTGAACCTAAAAGCAAGTTTTGAAAATAGATCTTTCTAAAACACACTCAAAAAATGAAATTCTTAGAATAAAATCTTAGTTTTATTGGTATCACCATTTGCCTTTTTAGCTTGTCAGAGGCAATTGAGTTTCTTTAACAAAGAAAAGAATGGCCTGTTGCTGGAGTTTGTCTGACAATATAAAACCCAAAAATGCAATGCAAATACTTTAGAATCCTGCAGAAACTGTCTTTTAAAAAACCACCCTACCAGAATGGATCAGTTCTAAACTGCAAGCAAAAAGTACCAGCCTTTAGCATCATCAGTGCTTTTCTTATAGACCTTGTCAGACCATGCAGACAAAAATTTACAGTCTTGTGTGCCTAAATTTAGATGTTAAAAGCAGATCCAAAATTCTGACTCAGTCTATATATTTCAGCTGTACATATTCCATTGGGTCAGAATATCAGACTATAAACCAGGGAAATTCTAATTACATTATTCCAGAAATGAAGGAACAGTTGAAATCATCCTGCCATTGAACTAACTGCAGGCAACAAGGAAGGCATTAAGTAGATCAGCTCATCAATAATGGAATATGTAGACTTTCAAAACTAAGTAGGTCAGTGGTACATATTTCTGTTTTACCCTTGGATAGTCATTCAGCAGCCTGCTCACAGTAAACTCAGACCAGCTCCTTTCTCTTCTTATCAGACAGCCTTCAGCATCACAAAATTTACCAAACCCTGCCATCCCTGTTGAGAACTCGTGATCTGAAAATGCATGAGGATTGAAGCTGGATAGTTAAAGGCTGTCATCCAGGACAGCTGTGATGAGAAATGCATTGATATTGCTTATTCTGTATCAGATGGGGGTGTGTAAGGAAACAAGCCTGTGTGGCTGCTAAAAGGTACAATTCTGCATAAATCTAATCCTGATCTTCTGTATTAAGTAGAATGCTTCCTATCAACAGGCATTACAGAGACTGTTGCAAATCCATAGAGATTTTTCCAGCGATTTGAGTGGGTTCTAAATCAATACCTAACATGGCTGAAACATAACATTTTGAGATACTTATGTGAAGTGGTGTTACTTTTGGTTCTTTGACTAAGAAAATACCAACAGAAGAATAGAAATGCACTATTTTGAAAGTCCCACTTTTCAGTAGTGCTGTAGGGAATTAATTTGAATAATTTCAGTTAAAGGAAATTTGCTCTTTCTTCCTCTTTTTCAAATTGTTGCCGAAGGGATGTAAGTAGAAAGCTGCCCAGTCAGCCTACCAGATACTTGCTGAGTCTGTGCTAAAAAAAATGTCAAAGCTGATAGAAAAGGAGCTGTCCAGTTCAAAGTCAACATCATCCAACCCTGCAGGAGAGCAGCACAAGTGGAAATGCAGAAGCAATTGTCTATTCAAAATTCAGGGCAACCATGACATCTAATACCTTCAGTAAGAATGCTGTTGATTGATTAACAGAAATCTGCAACAGGGTTCTTGCTGAGTACATTAATAACCAGTCAGGAGTTCTGATAAGCTAAAGACAGTGTAGAAAGCCGAAGAGATTTCCCCTGACAAGATTTAATAGGCATTATTTTTACTGAAATCAAACTAAATAGGAAAAGTAAAATCTAACAAACTTATCATTTCTCTACGGCTACCCAGATGGTGACATCTCAGTATGGCACACCACACACAGGAAGACAGAGGGATTCAATAACTTGATAAGTATAGAGACCAGATATTAGTCAGTCTGGTAACTTCAACTGTTAAATAACATTTTTTTGTTTGGGTTAGCATGGACAACTACTAATACAGAACACATCAGTTATTCACTATTAATTTCACTGATAGTATCATATTACATTCAGAGAAAACAAAGTATATTCCTATCTCCTAAATTATACAAAACATTCCTTATTACTTCTGTTAAATCAAAACATTTATTGGAGAATATATCCAAAATGAATAAATACTCTAGAACATAAAATTTTTAAGTCTCATATATTTGCCACCCCAGGGCACTTCTCATTTGTTCTCCCCACTCTTCTTAACCAAACAAGTAATTTATGTGAGTAATAAAAATAATTGTATTGTGCAGCTTTTAATCTATTATTCAACAGCTAAAAGTAAACTAAAAATCATCCTTTCTATCAATAATTCAGCTTCAGTGCTAATGCAGCCATTCAGCTGCCCCCCTCACCAGGTCCTCATACATTTTTAATGCTTAGGCTCTTTGTTAGGAGGTCAAATGCGTGAACTGTGGTTAGAAACACAGTTACCAGGTGTGTGAAGGTCAACTAAAGAAAATACTCCTATTGCCAACAAAACAAATTAGACTGGCAGGACTGTAAAGGAAAACTGCACGGTAGGGTCCTCAATGCCTGACTTTGCTGAAGACCAGAAAGGTAAAATCCAGCTGCCAAAGCTGCCCTGACAGCCCTGACTGGTAAAGAACACAGAGCTCTTGGCAGTCCTAGTGAAGTGCCGAACAAACTTCAGCCCCCATTGATGTTGCAATACAGTATGTGTCCTAATTCAGCCTCTCCTGCAGCTACTGTTAGCTAGGCTATCAGGATCCAAACCCAGATCCTGGGGCAGGTGCTCTTTCCAGAGCACTGTAGACAAAAGGTCAAGGATCTGATGACAGCAGTGTTTCCCTCACAGCCAAATTTTTACTGGTTTGGATGATACTGTAATTTGGATACCTGCCACTAAACTTCAAACCTGGACTGCCTGGACCAGATCTCGGCATCTAATGAGTCTACCTGGTCTCTTTAGCTTTGCTTCCAGAGAGACTTTTTTAGAGAATTGCTCTTTAAACACCACAACAGTTTTTAAAGCACCAGAGGTATAGATGGCTTCCTCAGTCCACCTTTCCTGCAATGTGTGAATCAGGCACTTGCAAGAAAAAAAAGAACTTTGTTAGCAAGGCTTTTTCATCTGCTAATAACCCCTTTGAGAGTGTAATTTTCTCTAATAGTACAGTTATCTTTGGAAAAGATTAGTATGTCAAAAAGTCTCTTCATGGGGGCTCCACGACCTCTGAGCTCAGACAGGCACCATCTCCTCTCAAGGGTGGCACAGAAAACTCCTCTGAGTTGACACTAGAGAGACCTATGAACTTTTAGACCTCTCCCAGGAAGCAGCGCATGTGAGCCTGGCATCAAGGAGCTGCTATGATCTTTGCATGCCCTCCCATTCTGTCGGATGGAGGGATTCTGGCACCGAGATGGGACCCTTCCCACATGTTCCTGGAATAAAACATTCCTCCCCCAGTGTGACAGGCTGCCCCAATCAGTCTCATTCCTCTGCTGAAGGGTCGGCAAGTTAGCTGAAGTTCTGAACTGGAAGTGGTTGCATTTTATTTTTACCTCTTTGAAAACTCTACATGACCCAACACTTCTTATGACAGAAAAAGTGAAGGATTTGCCTTATTTCATCACGGCTCAAAATGAAGCCAGGACTTTGTAAGCTACATCATCAAGGTTAGTTGATCATAGAGAATATTCAGGCAAGAGTAAATTTCAATTTCAGTTTTGCAAAATCAAAGAATAAAGATCACGTAATCATTTCTGTTGCTGCCATGCCCACATATTCCAGACCCAGATGTCTGATTTCCTTCCCCTTTACCCTCCTTCTCCCCTCATGTTAAGTGCTGTATAAACAAAGACCAGTTTTGGGGTCTGTACTCCAAAGAGCTAGAAATGATGTCTAAAAATGACAATGCAAAGCAAATGCCCACAGATGGATACAGACAGATGGAAGAGTACAAGAAAAATGAGACAGTACCAGTCACCCCATCAGAAATGGAAGTGTCATCTAGTGTTATCATCTTTTAGGGATGGACTTCCAAACACAAGAAGCCCTGTAGGACAAAACATTAAATTTCTTCTTTGGAAACATAACAAGGAGACAATGCAGACTGGTATTGTTGACTAATCATAAAGAAGAATCAGTATTTAGGTAGATTAGGATACAACTGACATGATAGAGATTGGCCTTCAGAAGCCTTGGAAAGGACATCAGCCACCAAATGATGGATGTTATAGGGTAAGAGAAATGAGGCAAAATACGCAAAGTGACAGGTATTTGGTTAGCATAACCACACAGAAGAATACCATATTTGTGACAACATTCTGAGTGGATATGAACGTGCTTATCAAGGCCAGAGGAAAGGGAAATTCTGATACATTGGAAGTAATACGAACAGAACGTGAATTACAGCCTTAGTCATATGGATAAAAGGATTTTATGCACAGAGTAGACCAGATGCAGACACAGTCTGGATGAGAGAACAGAGAGAGAATTCTGAGTGAGAGAGCACTGTGGTGACTTGCAAGATAGTAGGCTGTACCCAGCAAAAGAGAAGGAGGTGGCTCAGGAAAATTAATTGCAAACATACTTAGACCAGTTTGGTACTTACTAATGATTGCTAGGGTCTTGTTTGCTGACCCTAACTTTAGCAAGTCAGCAAATACACCACAGATGTGCAACACAAAGATGACACAGGATTCACTGCAATCCAGACTGACTGTGCCCTGCAGACACTGCCAGTTTGTACTTGGCAATCAATGAGCCAGATGCAGTTGTAAGACTAACTGCCTGTAAATGATGTCTTTTTTTTTAGAACTGCAGAATTTGAGAGACTGTATTGCATTCATTACCATTTCAATCAAGAGCAGCACAATGCAGCACTGACAAGATTCAAATGACTATCCAATATAAATATTCTGAAAGGCTCATGATAGCTAGGGGAAGAGATTATTTACAGACTATTTTATTATAGACTTCCTATTTGGCAAAGATTTTGCACACGTGAACTTGTCCCATGCATCAGGCAGTCACTGGCAGCTGTGCAGGCAGGTCTTCCATAAAGAGAGATAAGAAAAGAAATAAGGTTGGGGAAGGTGTAATGGAGGCATGGAAAATTGATTTTTCAGACTGTCTGTGACCTTGACTCAGAGGTTGAACATGAGCTGTGAAGCAGACAATGAGAATGAGGACAAGCTACAGACAGCAAAACTGCAAACTTTGTTTGCAATCAGAGATCACAGACAAATTTTGACAGCCTGACCCTACCCCCATAATCAAGTGGACTAAGCATGTGTTGATATTTTAACTTGCAGGGGCAATTGGGTATTTATGAAAGCACAACAGAGCTCAAACACTATTCCTCTCATAGATAACATTTTAGAAGGATGTTATTCAAGTCACTTGTGATGAAAAAAAAAAAGGAAGATAAATTTCTATACAATATAACAGTTATTTTATTACATTGCGATACTCCCATTTGTTCACATGCTCACAAAATACTTCCACTAATTCACCTTCTGGTCTGAAATTTTTTAGGATGGGTCTGCAGACATGAAAAGATTCAAAGAAAGAATGTAGTCATGAAGGTAGAGAAAAATGCTGGTGTCTGGTAAACTACATGTGATGCAGTTAAGAAAGGCAGGGAAGAGTGGCGGCCTAACATTTGCAGTTTGTCACTGAATTATGGGGACAGATACAAACTCATCTGAATAGTTTGTTCAGAACTGCAGAACAACCAGGGACCACATTACTACTACGTGACTATGTTTCTCCAGCAAGAAACAGTCCAAGAGGCTCTGTTTTTGTTTTCTTTCTGTGCCTTTTCTGTTGTATAGCTTGGGGAAAGAAGGGACTAGCAGGTTAGGCTAGGTCCACACAGAGTGCTTTGTCAGCACAGGTATTATGTATTATAATATTATGCAGTATGTTATGCTGGCACAGCATTCTAAGGCAGATGCAGCTTATAACAGCAAAAAAAGTTTTTACAGTAAAACTTCTTGATTACCTGGGAGTGACAAGTTTTTTTTTTTTTTTTTTTTTTTTTTTTTAAAAAGGTGGCTTCTGGCAACATTACTGTCTGTCAGGTCACACCCCAGTGTCCTGATATGTGCATAACTGCATCATAGCAAAATCTGTAGTACAGTCCTGGTCTTTGAGCTATGGAGGAACCTCTGCTCTGCCTAGAAAACACTGCTTTGCCTTCTTAAGACTTCTAGAGTGGCATATAAAAGCTGGAGAAGGACAGGGAGTGCACACTGGATTTCTTCCTTGTGTAAAGCTCATTCTGATTCAGGCTGAGAATTTGAGTTCTACAGGCAAGCAAAAATGCACAGCATTCAGGGACATATTATTACATAAAGGACCAATTTACAGCATCAAGATCCTTTGGCCTTTATGCAGAGTTCCTCTTAACTTGCAGGGCACCAGCATGGCTGCACTTTGGTGTGGGTGGTCAGTCTTCAGCAGGACTGAAATCCAACCTAGTATTGCCAGTAATATTGGGAGTTTCCTACAAAATGTGCTTCTGAATAGAAATCATAGTACTTTGTTAGTGTGCAATAGTGTTCTCAAGATGCTATTCAGAAATGATACATAGCCTGAGAAACTGAGGTGACTGGGAAATGAAAGCCAGTCCTGCAAAATATTTTGTTTTTAAAAAATTGGGCCAATTCATGATTACAGTATTTTCAAACCATATTCTTTATGTAAAGGGAATTTCTGAATATCTCCATGGCAGACCACTGAGATTGATTATCTGTCTGTTTTGTGTGTGCTGCTTATGATCAATTTTGTTCTACTAATTGGCAAATCTTCTAGGCAGTGAGGCATTTTTCCTGTTATCCTGGAAGAATTTTTTTGTTCCAGTAAAACTGAATTTTCACAAAGAATATTTAAACTTTTGAAAAGTAGTGCATTCCCCCTCTGAAAATCATTCTGTCAGAAAATTCCCAGCTAACTTCTAATCTACACAACCAGCTGGAGCAATTAGCTTTGTGTGATAATGCTAAAGCAGAGCTGTTAACTAACATTGGCATCAAGGTTACAGCAATTCAATGGCCAGGCTAGACAAAGAATGCTTCAGGGCATTCCCTCATGGTAGAAACTGCTCCTGCAAAAAGCCTGCCTCAATATCCCTTTCCCAGTGTCTACTTAAATTAAGTTAATCAGCTTTCTTTTTTGGGGTGGGTGGGAGGGCGGCAGAGAGGGGCAAGGAAGCATTGGGGTCTCTATTGATCTCTTAACTGATGCTGTTATTAGGCTTCCAGTCCTGATTTCCTCGATTCAGAATCTTTTCCTCCTGTTCCCCTTCAACTGCAACCAGCAGGTTTTCTCCTAGCTTGGGGAGTCCATATTAGCCCAATCTTCCCTTCAGATACACGGTTAACCTCTCTCATCTATTCACTCTCAGTGCTGAGGCTGATAACACAGACATATCTTTGTCCCAGATGAGAGGAGAAACCTTATAAAGCCATACTACAAGATTCTTCACCCCAGGCACTTAAGGGACCAGTTGCCCTACATTCTAACTTGCCCCTGACATTAATAGCTCCCAAGACACTCTTCTCTCTAGTACAGGCTACATCAAATATTTTTAAACAGATTTCCTTAGGCACGTGAGCAACTGATCTTGCAAAATATCCCTTCTGGCCTTAAAGGGCTAGTGTTCTGCTGCAGTGAACAAAAGATTAGAATGTGTTCCTTGGGTAACCTCTAGAAAACTGTATGATGCAAAAAGAAAAATAACCAAAAAATTCAAAGCGTGTACAACAAGGCTTAGAAATTCAACTGGTACAAGAAAAAGTCACACCAGGAACAAGAAAAAATCTTCAAATGTGCTTGTAGGAGGAAGGAACTGAGAGTCAGGACATCACTGAGACTATACCACAGTTTTAATTTGCAGGTACAGCTGAGATGTCATGAAAACTGCATCATAAAAGGGGAGCTGCTAGAAGGAACTGATTAATTAAATAATGTCAGTAAAGGCAGAGCTGATATTCGCACATAAATTCAAAGGAATCTGCAGATGAAATGACAGAGCTGCCTAGGAAATATTAAAAAGTCAGATATTCTACCAGAGAACTGGACCTAGCAGTAAGGATGGCCACCTCGGAAATTACAGGCTGCAGAGCCCTCCTCCACTGCCAGGCACACTGTCAGGACCCGAAAAGCCAGCTATCAGACCTACCACCCTGCTCCAACCCTTTCTTGTTCAACCGACTGGTACTCCTGCTCTGCTGTGCCACCTTGTGCTCACTAGCTGACAACACACTGCTTCTTGAAATGAGTTAACGGCACAAGTAGTATAATCATTAAAGTCCTTCTGGCTTAAACTTTCTGACACCATAACAATGTACGCGGCAGCCTATGCCAGGTGACACAGCTATAAACAGGACACGTGAATACCGGAATGCTATACTATCAAAATTCTTGTGAAGGCCAAGATGCTCACAGATGTTTTCAGATTTATCAGTGATTACAGGCAGAGTTTTGAGTTCATAGCAATTCAGATTGTTAGGTAAGATCTCATTTCTCACAACCGGACATGTGGACCTTTCTCACATTTGCTACCAGAGCCATTGCATTGTCTCCTGTCCTTGTCCTCTGAGCTGTCAAGAAGCATGTCCCAGGGCCCAGAGCAGGGGACACACACTAAGAACTTCCCTATCCTGTTACCAGTTCTGATGCTGGAATGTAGTATTTTGAATAAGCAGTTCACCACCCTGAGTCTTTTACTTATCTAACTGTAAAATGGATATGACATTTATTTTATTAGGGTGACAGGGCTTTGGTGTGATTTTTCACAGCAGATGGGATTGTAGAGATCTGCAAATTACATAACTTTACAAGCTGACAGAAACATCTCTCTGAAGACAGGACATGCACTGGGAACTTAGCAGAGTACACTCAACAGAAGGAAGTCACAGCAATCCAAACAGCTCAAGAAGGACTTTGCACTTAGCAGCTTTTCATATAATTTTTCCAGGCATGTGCTATATCTCTTGGCTTTTTTCAGGGACTGCCAACATTCAGGTTACATGGGGGTTTTCAGATGCCAAAAGTCTCTCATTTTTGGCAAGCATCCTGAATGACTTGGGGCATGGCAAAGAAACCGTACTTGTTAGCAAAAAATCTTAGGAACGACACAACTTGGGAGTCAACCTGATAAATTCCTCACTGCAGTCGACCTGGCCTCATCAATCCTGGCATACAAAGCCCAACCACGGAAACATACCTGTTATGTAAAATATTGGAGCGAGGACCCCGCTGCCTGAGGCTGCTAGAGCAGAGACACACAGAGGTAACGTACCCAGGGTCTGGAAGCCAAAGATCAGCCACCAGGTGTCAGAGCTCCACTGGCAGTCCTGCCGCTTTCGCCTCCTGCATGGAGGGGAATCCTGCATGCCGCATCGGGAGCTGGGCACGCTTCGGCAGCTGCCAGGCTCTACTGCACAGTGCTAGAGGAGGCACATTGGTTCCTCAGCACTTTTAAGCCATGGAAAAACAGCCTCTAGATCAAGGAAAATCAACTGTAGTAAGCCTACGAATATCACAAATTCCTTTGCTGGCCTGACAAATACCGCTGCAGTATTTGTGTTTGGAATTCTTGAAGGATTAGGCCTCCTCCCTGCTTGGAAAGTGTGCGTGGGTCAGGGAGCAGGCAGGAACGCAGCTACTCCCAGCCACTTTGAACGTGGGCACAAACTGGGGAGCCATTTATGCTACTGCCTAGGGAAGCTGACAGACTGGTTGTGTACAGGAGACCCTAACATGAGTTTCTGAATAACCGCTTAAGTACTGAAGGAGTTCCAGAGGTGTCTTTCATTTATATAAACTGAAATGTAAACAAAGATAGTATGAGGGCAGTTACTGTTTTTGACTTAAGAGCTTGCACTGAGAACATGTTAAGAGTGAGCTCCTGCTGATACAGTGGTAAATTTGGTGAATGCATCCCTTCACACAAATGCCCTGCCCTGTTCCTCAAGCTGGCTGCCCTCCTCTTCCTGGCCAGTCACATTTCTGTTGCCTCCTCCTCACAATGGGCAGAAGTTAGCAGCTGGCACAAGGGATCAAGAGTGCAGCGATAACCATGCTCTGAATTACATCTACAAGAGCTCGTAAGTCTCGATATACCAGAGACGCCCATCCCAGCTATTTTTTACGAGGACCTACAGCAGGTCCTTCTCAAGAACTGTCTGGGGGAAGACTAGGCATATTCTTTCCTCTGTTGCCTCATTCAACATCTAATTCTGGACTTCTTCAAATTAGTGCCTTCCAACCCACAAAGCAAGTTGCTTAGATGAGCTCTGGAAAAGGACTCTGCCAGGCCTGGAAGAGGACACATGAATGACATGAGAGAGAGAAATAGATTGATCCATCGAAATCTATTTGCTCAGTTTTAGTGTCACTGCTGTCTGAGCCAGCAGCAGAGACAGAAATGTCTCAGGAAGGGAACAGGAAACCATAAAGAAAGGGAAGGCTGAGAGGTCTGGGCTGGGTAGGGGGAATGATGGGAAAGCTGCACGTGGTGGGAGAATACTAAGGCCAAACAGAACTGATCGCAAATCTCTACCTTTAGTTCCTCAAGGTGAGGTTCCTCTGAAAAAGGCTGGGAAGCCTCTGAGCTGCATCACTGGGAAGAATCATGAAAAAAATGTAACCACATTTTTAGGAGTGGTGAGGGCTCTGGGGAGTGCTTTACTTATCTCATGAAAATTTAGAAGCCAATGACAAAACTCCTGCTAAAAAGACACTTGCAGGTAGATGCAGATGGCGTATTGACAAGTTACTCTAGACTTGTTTGTCCTCACCAGCATGGAAGGCACATTTCCTATTCCACAAAGAGCCACCACGTGTAGCTTTGAAGGGCGCAGTGCAACTACATTGGGACTTGTTACTTGAATTCTGAAAATGGGACAAAATGAGAGTGAGAGCTGGCATCTGGCTAAGGGTGGCGGGGAGCTCCTTTCATTTCTTGTGCCACAACTCAAGGCAATGACACTGTTCACAGCATTTGTACCCTCTGCTCTGTAAGAGTATTCTCAATGTGTGTTATGACAGTAGATACCTTGATGCCCATTAAGTAACAGATTTACTGGCATTCCAGGAAGAGATGGATTTTGATGCCAAGCACTGCAGTATTCTGTGACTGAAACACTACTTACTTTGAATCAACAAAACAGAAAATTCTTATGTCATTGCTAACCTGGCCCTGGTTGCACTCTGGTGGTAGCCAGTTTCTATTTGTGGTTTTAGTTATTTTCCTTCGTTCACACTTTCAACAATGTATTGTTAAATAAAAACCTGAAATAAATACCCGAACACTTAAGACGTTTTTGCTTATATTTCAGGTACAACGCTGAAGAACACATTTGTAGATATGGATGCTGACCCCCCCGTGTAATATAGCATGACATAGTTCCATGACATTATATCAATATTGGAATCAACAAGGACTTCTCTCTAGAGATCCCATCAGAGGTGTTGCAGCAGAAAATCATGCTAGTCTGTCTAACTGACTAATATAGTTAGGAGCTCCTGACAACCACAGACCCCTGAAGCCATGTTTGCAGATGGGTAGTAACCAATACTCCTTTCAAAAAAACCCAAACTTCAGTAGGATTTTGAGAAAAGTCATGCTGTGGCAAGAAGGCTTAAGAAAAAAAGATGGCATATATCTGTCACATTGTGCCACACAACAACTGAAAATACCACTATATTTTTAAAACAGGTACGTGCAGAATGAGCATTCACCTGGGCAGTTGTTATGAACACGTAAAATAGTTTTCCGTTGTACTATTTTTTCTTGAATTTTACAGAAATGCTTTATATATTTTATGGCAACTGTTTAACCATCTTAAAGAAACAAGGTTCTAGACTGCAGATTACATCAGTATGGCAAGATTTACCACCTGAGGAAAGGTATTTTGTAAACATACAAATAAAAATATCAGGAAGCATAATATAGTATGCCTTATATTGTCCAAAGACATGTATTTATCATGTAGCAGAAATGGAGTGTAGGATAAAGGGGTATACTTGAAAATCGCCATCAAAAACATAACTTCTTTGATTCTGTTTTAAAGGAGAGAAAACATGCTGCTTACATCCATGATAAGGGCTGTACTTAATCTTATACAAAGTCTTCTTTTTCCAAATTTAAAAACCAGTCTCAAAGTACTAGGTAGGATACATTGTTAACCCAGTTTTCATTTTTTCATGGCATTCTTGGAGTCAGTTTAACAGAACAGTCATTATTTTCATACCCCAGTTCAAATCCGGTCTTGACTGTCTTATATGTCTAGGAATAAATTGAAAAAAACAACTGTGCTTTGTAGATGGAACCAGATGATCAAATGGTCCCATCTGGCCATGGTATGTTTGACGAGATCTTAACAACATCCTCATCTAATATCCTGCCTCAGACAGTATTTAGAGACAGTATCTTTGCACTGAGATTTGCTGTCTTGGGGAAAAGTGGAAGAAGGACCTATGAGGCTGGGGACTGAAGCAAGAGAAAAAGAATTCTTTCCCATTGCAACAGTGAGCTCACACCTTGGTACAGAAGAAGATAACCTTATTCCTAAAATTCACTGAAGTGGTGAGGACTTAATCTCATTTAGCTTTATTCATCAAGGTAACTGTCTGTACTGTGTCTATAGTAAACTAAAGATAACAAATAACTACAGAGATTGATGACTCTCTGGAAATATTTCACTCTCTCTGTTGACAATATAAGGCTCCTAGACAAATACCTTAGAAGAGATGCCTGAATTTTGATGTCTCAAGTTAAGATGATTTCTACCTTAAACAATTTATAATGCCAAGAATATATAACTACAGTATTTAAATGATGTCTGCATTTTGCAGAATCTGTATTTTAAAAAAGCATAATGCATCAAGACTATGACGCTATAAGATGAAATCACTTCCCCTAGATATGGTATGAAGTTTCTCAGTATTGCTGTATGATTACCAAGAAGAGAGACGTTCTCCCACACCCCAAGACCACCAATACAAGTCGACTTTCAGTCAATTTACCACAAGTGTCTCCTGAAAGTATGGACTATAGGCGCCCAAGACCCTCTTCCATGGCACAAAACTGTATCTCTGAAGACTGCTAAGAATTTGCCATTTTGCCTACAAAAGACTGAAATGCCAAGCAGTTCATCATAGAGGCATTCTTTCCTGAAATACTAAATGACACATTAAATTTGGGCTAATTAAATAATAATAAACATAGGGCTTAACATTCCAGCATCAGAGAGAGTCTGTACAAAAGCTAGTTCCTCACACAAGTAACCCCTTTCCTTTTGTAATTACTACACTAGCCTCCTTCACTACCTTTACTCCCCAACACGCTCTAGTAACAGAGTACACAGAGCCTTGAGGTAGCAGAGGCAGAATTTCTCAACCCTGTAGCATACTGCACAACTCTTCCCTGGATTTCAGGTTGAGTAACCAACGTCATGGAGGAAAAGAGGCAACAGAAGGAGACTGCCACATAGCAAAGGAGACAGTATTTCAAAGAAGACTATTATTTCTCCTGCCTTACAGGCACAGAGCAACAAATGATTTGTCTAACATTATTTATCTCCCAAATTGGTGTCTTCTTTTTCCTGCTTCTGCTCTTCTCCCTGTAAGTCCTACCCACCTGTCAGAGCTACCCAGTCCCTGCTGCTGCTTACATTAAAAGTATCCAGATCTCTTCTCTTGTGGTCTCTGCCCTTTACACAAGAGAAGCAAACATCTTCTTCCCACCTTCTTCTTCTGCTCTCCTTACTGACTTTAAAGCTGGGCTCTGTGGTACTGTCAGTGCCCAGACAGTGATTCCGTTGTGACACAAACCACAGGGAATAAGCGCAGACAGGGAAGATGGGCTTTTACGCCTCTTATGCACGCCCAACATTGACACACATAGCCCACGGTTTCACATGCACACTCTTCTGTTGGGGGCAGCAGGGAGGCATACAGATTTATGAGCCACCTGCAGCTGTTGAGATTATGGATACATCTAGTTCTAGCAATAAGTGTATTGCACTCTGAGATTCAAAGGTCCTGGGTTCAATCCATGCTGCCAGAAGAACAACTGTGGATCTGCATTACACACCACAGAAAAAAATGCCTGTGGGTAGTCTATTCTAGTTCTACCTGTGGAGTTGCATGACTGCTTGTGCAATGTTGGGGGAAGCTCAAAAATCTTCAGGGCTTAATCATTCTCCATTTAAAGAACTAACAGAAAATCCACCTCCTCAACATCATATTGAATAAGGTGTTTACCAGGATTGGCTGTAAACTAGTTTGGAGGAAAATCTTTAAATTAAACTTTCTATTACATGAGCAACGTCTCCTTAGGAATTGAAGACATGCTGGTGAAATGAATCCATACATGTGAGTATTCAATTTCTTATGCAGTGTGTAGCTGTGAGAACAAGTTCGTTCAGCCTGCTTTCAGCTTAACATACTGTCATTCCCCTTTGGTGTTAGATGGCTTTTTAACTTTTAAATGGATAATACAGAAAATTAAGATAAATGATGAAAAACTGCACAGACTTTTGTGGCTACAAAATTTCAGATCAGCTTCTATGAAACCGCACATCTATTTCTTGTCCTGTTTTTACAAGAATGGAAGCAGTGACCAGTTGTGTCCACACATAAGATCAGAATAATTATTAAATGAATAACAATACCTTTGTGCTAAAGACAACCTCCAAAGAGGAAAAAAGATTTTTTTCCCATCTCATGGTTCACTAAAATGTAGAAAAATGTTCTGGAAAAATTATCTTCAAAAAGCTATATTCTGCTAAAGACATCAATCCTTGACATTCCTTCTTTCAATGCAGAGTTCACTGGAGTTTCAGAGGTGTTTTGGGAACTCCCAGCACATAGATCAGGTACCTGAGTACCCTTAATAAAACTCCACTTACTGCTTTGAATGGAGAGAGCACTCACAACTTTACAGAACTGGAGTGTAAATAATCTCATACTAGTTAAAATGTCTGGAAAAAATGTAGGAAGAAATATCAGACCCACGTGAACTGTCAGGTAAGTGTTCCTTTCAAAAGCAAAGTATTAAAATGGCATTCAGGCATTCCAGTCAAATGTAAGTGATGTGAACTTAGCAACAAGTCCTAGAACAACATTTTGCTTCACTTTTACAATATTTCACTGTCCTAAGTAAGTTGGAGTGTTTGGTGGCAAGATACTGTAAATGCTTATGCTTTGCAGCAAATGCACAGGATGCACAATACAGTTGCAGGAAACTGAGGGATATTTAAGAGAGAACAGTGTTACATATTCTGGCTTCGACTTAATGAAAAGGTTAATGACCAGTGGCACTCTTGGATGGACAATGTATGTGCATGGTACATATATATATATATATATGTACATGCACAATGAGTATGTATACGCACCTAAAAAGAGGGTTTGTGCAAACTTGTTAAGTTCAAGAATAAGAAAGAAATCTGAAGCAGGTACCATTTAAAAATGCAAGTAGCAGATTAATAAAATTTTCAGTACAAATGTGATTTATTATGTAACTAAAATACATGCATTTATATGCTGTTTAACATATTTTGTTAACTATTTTTCATATGTCATATCTGATGTACATATGCTTTATGTATTATATTTTAGTTACCATATTCTACATTACATATTAAAGTCACTTGGATTCTATGTTATGTTTGCTCTCTAATCAACATCACTTTATTGTTTTACATGACATTAATGAATCACTACTTTCCAGCACTGCAAATTCATTATTCAGCAAAAATACCCCTGCTGCTTATGAAGAATTTTTTTTTTTTTTTTAAATCCCCAGCCTATATCAGAGGCTTATAGAGGCAAAATTCACTATTTCTCTAATTATTCTCTGTGGAGGAAAACCTGGCTTATCAGTCAATCAACAATGGGAGAATCAGAATACTGAGATCAAAATACTACCTACTGTAATCCTGAGGAAGTTAGTAGATTATCAAGTGTATGTCGTTTGGAAAGTGGATTAGTTTCTAAACATAGCCACTTACTGCTTTAAGGAGTGTCATGTTTAAGAAGGGAAGTTCTGGCCTCTCTGAGGAATTAGTCCTGATCTAACTTTTTAACAAAAGTTCATCCCTACCTTTTACAACGTGCTTTATAAATTAGCTGATCAACTCCTTGAAGAAAGTACTAACTTCCAGGCACATCTTAGAATGCCCAATCTTCATAAGTCTTAACTGTCTGAAGAAATAAAGAAAATAAATAAATAAATAATTAAATACTTAAATCACACAGAAGAGAGCACAGAGTAGAGTTTGAAGCTTAATGCTAACTAAGTATATATGCACATTATATTTGCCTTGTCTTTCTAACTATGGGAAACCATTTAAGTAAAAGGATATTTACCAATACTTCAAAACTTCAGCAAGATAAAAATGCATAATTTTTAAAGTTAAAAACCCCACACTTCTCAATTTAGTTTTCTGTAGCCACGTTTTAAATATATCTATACAGGTCTCAGCTATATAAATACTATACAATGCAGTAAGAGCTAGCAGAAAAGTTCCTTCAAATGTTATCACAAAGGAACTATTTAAAAGATAATTGTTACACTACTATAAAACTATTTTTAATCCATATTCTACCATAGTTTCAGATTCATTGACATCCAGACAGACAGTGCAAGTGCCACCTGAACTGCTATAGCATTATAGTATATTTTCTAACCTGGGAACTACAAACTGACTCTGTGTGGTGCTGATCACCACAGCATCTCCACTTGAAAGTCAATGAGTACTCAGGATGCTAAGCAGGTCCCTGAATAGTACCTTTAGTCTTATATTGAGTATTTAAATGGATTCAGTCATAAGCATCTGCCACTCCATTACAAGGACTTTTTAAGGCAACAATTTGCTTAATGTTAATATAATTGTATCCATGCATTAATGCTCTTAAGAAGATGATTGTAGAAAGGGAAGGAAGAAGGCCGATCTTTCCTAGATGGAACACCAATACACTGAAAGCTGGTACAACTGAAATGCAATAGTAATCATTCAAATGCAAGACAGCACTAAACCACACATTCCTATCAGTAGGCCTTTAGCAGGAGCGGAGAACTCTCATCATCCTGAAAAATGAGGAAGGTAATGACAGGCATGATAACAAAAATGAGAGGGCCACAATTCAGTTGACAATACATTAAGAAGGAGCACCTTTCTTAATACCGTATGGAACAAAGAAAGGCATATTGCTGTGATTACAGAAGTAAGCAGAACACCAGGAAACACGCATATCATGATATGCCAGATAACAACCTACGATGCCCTTACGTACTTTCTGGATGACTACTGGTATTAAGGGCAGCAGGGCACAGCAGAAGGGGGCTGAGCAGAAGCAGAGTGCTGATGTGCTCACCAGACAGCTGCAAGCACCTGCTCTGCTCTCCAATGTGCAGGTTCCTGGGGGTCCTTGCATAAGTTCAGCCCATAAAGCACTCACCTGTTACACACACACAGTTTAAATCGCCAACACACAGTCTTTCTTACAAACAGCCAGCCAGCCTCAATTATTTCTGGCTGAGAAGCTTGTGCCTCTGATTTCAGCTTTTATCACGGCACCGATTAACTAGAAAGCAGGAAGCACACACCTTGAACTTGTGTGGTTTGAGCACAGCAACGTGAGGGACTTTGCGAAGCTGTGGAGAACACCACCAACACCTGACAATTTGCTACCCTGCTGCGGACAGCTGTGCCACAGGGATGTTCCTCTAAGGCAATCACCAGTTCCTAGGGCCTCCCAGAAGCAGCCTTGAACCAAATAACCCGGGTCCTTTCCAATCCTTGGGATTTACCTGCGTGGCACCTGCAACCGCCCGCCCCTCACATCAGGCTCCGGCAGAATGCTGCTCCTGCCCACTGGCCATGGCTGCCCACTCTCCCCTCACACCCCGCAAAGTCCCCGAAGGCCTGGGCTGCGAAGCAGGCTGCTACGGGGTATTTGCTCTGCCAGCTGCCCACCCACCCCAGCACCCCTGCCCTGCGGGAATGGCCCTGGGGGAGGGAGATGCGGGGCTATGGCGGCGCTGCCTCAGCACCCTTGGCTGAGTGGCAGCCCTACCTGCCGTGGGGCTGGTCTAAGAGGGAAGCTGGCCAGCCCCACTGCGGCGTGGTGGCCCCAGTGAGATGGGGACTCCTTCCTCTTGGCTAGTGTGGGCTGCAAAAGGGACTGAGGGTGCCGATTTGCCTTTCCCGCCCGGCCCTCAAGGGAGGATGCAGCCCCATGATGGCGGCGGATGCAGCCCCAAGATGGCAGCAGTTGCAGCAGTTGCAGCTGAGCAGTCCAGCCTCCTGCCTAGCTGTGAAGAGGCAGGCCTCGGGCCAGTGCAGCCCGGTGGAGGTGATGTTGGAAGGAGAGGACTAGGTTATTCCTTGGGCATCAGCGGGGAATGCAGTTCACTCCACAGACCCTTCTGGAAGGCTGTGCGGGGACCCTTCAGGAAGGCAGAGGGTGGGATTTTTCTGGAAGGACCCCTGAGGGGCACAGCGCTGGCTGGGCTGAGGTAAGGCTCTCGGGGTGCAGGCAGCATCCCTGGGGGCATGTTTTTTTCAAAGACCCCTGGGGATCTGCCAGCACACTGCTCTGGTGTGCCCAGGGTTGGGGCAGGAGAGCTGCATGGTGTAGCTCAGGGTGGAGCATGCTGGGAAACCCTGAGGTAAAATGGGGTGAGGCTCTCGGGCAGAGCCTCAGCAGCGTGTGTGAAAACCTGCTCACTTTTCCCCTCTCTCCTGGTGTATACAGCAAAGATTTCAAGGCTATCTAAAACAGAGAACAAAACATGTATTTACTGCCACTCCTCCTCACCAAATCCCAGGGCACTTCTAATAAGCTAGGAGCAAGGATTAATGCTCAAGCAGGTGGTCAGAGGTCTCCCAAAGAAAAGTAATGCTCGTGCAGGGTGTTTACATCCTGCTGTGAACTAGAATAGTCTCTTTCATGCCAAACCGCAAGCTGCTCGTTGAAACCTGAGCTGAACTTCCTTGATGATCAGAGGAGCCCAGTTAACTTTCAGCACAGCCAGGTTTCATTTTCACACCTCACCAAACTTGCTCAGACAAGAACCAGATGTATGAGAATACAGTGAGCTCCTGTTCTTGGGACATTGCTGACCCAATCCCAGGCAGCATGTATCTGGGGGTATGCTAAAAAAAGGTTACTTTCCCTCAAAAGATTTCCTGTTCCGGTTTTTTTTTTTTGAGGCTTATGTGGTCTGTGTGGTTCACATAAATGCTACATTTTTGGCAATCTACATTTAGCTAAACCAAAGTTCTGAATCCTTTCACATATAGACTTTCATGAGATAAAGCCTCATATTTTTCACGTGATCCAGTTTCTTCCCCTAATAAGAGGCAAAATGCTGCTTTAATGTACACAAAGGCTGCATATTCCTCAGAACATAGTGTGTAGAGATCTGCCCGTTCTGGCTTTTCTCTCACTGATATTGGTGACATATCTGCATGCACGCTGGCTAGCAGATTAATTCCAAAGCTCCTCAGTGTTTTTTGTACAACCTAAGATGAAGTTCATAGCTTCACTGCTATTGGCACACAAGCTAGTTAACTAGTAGTAGCTTGGGTCCATTTACATGTGCTGTAGTCACACCTTCAGTTCCAGCGCAGACATCTGCTGTTTATATCCCAGAGGATGTTTTAATGGATGGCCGTCCGGCAATGACTAACTCATGCAAGAAATGGCTCTAAATACTGCAGTGTATTTGTGAATAAGTTATTAAGTGCTTCAAAGCTCAGAGCAGTATGCTGGGAAATAGTCCAGCCAGATGGAAATAGTCCATCAAATACCGCAAGAAAGCCAGTTGCTTACAGTGCATCCCTTGATCACTGTGCAGATTAGGGAGGATTTTCTGTCTTCTTCTTGGCTGAATAAATCTCTAAGCACTAATGGAGGATTGCCAGCAGGTTCTAGACAGTCAGGAGTATCACATATCCTGATCTGTTTTGGGGGATTGCTCAGACAGTTGAATAATTCTGCTGAGGGCCCTGTAGCTCCTTTTAGGATTTCTGGAAGCCAAGATGCTATTTGTAGGGCTAGAAGCACCAGAGTTTTGAGTAAGACAAATGCAGCAAAGCAAAACTGATCTTTTAGAAAAAGGCGGTGAGAAGAGCAGGGAAGGCAGCAGCTTTCCAGTAGGTTAGTTCCATCCTGTTTCCTTAAGGCATGTTAAGTTTTGTTAATGAAAGGGGAGAGGGGACTAAGGCAAGACTGGAGGATGACAGGTCCTGGAATCTCAAAAGAGTCATGAGATAGTACTCCCTAGCTGCAGAAATACTGGAAGGAGTATGGAGGACCAGTGCTGCTCACTGATGATAAAACTCGTATCTCCAAACAACTTTATCTGTCTTAATGCCTCCTTACCTACAGTCAAGCAACTTAAGAGAAGCCAGGGCCCTCATTTTAAACAGATTTCTAACCATCACATTCCTGGAGGACATCTTGGGAGTAAACATAAAACACGCTGAAATACAGATTCAAGAAACTGCCTTCTGGCAGTGGGAGGAGAAGCATTACTCTCACAATTCTGAAGCTTGACTTGCTGCCACTGGGTACTTGGGGCTGGTCACTGACTATGAACAGGAAAGGGCAATACTCTGGCTGTTAGTAAAGAAGTGAAGTCTCCATCTGGAAGAGGCAGGTTCATGTTCTGTTTCAGGTCCTGTGCTGTCTCATCCTGGAAGTATTTACTCCAGTCTTTCCCCTGTACCTACACCATAACAATGAAAGCAAAAGGTTCTTCCAGTTAAAAAAAAATGCAAACAAGTAGAAAAATCCCCATTGTGCTAATGATAGAATAACTTGCAGTGAGTTTGGTGGCATGATTTAAATAGAGCTATTTTTTGCAAACATTCCAGGTACCATTAATGTTAGTGCCAGCTTAAAAGTGTCTGGTTGCTACTGTTGTTGCTAGAGCTAAGTCTAATAAAAGGAGTAATCAGTCATGATAGGACTGAAATGGGCTATACCCTGTATAAAGATTTTATTTCTATAGATTCTAAACAGTTTATAGGAGTTAAAAATGCTGTTTATTGCCATTTCAGTGGGCCTTTTCACTGAGCATTAGCAGAGTTTGTGACCACGAATTACTCATCTAAAACCTGCTTATATCAGCTACATATATATGGTAAGTAGTTTAAATATATATAGAATATATACATATAAGCTCAAATTGTACTCTATCTGCAACTAGGTATTTACTATAAATCATTCTGAACTGGAGCTTCAATATGATACACAACCACAAGATATCTGTTTAAGCTATATGGGCCTTCTGGGGGAACATCAGGGTTGAGCGGTCTTCTGGGTAAAGTCAAGGTTAACTGCATTCCCAGGGCTCCAAGATTTAATTAAGTAAAATTGCTGCAGCCTTTGAAGATGGGAAGTGTAGTGTCAATGCTGAGTATTGTCTTCCCACTTCAAAAAGGTATCTTTGTAGAGTCTGGCAAGCAAAGCATGAGATTTAAAGAACTCCATTCATTCATTGTGTGACATCAGTTTATCTCATCACCTAACTTAAGAAATCATCTCAGTACAAATCTGACCTTCATAACTGGAACAGCTTCTCAACTGCATTGTACCGTGTTACCTTGTGTCTGCAAATTCTCTGTTTTTTACCTCACATTTCAATTCATTAACTCATGGCAGCTTGCCCTTCAAAATTCCCATTCTTCTGAAATTTCTCAGCTTCCTGTATACAGCCTCTAGTTACTTGTTAATATGGAATTGTGACAATTTCGATGTCAAATCATTTGACATTTTTGATCTCTTAAATACCTCAGACTGTAGCTACCAAATGCTAGAGTAATACTAATGTATTAACAGGTCAGGGATAGATTGCCCAAGGATGGCAGCAAAACCACTGGATTGATGATTATGAAAGTTACTTTCTGAGCCCACTTTGCAGAAAGCCTTCTTACAATATGCTTAGAAACACATGGGAAAATGAGGTGGAGGTGAGGATAATAGAAATAAAAACTGTGGGGTGGTTTGGGTTTTTTTAAATTGTTTTTTTCTGGGAGGTGGGGTGGTGGTTTTAGAATCTTGGGATGGGGAAGCATACTCCTATCTAGAGCTCTTGTAAGCAGCTGTTTTTCAGGCTGGGCAGAACTGAGTGGGGAACTGGGTATGGCCTAGCAGGAGCTTACACGCGCTCCTCTGGAGTGAGGGAGGTAACATCATCATGCTTCTGCTATGAATAACTTTTAATTTAAAATAGCAAACCAAAAAACCTGGACCCATTCTTCTACACTACACTTTGTGCTGAAGAAGCTGTGGGGGCTGCATGGTAATCGTATCTGGCAAGAAAAGCTGTTTCCAAATATGAATCAATAGTCCAACACAAAACAAAAATTGGACTTGTGACTGCAGGTGGTGGAGGGAAAATTACCTATCACAGTGGGGCACTAAAATTAATTCTTCATAATTGCATTGATTTCTCATCAAGTTATAACAAAAAGTTGCTATTTGGGAAATTTGTTTTATCTTAAGACTTTGAAGCCATTTCAGATACTGGACTCTGTGAAGACAAGCAACCCTGTATCTGGGCACTGCATGCAGACTGCTTTCTAATTCACTTTCTACAAATCATCCTGATTTTGTTTCATGCTGGAAATTCCTGAAAAGATGTTGTAGGTAAAAGAGCTGGTCTGCTTAGGGATAGAAAATGGGACTAGAGAATTGATATTATGACTGTTTGAGGCAATGGGAAATTATTATGTGGAGTAAAGGGATTTTGTACTTTCAAAAAGATGATGAAAATTTGGGAAGAACTCAGGACTTAAAACTACCAAAAGCCTTTAAATAGTTTTTCAGTTTGTAGTGTGCATATTCAAGAGAACCCTAATGCTCTAAGGTTCCTTTTTAAATTCCAAAATAGACACTCCTACAACTTAGTCATAAATGCTTTTTCCCTGGAAAAGTGAGGGAAGACACCTAATCAGACATGAGAGAACAAAGAAATATGCTTTTACCTGCACGAAGGTTTTAAAGCTGAAGATTGTGTACAGTATGATAGTGCAGGGCTAGATTCTTTTCATGTAAATTCCAGTGCATCCTCTTAGCACTTATCTGGAAGAGCTGAAAATGACCATATTAACTATAGCAAAGTGTAAGAACTCCAGATCAAGGAGCTTTAAGACTTGGTCCAAGTCTATATGACTTATTTCCCTAAAATTGCTGAGACCTGCTATCATGGCTTCTGCTCAGGATAGAAATGCTGGGAATGTTGACTATCCGAAGGATGTAAGTGTATCTTATTTTAACTGTCATTTCATTTGCACTTACCAGGGCCAGAAAATAGCTTAGGCAGGCTTGTCTTTGTTGGTTCCTATGTCATTATTCACATCATAAACAGCTGGCATTAGAGAAGAAATATTAGTGTTAAAAATATCTCATGTAGAAACCCCTTAGTGGTCAAAGAATTGGGAGGCAACAGAAAGATGAAAATAATATGACTTTGCCAGTATATGACAATGTCATGTTCTTCTGGGAACAAACTAAGAGGAAGTACCTTAGTAATATATGCAGTTTTCATCTGCATCCACTCCTGTAATTTTCTCAGCTGACAGTGTTGTACAAGTTTATAGGCTAGGTCAGTCATTTGCTTCTTGACATTTCTTTGGTTTGACTTCTGCTTTCCTGTCATTTTCTGTGTCAAGTGTTCTTTAACTGTATTTAAAATTGGCAGCAGTGGTGATACAGGTGTTTGGCATGGCCACAATTGCTTTCAAACAAAGATAGTAGGCTATTCACCTCTAGGGATGAGAGAGCAGGCAAGAGTTGTGAAACTTTCTTTCACATGAACTAGTTTGCTTTCATGCTCAGGAGTGAGGAGTGCTAGCTTGCTCCTTGTGTAGAGCAGACTATCACACTAAAGGCTATGGTAGCTGCCTGCTGGCATCTGAAGCTCTGTAAGTGGTACCCTAATCAGCTGCAGGTGGGAAAAGGTAGGGGCTGCTGCTGCGGATTACTCAAAAGTTGTGTTGTATCAGAGTAAGCATCATGTGGAGATTGCAGGTACGTGTTGTTGGCAGTGGAGGGATATGGCTAGGAGGAGTGAATGCTGGGATGCTGTCCAGCTCCTTTGCAATTGCTAGAGCCAGCTTCCTTCAACATCTGTACTCAGAATTGCTTGCAGGAATAGAAATGATGTTCTGCATTATTACAGCAAGCTACCACAGGAAGGTTTGGCTCTGTAATTCATTGTATTTTCTCTTTCTCACATTTGTATGAACATGAAAAGAGAGGGAAATAGTGGCACCTGTACCCATCAGAGGAACCAGGTGAGCCAGACAACTTGCGAAATATATCAGACAAAAGAAATGTGTTAGGTTTTCTGCATTTCGTTTGCCATTTATTATGGACAGACTGTAGACGGGTGTGTAGCAGCTTTGTTTTTACCTTTTATATTCTGAAACACCCATTCTAACAATACAATATATAACTCACAGGTAGTTGTAGGAAAATCATTGAGATTAGGTCAAGGTGGTATTTAATATGATTAAAGATCATAAAATTGGATGTTAAGCATTTAATGAATAACTGCCATGTCTGATGCTTAAGAGCGGTCCAAGATGAAGGAAACTTTGGGTATTAGATCCTCCATATGTTAAAAAGGACAATGTTTCAAGATATCAGAGGTTGTGATTATTTTTTCAGCAAACCACAGGTTGATGTCTTCTTTACTTGAATATCCCCCTGGTGGTGGTGGAAATAGTTTGAAGAAAGCATAACTTTCTGCATGAAGTTACCAGTAAAGTTAATCCTGTTGATTAAAATGATGTATTTTAGTTGTTGATGGTGTTGAATTCTGGTAATTGATACAATTAAACCTAAACCCTTAGGTCTTTTCTGTCACTAAGAGTAGGCTAAAGGTCTTTAAAATTGTTCTTAACGTACAAATTTGAGCTGTCACAAGGCACAGATGAGCTACTTAATGTTTAGCTAAAAATTACTTGGTTAATCTCTTGCATACTTACTTCATATTTTGGCCTATGGAAGGGCTATTAATTATTTCAAAATGTCTTGGCGCTAGTCCATCTGCAAGACCTCATTTATTCTTTTGAAATTTGTAGCCTTCACAAGCTTGGCATCTACGATATCACAATGAATTACTGTGGCTAGAAGTCTCTGGAATTAAAAAAACCCCTCCTCTGTAAGAACATAATTTTTTTTACAGAGTTGGGATTTGTTCTGAGGAAGCACAGTTGGCAACAACAACAACAAAAAAATTCAAAGATAACAGATTTTTCATCCCCCGCCCCCCCCCGAATGAACAAGGGAGTACTGATGCCAAGGACTTGCTCTTTAAATAAATTGAATCTTTCTCTTCTCTCTTGGCAATGGCAGGAGTATTCTTGTGCTGTATGACAAGGCTAGCTGGTGCTATATTTATCTTGTAGCTGTACACACATTTGCAAGAGGTCGTTAAATAAGAGAAAGGCAAAGAGCCAATGCAGTTTAAAGAAAGTTTGTTCTACCATAGTCTTAACTTCTTGGGTTGGCTTAAAGACAAGACTACAGATCTCTGGTGGATTGGGGAATATCATTAGTGATATGAAATAAAAACTTTCCTGAGTTGTTTCAGGAAAGATCAGGGCTTTGTGGAGAAGAGGGGAAAAACGTTTTTAAAATGGAGTTCAATAAATGTTTGGGTGCATCAGCAGAAGAGGAAAAAGGAAGACAAGAGGGTGGGGAAGATGATATTAATAATGCTGGCAGTAGTGTTGTACATGAAGAGCTGGATTTGGTACAAATGTACCTTACTTGTTTGCCTGAAAGATATATGAAAGCAAAATTCACTCTGACAGCGTACCTGACATGCTGGCTGTTGCTGAAACTTTGCAAGGTAAGAAACTTTAGTACAAGTATGTGATATTTTTAAATAACTTCCTATGTGCTTAAAAGACAAATTGATGAAAGTCTTTGCTGAAGCATTTGATAATTCATTAATATGTACTATACAGTTACCCTTCATGGCTTATTACTAAAAGGAGCATTGTAAATATTGACGCTGCACCAAGAAACAGGTGATCCAACAGGCGAAAAGCTTGTAGGGGCTAGTAATGGAGTACTATACAAAGCAATACACTAGTAATTGCTAGCCAGTTTCTCTATATATACTGTTATGTAGTTGCAAGGGATTTGAGATTGTTAGGTTAATTTCTAGGTGAAATTTCTTGTAGTGCTCTTCATTGGTTTACATTCATCTCTTGTGTTGGATGAGCAACAGAATGTATTTTAGTCCTGAAAATGTGAACATTATAAAACCAAAGAATTGGGGTTTGGGAACATTTCTGTTGAAAATCATAGGAAATCAGTTTTGAGGCTGTGGTGGGACTTATTTTAAATGTGATGTGGGCACATCTAATTAAGATACTTTTGCCTAATGTGTTACTGGATAGGGAAGAATCAAGGCATTGGACCAGGTATAAATGCTGTAGTTCATTCCATTTCACCTTGCAGAAAGCTGCTTTAATATTCAGATCCAAGTAAGGAAACATTCAGTCCTACAAAAGTGATATGTTTAAGGTTTTAGATATAAGCAGAGAAGTACTGAGACATTTGAGCTTAAAATACCGGTGGTTTTATGCATAGCAATGCTATATTAGTAAATTTAGAATATGTAGTATGTCTTCCTTTGTATTATTGCATTCAAGTCTTACTCTTGTAGGCATTTAGTTGATGGGCAGATCACCCATCAAAACAGATGATCAAAACAAATGTCAAAGCAACAGTTGCTGGATGTTTTTTCTTCTAAAGTATGTGATGGGTGGGAAATACACAATGATGATGATGTGGTGGAGACCACAGGTGTGGGGCCAGGTGGTGACTTAGCAGCAACAAGCCCTCTCCTACAGGCATCTCAACATGTGTGGCAGTTTTGTGGCTGTAGCTGCATCATTTTTTTTGCCAGCATAGCTATGCAAAAACTATAACATAAAAATGTAAACTGAACAGTACTAACAGTTTTATCTGTTAGATTGTGAGATAGCTTTGTTTCCTTATATATTCGATATTTGTAGTGCTTTTGCTCTTGTCTATGGGTAGGTTTTAACATGTGGTGTCAATTCCTTGCATTAGGGGGCAGATACAGACACTTTCATATGAGTTTTTCCTTGTCATGTTTTCTTCTTGCTTACTGCAGGGATCTTTTGTGAGGTTGACTGAAAGGGGTAGGAATCCATACAGCTATGTGGGGGGAGTAAATAGCCCTAGGGCAGATATCAGAGCAACAAGTCAGAGCCTTCATGTGAGGCAGAGTGCTGCGGCAACACACACTTCCTGATGGTTTTGCAGAGTGCTGATCCAAGGTGGGGAAGGTTGCACCTTGTCTGGTTTCTAGTTGGTTTGATTGGTTTTGTTGTGGTTTGACCTATTTGCAACCATTGAATGTGTAGGTTTTAAGAGCCATACCTATGCTACAGAATGAGCCAGAGCTAGTGGGTGTACACCTAGTAGTTGGTCTGGGCGTGTGCAACATCTTCAATGCCTTGGACTCACTGCCAATGTGTAGGTTTTTGTGTATTAAGTGTGATGTGTGCAGGAAACATAGAGTGGCATGCACACGATGGTCTTGTGCACATCTTACCCTTACAATAAATGGTTGTTTTTAAACCTGACAAGTGGCAAACAAAATGTTTGGGTTTGGACTGTGTGGCAGTGCATCTGTAACAGACTGTTAGAAAGAAGCTACAGCTTGATGCAAGGAAAAACATGAAATGTCACTGCCATGCAGGGGAGCGGGAACTGACAGTGTGTAACAGAGGAGACCTAATGCTTGCTCAGCTCCTTCTCCAAGTAAGCCCATACCTGTGTGGGCTCCACATGGACTAAACTGTAAATTGCACAGTATCATTCAATACTTTGTTTAGATGCTTATATCTGGAGTATGCGATGGTTGCTTCATTTCTGTGTGGATAATATTTCTTAAATGACAGAAGAGGTATTAAAATACATAAGCTAGGAGAGGTGCTTCTGTCTGCGATTGTATCTACTTGCATATAGCTTTATATTTGCACAGTGCATATAAGTGCTTCAAGACAGGAAGGAACAATTCATACTGCATGAAACTAGAGTGAAGAAAGGTAACCTAACTTCTGTTAAAATCACAAATTTATTCAGAAAGCTTTCAGAGAACCTTACAATGCCCTGGCTAAGCTGAGAGGATAACTAAACCTCTAATTTATGAATACTTCTTTCTTGCTGAGCTTTCTTAAAGACTGTTCAGATTTGAGACCCCATTTTCTTATTTCCTGACACTCTTCCATGACTTAAGTCTCTTCCAAGTCCTAATCCATTCAAAAAGTGCTAATTTTTTTCTCCTTCCCCCCACAAGAACAAAAGCAGCACAGTGTTGCTTTTTTTCAGGTTCTGCAGCTTGGCAGAACCTAGCAAGCCTGCCCTAGTGGGAGGGGAGGGAAGGCCAGCGACACTGAAATGGTGCTGCTGTTAAAGAGGCACCCTTTGTAACAGCCTGTGTACATCTCCTATATATCAAAATTATTCCTGTTCTTGGCTACAGGTAGGACTCCAGGTACTTATGACTTGGAAAATATCAGAGGCTCTCTATAACCCCTCATCAATGCTACTCCAAAAGGGGAAATAGAGTTACGTGTCCTTTCTGTAAGTGGTGTGGAGAGAGCTATGTAGCCCACCCAGTCTTCTGTAGACTACCATCTGGGAAACTTCTCACTCGTGTGTCCCCAAGGTAGGCTTCAGTTTCTAGGGGTCACCAAAACTTGTGGGGATGAGAGAAAAGACCTTGAATCTTTCTAAAAGTTCCACATGCCACAAAGGTTATCCTTTTAGCCAGTTCTCCTTTTCAAGCTCGATTTATGAACATCGGACATTTGCAAAGAAAGGATGGTTAGGGACTCATTTATAGATGCCTGTCAACAAGTTAAGCTTTTTGCTTCTGTACAAAGATACATTTGGCTAAACATTACAGGTTGCCTGTAGATGGAGGTTTTCTAATCTTCCATATATTATCAAAGTCAGTTGTTCTCAAGCTGTCTTATGAAATGGTGAGTTTCTCCTCTTGGGCTAACGTGTTTTGCACCCAGTACCCCTTACTCGTAATGAAACCCCTTGGATCTGTAAGGTTGATTTGCAAACCTTGTGAGGGCGGGTCTGCTGCTAGATCTCAGACTTGGGCAGTGCTTCCCTGACATTTTTATTACAAGTGTTGCTATTGCACACACATGGATTTAACTAAACTTCATGTCAGACTGCATGAGAGTACACACAGATTGGTGTTTGGTTTCTCACCTGCTAAACACAGTCTCTCCTCATTCTGTTAGTGTTAGTCATTCCCACCATAAATCATTTCTTTATTTTCCAGTTCACGGGTGCTTACCTGTATTGTGTCTAAAGATACTTGCTCACAGAGAAGCAAACAGCTTTATAAACTTTAGAGAAGTTTTAGAAGGAAATTATTAAATTAATGCAGTCTCCTGTGGGCTGTCCCTTTTTTATGTATAAGAATTATTTATATTTCTTTAAATAAGCTGATTCCTTTCTAGCTTAAATATAATAGTTAAAATAAAGGGTTCTGAAACACTTTGAAACAAAAGGTACTCACAAAGGGAGATGGACATCATGTTCCATACTGATTTCAGGTCGCACCAAGTTTTCAAAATAGAAAATAGTTAGTATGTTAAGCTTGTGAGAAACAGAATAAACAACAAAACCACCCTCAAAATAAAAGCAGGCTTTAATTCAGATTTAACACAAATTTAGTTGAATTGATTCTCCATTTCAATAGTTTACAATACTTCAGTAATTTTCAGTAACTCTGAATATCAAAACCAGCTGGTTACTGCATATAATTTCCCTGTTACTTGCTATACTTCAAGCATTTTCTGTCAGCTCACCTGGTATTCTTTTAACAGTCCAAAATCCATAGAGAAGGCAAAATAATGGTGAGGCAGATCTGTAATCTAATTTCTTGTCTGTGTGCTGAGTACTAGGTTCTACAGAGCTTCCAACCGCTGTTGCAGCATAATGACTTCAACACTATGAACTTGTACATGCTACATAAACCTACCACAATGGATCCCAAATGAAATATAAAAGTACTTAAATCTCTGTCCTATAGTTTAGGGCATAGGGGCTTAATTCTCAGCTATGCAATTGATTTATTACTCTGCATTCATAATCTTACTGTGCTTGGCTGAGCTCATTGCTTTTAAAAGGGGTAACAAATGTGTGTGGTTTCTTGTTTTTGTTTCTGTTTTTTTTTTTTAAATTTTGATTTTTATTTCCAATTATAAACATTGTAAAGCTGGATTATCTTTCTGTATGTATGTGGCAGTGCTAAAGGCAGCCTATTCAATAGTATGGGATGAATCCCTTTCAAGGGGAAGGAAGAGCCTGGTTTTCCTCTACTGTGAATGAATTTTCTAGCCATTAGGCTGTGGTCACAAGGAAGTGTAGAGGCACTACCTGCCTTCTTTTGCCATCTGTTTGAGGAAAAAAAGGGTGCAGAGAGGCAATTTTTAGCCTTTTCTTATTTGCTGACTTCTAAAGGATCTTCAGTAAAAGTGTGGCCCCTTCTGGAGATGTAACTTATGTATTCCGTACCTTATTTCTCATGCCAGGATCTACAGACAACAGGTTGGAAGCTCTAAGACGTAGGTGATTTCTTCAGGAGAGGGATCTCTCTTCAGGTTCCAAATAACAGCCCCCAAAAAGCTGTCTAGTGGAGGGAGGAAGGGGTTTCAGATTTGTCCTCGCTGTTTTACAGTGGTTAGATACAATTGCTGCCTGCCAAACATGCTGTTACTCTGTTTTTAACACTCTCCGTGTACTTTACTGAGAACCCTTAACTGTTATAAGTTTTAAGCACCAGAAAGCTGGGTCTGGAAAGCCCAATTTGAGGTTCCTATCACTTTTTTTAGTTTGTTCCCAACATAACTATGGTCACAGAAAGATTTTTGGCAGAGGAGGGAGCTGAACCTTGATATACAGAGTGTGAGACAGGGGCTTAACCAGTGGACCATCCTTCCTGTCCTGTCCTGGTAGGTGGCAGTTGGATCAAAAAATGAAAATACTGCAATGGGAACTGGCTGGCTCCCTTCATAGTTATTCTCCAGCTACCTTAACATAAGTGTTTGTTGGAAATTACAGGATTTTTTTTTTAGTTATTTGATGTGCTTACATGATCTTGCCGTGTCTGTAACTCCTCCCTGATAACTTTTGAACACTCTGGCCAATCTCAGCAAAATTTGAGTGAGGTTAAGTTACAGAGTTCACATCAGGGAGGCACAAGTAGGTAGTCAGGGAGTGTAAACAGAGACTTAGCTAATGCCTCTCCTGAGGGAAAGGCTCCTGCATAAATTTATCCCTTATTACTCATCAGAAACATTGTAAAATGTTTCCATTTCCTCACTGGAGAACTGCAGATCTGTAGGAAACAGGACTATGTTGATTCAGCTGCTTGCAGAAATGCATGTTTTCTCAGTAAAGTGATTTTTATTTGGCTGTTAATGGAACTCCACTGAAGCTTACTGTTAGCCTTCAGTTCTCAGTGTAAAAGCCAAGATTTTTAAGAAATGCAACTTGAGACAACTGAAGAGGGATGTTTTTCAGGAAGCCCTAAACATTCCCTCCCCCCTCCCCTTGGAACACTGACTTTTTAAGCTGTCTCAGATGTGTCAGCCAGAATACTCAATCTCCTTTCACTTATTTGCCAATATTTCATTTTGGGTCAAGCTGCTAGGGTGAACATTCTGATTAGATACATTCTTAACTCCTAAAACATCACAAGCTGTTCTATGGGGCTTATTTTGTTCAGGGGGGATATTTCTGATTCAGTTTCCCTTTAATTTATGCCCAAATTTTCTGAATTAACTTGGGCCAGAAATACTAAAGCAACCTGGTTTATATTATAATAGTACTTAGAGTGCTGGTTAGGACCAAGTGCTGTAGAGAGACAAAGCAATGGAAATGGAAAACAGTGGACGGAAAATTGGAATGTATTGAATCTGACAGTGAGCTTGGTTCAGATTGGTTTCACGTTCTGGGCAGAGATTCAGTTCTTTATGTGTAGTGTAAATCATTCAGCATGTGCTGGAGAGTTTGACTTCCTCCTTTCCCCATTCCAAAAAAGCCAAGAATTGAAATTTTTCCAGGATATTAAGTGTTCATCAAGCCATCTGCTGGATCCAGCCCTGAGCTACAACCAGTGTGTTCAGAGAGTGCAGGGTGTCAAAGTCTTATACACAGAACAATTCTGAAACATTCTTTATAAAGCCTGGGGTATGACCGTTGGAAAAGCCAGCCACATCCCTTTTTTTACAATGTCATTCTCTTAAAATTACCACACCTTCATTTGTGTGTGGGAATGTATGTTTGTGTTCAGTAGCTACTTTTCTGTGAAACAGTCTTTCTCAGCTATCATGCTCTCAAAAAATGCTATCAGTCAAAGCTGTATTAGTTTCTTTATGCTGTTAATTTAAACCCAGTTCCTGCAATGAACCTGCAGACTTTTGCAGCACTGGAACTCATGAATCAGGGCAGAACTTTCTTGCTGATTTGTGACTTTATGATTAAGTTTAAAAAAGAAAAAAAAAAAAGGACTGAAATCCTGCATGACCATTAGAGTACACAGGGTGGATTAAGAACCTGTAAATAGATGACTGAAAACAAATTACTACTTCTTGTGCACACTGGAATATTTGATGCTCTTTCTAGGAAGTTCCTCATTATTGCAGACATCTAAGAAGATGCTGTATTTTTTTTCTCCTCCTGGTGTTTTCTGTTGGAAGAAAAGCAGAGCTGGTGTTGGACAGAAATAAAACCTCTCACTTGATGCTTCAAGTGGGGCACTCCAAGTGCGATTATTTACAAAACTGGATGAAAATTGGCAAATATTGAAGAATTTGTGGTGGTTCAGCTGCATAATAAAAGCAAGGCTTGAATAAGGTGCTGCCAGACAGCACAGTATATAAATAACCACAAAAATGCTTGAGCAAGGCAGTTTTAAGAGTTAGCTAGATCACTCTGCCATTCAGGAACAAGGAACGAAACAAAATTTGAACTTCCAAATATCAGCAAATGTATTCTTTTGACACACTTGACTCTGATTTGTTTGGAAACTTGCATTTGCACTGAGGAAAAGAGTGTCTCAGTGTGAAAAAGCTATTGTTTGTAGGGCCATCAACCTTCAATCATACTACCCCAATTCCTGTAAAAGAGATGTAGAATAATATAGATAATTAAAAACAAACAAACAAACAAAAAGCAAGCTATCCCTTTGATTTGAGTTTTAATAGATATATTGCATTTTTCCTTAGTCAAAAGCAGGTTTTGTTTTTTAACTCTCAGCTTTGCTTTTGGACAGAATCAGCGGATTTATTTGTAGATTAAAGAAAATAGTATAATTTTGATTATGGTCATTATCAGTGGACTGTCATTTTGATTCTAGCAAAAGAAAATGGCAGCATAAACCTTGGTAGCACACCTTTTGTGTCCTAATGCAATAATAGATGAGATTGTAGTGTTGGAGTTTAGAGAACTTCCAGGTAATAGAGGAATCGAGACAGAATTATTTACCATAGTTCAAGTGCAAGCTCTGAGCACAGACACAAGTTCACAGGCAGATTTTCAAGAAATGTCTGTCCAGGTTTACCACTCCAAATTCTCCTGTCTACACTCTGCCAGTGGATACTGCTTCTGCCACAGGTACAGTACAATAGGATGTGAATCTGCCACCCTGAACCACTGTTTTTAATATCCAGATGTGTTAACATAAACTGAAGTCAGCATTGCTGTTTTCTTTAGCCATTCCAGCTGACTGTCCACATTAATATAAGTGAGACCTACTAAGTCAGACAAGGTCAGTATTACACCCGTTCGTATTGTACAGGTGATATGAATCTATCCCTTGGACATCATCTGGAAAACTGGGCTAGTAAGTTGTGTTGCAAAGTTAGTTACTAAAATGTTATATATACTGATTAGTAACACACTATGGTGGCACTGTATGAGACATGAAATTAACAGCATAAAATGTACAGCTTTATTTATAGCTCCTTCTGTATTTTCTTTACGTTTTCCTGGTAATTATATTTGATGTTATTTGCCAGAAAGCAATATAAATGCCCTGTATTAATTACATGAGAGAGAATGTCATAGTCTTTGTTACGCATTTTGTCTGTGTGTTCCTGCAGAGCTAAACTGAAAAGAATGGCGGGGCGGGGGGACAGGGACGGACCTCCTAGCATTTGGAAACATTTTTAAAATATTTCTCTGCTGCCAAAGCAGACAGATAGCTTTTGTGCTCAGACAGAAGGTTATGGGGTGGGGCAGGCAGAAGGGATTAATGCCATTTCCATTGAATAAGTGGGGGTTTTTTGGTATTGTTTGCTGTAATCCTAGTAGGAAAATGGACAGCCCTAGTACAGTTTGGTAGCCAGTTTCTCCCTGCTGAAAAAGAGACCAGGCCCTTAAGGTGTGGTGAGAAGAGCGTGGGTGATAAACTAGAATATGGAAGAAATACTAACGTCAATGCTCAAGAGAAAATGGCTTTCATAATGTTGGCAGTTAAACTTTTCAAATTAGAATTTTTTCCCTTAAAGTCCCAGCTCCTGGAGGCAGGTGACTGCACGAGGGTCTGATTTAAAAAAAAAAAAAATATTTAAAAAAAGAAGTTTTGAGGTGCTATAACTGCAGAGGAAAACTGAAATATCAGTTTGCAATGGAAAGTTCTCAAACAGTGAATCTTTCATCCTTGGAATTGTCAAGCATCTTGCAAGTGTTTTAGAGCTTGGATCAACTTGTAAAAGATGCTGATTATAATAGCTGCTGGATTGACTTTTGTTCTTTGCTTAGTCCAAAAAAAAAATTCTAAATGGCATGAGTATAGCAGTGTTCATCTGAAAAGTGCAGGCTTTCATTTCACATCCCACATAAATGACCAGCCAGGATGCCTAGCAGAGAGAGAGTGCAGGGGGACTGACAACAGCAAAACACGTTGGAAGCAGGGGAAAGCCTCATTTAAAAAAAAAAAAAAGAGAGAGAAGAGAAAATAAAAAAAGAAAAAAAATTCATTTAAGCTGTTGGAAGCAGGCAAAGGCTCCCAGAGAAAATCTGCACACAAGAAGTCCTGGGAACTTCAGTGGTCATTAATGGTGGAATGTTTCACATTGTCCAGAAAACCTGGGTTTACCACTCTCCTGAGAAGACAACTGCCTGTTGAATTGCCACTGTTTCTTGCAGCACATCAGTGCACTTTAGAAAGTGTCTTAGCTTGAGTGTCTCTTTATTAGAGAGGTGAGGATGACAATGCATGGTGGCAATAATAAAAAAACCAAAGTGATCTCAGTGTGATCTCATGGTATTTGCAATCTTATTGAAACTAGGGCTCTGCATACATCTTTGTTTTCATGGACATGTGCTCTTTCTCATCCTGTTATTTCCAAACACCTGTCAGCCCTAAGAGAATGGCACCTCTGACTTCATTGTCTTACATTCAGAAATCCTGTGCAGGAGTGATGTTTGTGTTGGGGACCACTAACATGGATCCCCAGGGGAACTGCAGCCTGGCTGGAGCCAATGTTTGTGCAAGCCCTGATCTCCAGAAACCTACGCTGTGGGTCGATGTACATCCCAACAACACTCTTACTATATGTGCTCAAACCAGCTTTACGCTTCCAATGTAGTAGATTTCATGCTTTTCAGATTGAGAAATGTGTACAACCGTGTGTGAAGACACTGAAGATCTGTGTTGACTCCTGTTTCTGCTTGAAGCTCCCAATAGAGCCTTGTATAAACTGCTTCACCTCTGTATCAGTTCCTCATCTTAAGGGAATACTGGCTTATTCCCACCAGGAAGTACACAGCTCTTTGGGAGAAAGTATTTGCCTATGTGCCTTGTATAGCAAGTCTCCAATTTGGGAAGTGGCCTGTAGCTATCTCTGCATTACAAATAGCAGATGGAAGAGGAGAAGGCCTACTTGTTAGCAGGAGGCAAGAACTGAAATTTGAATGACACCTGCAATCTGTAAGTTTAAAAAGCATCTAAAATTAATGAAACATTTGAGTTTTCAGATTTATTTTAGAGCTAATTAAAAAGTGGTAGGACATTGCTGAGAACTTTCGCAACTGTTTTTGGCTTTTAAGTGCTTTTTTTGGTGGTACTCATGCCTTGAGCAGTTCCAGCCCCTAATTGCATGTTTATTAATCCATTTCTTCCCTCCACACACACACACTTGTAGCAACACAACTCTTAATGGGATGCACAATGAAACAAGTCAAGGAATGGATGTGTCTGAAAACCTAATTTCTCTCCTGCTTGCCCCAGTTAATTTTCACTTCCATGGACGTGCCATGTTTCAGAGCACAGTCCCACAAGCAGTGTAGAAACAGGCATGGATGTTGGTTAGCTGCAATTTCCTTACACTGTCATTGCCACAAGAGCATGGGACTGTACTCTACCACGTTCTCATTAGCTGTCAGAAAGTCTTTCTGAGAAAACCAAACGTACCTAGACGAGGTCAGGACCTGTGTTGTAAAATATACACCAAATATAAAATGATTCAGGGAAGATTCTGTTAAATTATCAGAGACAACTCATTGTTTCAGTAGATCAAAGGAGAAACTTCAGTGACTCATGTTTATTTACATGTTGTGTTTGATCCTGCTAACACTTTGCTCTTCCCTTGAGCAATAGCAGGAGTGGATTATCATCAGATGAAAAAGAAAAGGTTAGAGACAGGAACTATTTTTACTTGCCAGTTCTTCAGGTTAAGTGCAAAACTCAAGACTTGACAATGCAATGGCTTATAGGAATAGAAGTTTGCAGAATCAAAAATGTAGTTTTCAGGAATCTGATAACATCATTTGTTTTCAGAAATGCAATCCTTGATGGTGTGAAATGGTTTAGAATAAGTTAGTAGTGGGGGGGGGGGGGTTGTGGTTTTTTTTTGTTTGTTTTTTTTTTTCAGAATGTCAGGGTGAGGTTTGTGTAAGCTTATTTTTGAAATGGTTTAATACTGCCACTACAAAAATGGTAATTCTTTGTAAAAAATAGAGCGTTACGTTAAAAAAGGAGCTGATAATTAGAATAGGTTAAAAATGACCATGGAGAAAAGTGGATAGTGTTGAAGGCTATTCTAGAACAAGTTTCAGTAAGCTTCATTGTTCAGGGATAAACTGATTTTGCTTTAAATTAAATCCTATTTATTTAAATAGACCTTCAAGAGCTGCATATAGTAACAGATGGTTCACTTTCCTTTCTTCTCACCTTTACAAACTGCTTTCTTTGCAGTGTATTTTAAAGCTCCCCAGGCCTGCAGGGATTGTTCTAAGATAAAAGTTAAAAATGGATGCTAAAACTGAGGGGAAGTACCTCATTGAGAAGAACATGCACTCATGCAGTGAAACAGTAGAGCACTTGTTGCTGGGAAGATTCAAAGCTGCCATAACTTATGGTGAATAGCAAAGGGGTATATATATATATACCAGACTAATAAATAAAAGCACATAACGAAATTTGTGAATCTGAACTTGGAATTGCTACCACTGACAGGATCATGATCGATTTTCAAAGTTCTTTTATATTATTTTATGACTTTCTTTAAAAGTAGAAAGCAACTTTCCATTTGGCCTTGGAAAGCCTTTAAGAATGTGTTGTTATCATTACTTAAGTAAGCTTTTTAGGATGGAGGGATTTTACTCCTGTGAGTGAAAGAATTATGCATAGCCTACAGTGTTTCTGTAGCTGGGGATCTTCTTCCTCATCTTAAAGAACATAATTTCTGTGAAGCTGATGAAGTGGGAGAAGTCTTTAGACATACAGAAAAGGAAATCTGGGTAAGTGTGTATGAGGAATGGGGTTTGGGATCACTGTGTAGAATAGAACACCAATTATTGTTTTATAAGGCATCAGTATTGGAGGTGGGCAAAATGTGTTAAGGTAGAACCTTCAATTTGAAAGTTTTATTTTACTTTTTCATTTCCAATGCAAAGTTCAGAACATATTCACTAAAGTTTATGAACTCTTCAGCAACAGTTAGCTAAGTTTCAAGAAAGCCTGAGATGGTATATGGTTTGGGTGCAAATCAGGATGGGTTTGATCCCAAGCTACTTGAAACGCAGCACTTCTAGCTGCATGCAACTTTGGGCTGCGTGGAAGGCTGAAATACAGACCTAGACTCACCCAGAGCAAAGCTTTTGCTTAAAGCCCTGTGAATGGAGCCTGCTGTAGTTTTCACTGATTTAGTACTTGCAGAGTACATCTAGCTGTGTCATCTTATTAGTGCACAGAAATGGTGAGCATTGTATACTTGTCTTGGATGGATGACTTAGGTTCCGGTTCAGCTAGATGGTCATTATAGACACATCCATATGTCTAAACTTCAAAGGTGGTGAGGCAACACATGGGTCTCCTCTAGTTTTCCACAGGTAGTTTTGTTCAGAACAAACTCAATCCTGGGGCTACACTAAGGCTCTAGGGAAAGCAGAAATAATTCCGAAGAGTGCACATCAGCGCTCTTCCTAAGCCTTACTTCTGGTTTAATTAGTCCGAAGGAATTTTTAAAAAATTAATCCTTAAAGACTTTTTGACCCATAGAAGTAGATTCCTTCACATAAGTCTAAAAGGTTTCTCAGTTCTGTTCTGTGTAGTGCAAGGTCTGGGGTAAATTTCTTGTGGAAGCCACATGTTGGTTCCTGCAACTCTCATGGATTTCTTTGTGCTGGTAGTCACGATATGGCTACCTGCTCTGATGGCAGGGTCAAACCTTAGATAATGCAAAATAAGCAAATCATGGTCCTTTCTTTGTTAAAGACTTTGACATCTGTGGAGCTGAATAGCTAGGTAAGGTGTTATTACTAATTATTAATATAATAATTTATTCTTATAAATGCTGGGAGGACTTTTACAAAAACCAAATGCTGCTATGGAGTGACTATATTTTGCTGCAAAGTAGTAGTATATTATTCTTTTAGTACATTGGGTATCCTTTGCTCTTTGTTACACTGAATTGCACAACTCTGTAACTCCAGCTGAGCAAGTCTCCAATGTTCCTGAATTTGCATGGAGTGACTATGCCTTGGCTGGGAGTTTTCTGGCATGGTAATGTCTGTTCATGTCCTATGCTGGCTTTCTTTCCTCGCTGTGAAGGGCAAGCTCATGAATAAGATGACTGGGAAATAAATGCAAGCACCTTTTAAATAATAACTTTAGAAGTAAGTCTACAGCTGTTATGGCAAGGTTTTAAAGGATTGCCATGTAATCACTTCCTTCAGAGCCAGCTCCTATTAGAGAATTCCTGGCATATGCTCCGTATGTAAGATGCTAAACCCTGGGGCCCAGGTGAGGCAGAGTTTTTGGCTCTGGTTTTCTAGTGAGAAATAGGTAGGTTACTTTCCCAGTCACTTTGACACAGTTGTCACTGGCTGGTCCCCAATACCTTGTGTCCATTGTCACTTGAGCAGTGACTAAGGCAACATGCGTATGTGCAGTCCTTTCTAGAGGAAGGAGCTATCGTTTAGCTGTAATTACTCATCTGTAAACACTTCAAGTAACACAAGCCTGACAGTTTATCTTTCAGTTTGCTGTTTGAACTATTAGAATGCTGCCTTGAGGTATGCACTTTGAAACTGTGTTGTTCCATAGTGAAATCTAGCATTTAAAATAATTTGACGTTGTTGAGTGCCATTTTTAGTGAATTTTGATATGTCATATTCTATTATCTCTTTTCACTTCCAAAGAATTATTTCTATTAAAAACCAAAAAAACTTAGGTTTGTGATTTTGCAGCAGAATACATTCTATGTGCATAAAGGTAATACAAGGTAGATTTTGCCATGAAAGTCTCTCTCTCTCTCCCAAACCCTGTGTTCACCTTTGCTTGCTACCTCTGCCTGTGCTCCTCTTCCCAGACCAGTCTCAGCTTCCAGCCCTCAAATGCCTGCATCCCCTGCCCATCTGGGTGTTGGTTATCTAAGGATTTTTTTTCAAGTTCTTTTCAAACACAAGTGCTTCTAAACAGGGTGTGGATTATACACATTCTGGTGGCAGATTCTGGACCTCTGAAAGCAAAGCTGTCAGCAGAAGTGTTATATTCCTGCTGGACTTTATTACATCCAGGGCAGTGTTAGTGGGAGCCATAAATGCTTGCAAGATAAACAGGATTTCTTCTCGGAGGCAAAATGACTTGCATCATATACTGCCAATCACTTTAAACTAACCTGCTAAGCAATAAAGAATTTAGGACTCACTTATGATCTAACACTAAAATTTTATAATGCACTCAAGTAAGGGAGTTACACCTGACTTATATCATTCTGAAGTCAGAGCACAGTTGGGCCATTTATATGAAGTTAGCGTCAGAGAGCTTCCAAACTGAACTTTTTGTTTTACAAAAATTCTTCTGAGTCCCCATCCAGACTGAGGTTTTCATGTGGTAGCACCATATAAACACAATTAAAGTTTTAGAGGGCTTGTAATCTTAAAGAGAAAGGGTAAGTGAAATATTAAAGCATACAAATGAACCAGGATACTGCTAGGCAGGAATTTTACTAGTGTCTTTTTTTTGCAGTGTGTATATATAAAGCCTCCTCTCCTCCCTTTTATGCTGAACTCCTCTCTAAGTAACTGTTTGATTTTTCCTTTTCTGTTGTAACTGTTAGCTTTTCCATCTCTTCATTTAACCCACGCTCTCAGAAAGAGTCCTGAATACATAAAAAGCTTTTGCAATGTGCCCTGAAGTATGTATACTGATGAAGCACATATACTGTTGAAGCACATACAATGTAATTATGGATAGCACAATGCAACATCGTGAAGTGGCTTTGTTTACAGCTTCTCTATCATGAGAGTATAATGAACGGATTCACTGAGGAAATGCAAAAGCAGATGCCTTTGGCTGGCTCCTGTTGTTCTCTTTTTGGCAAAGACAGAGGGATGAATCTACCCTGGGACAGCCCCACTGAAGTCAGATGAGTTACACCAGGCAGGAACTGGAACTTTTTTCTTTTCTTCTTTTTTTTTTTTTTTTTTCCCCCTAAAGAACACAGTTTCCAGATCTCTTTTCCCTGACTATCACAATTTCTCTTTCCACAGAAAGCCTATGAGAAAAGACTCTCTGCTTCTAAAAAGGTAAGATAACCTTTTAGTCACTAATAGCTAATTTCCTCAGCAGCGTAAGTTCTGTGTGTATCTACCAATGCCTGTAATCATAAAATTAATATCTAACTATATATAGAAAAAAGAAATATATTAAAAACCTAAAATCATATTTATTGAATGGGACAGTAAGAACAGAGAGTACTGTGAAAGGAAGAGGAATGGAGTACTAACACACAGCTGTGCTGCTTCGAATGCATGATGTATGCTTAGAGCTGGTCTAGGTATCAGTGTATGGTATCACCTTGAAATGTATACACATACCCTGCATGTACTGAGATGTAAGGCTGGACAAAGCTTCTGGGGGCGTAAGTCTGTGAAAGCACCCCATTTCTTATGTCTGTGAAATCTTCAGAGAAGTGGAACCTGCAGCAACTCATAGTATCATGAATATTTGTAAGTGATAATCTTTAAAACAAGTTTATTAGGGCAAACCTGGGATTGCACTTCATAGCACAGTGTAATAACAAAAGTTAGCAGGACTGCTGATGCTTTGTGCTTGCTAGTGCTGTGGCCATACTTTCTAGTTTTTTTCCTCTACTGAGGGCCTGAATGGTGCCTCGCATATAAAACCTGCCATTCATAATTTGCCTTTTGCTGAGGCCTCCTTTGTGCTCACACAAGGCAGCTGGCAGGAGTGCTGACCTCCCTGGAGCAGAACCTTGCCAGCGCTAGCTGATCAATATTCAGTAGAGTCGGCTGCTCACTAGGAAGCCATTGATTATCTCTAGAAGGTTACTCCCCCTGTGTGTGTAATTTTGCAGTCTCTTTCCTTTACCATCCCTCCACCGCCCCATCCCAGGCTCTCAAGAGGACAGAGTACGGGGATGGAAATGAGGTTCCCTTTCAGGATCTGAATAGTTGTCAGATGTCAAAATAGTCTTTGGAAAGAAGGTGGTTTCCCCACTGCCAGTTTTTTGTTTATACCAGGTTTTTACTTTTAATTTCTGGGATATTTCTAATGATTGCAAGCTGTGGCACTTGAAGTGTTGATTGTATTTGACTTAGGCAGGTTGCATCAGTTATACTGAGCCTTGGTCTCCTGTGACCGAGGAAAAAAACCCCACATCTTTTACGCAGCTGTAGCTGACCTGTCTGACCTCTTGCACAGAAGGGGAGAGCCATGGTTTCATTTTCCATGGTATTCACAAGCAAATGAACAGGGAGGTACATGGGGAGGTAAAACCATGGTGCAAGCCCTCATCTGCTGGCATGCTCTGCTCAGAGTATACCCACGTACACTGTCAATTCCTCTTCTCTAACACAAGAGGGGAGGCCAGTGAGGTTTGTGTGGGAAAATACCTGCCCATTACCCTGAAGTTGGTTTGGCAAAAATCATAACAGTCTCTCCTTTTAAATGTGAATTGTCCCCTTAAGGGTGTATTCAGTCATCAACACAGCAGTAGAGAACTGTGAGATAAATATGCAAGTCTAAACACTCAAATTTATTAGGAGTGATAGAGTAGATGCCAGTTATATAGACTGATACAAAAGACTACTAAAGCAATTGTTTTGGTTAGTTTGATTTGGTTAATTTGATTGTAAATATAGCACTAACAATCACAGCAGAGATTACAGGTCAAAAAGGCAAGGTCTGAGGTCTCAGAGGAGGGGAGCAGGCAGCTGGAGCTAAGAGACAGATGGGTAAAAGAAAGGCAGTTGGCAGAGAATGCAATACTTATCTCCATTAAGCTACTCGGCTCAAGTTAGTGCCCTCTCCAAAGAGCAGAAACTGCACTGTGCTGTAACCATCTACCTTATGGAGTGACTCCATTAGCAGAAGAATTGAACTTGCAGTTGATGAGTAGTAATTCAGTGTCCAACTTTCTGTTTGTAATGAGGGGATTGAAAGTCAATAGCTCCCAAGCCTTATCCTGCTTGTTTGTTTTCAGCTTGGATTTAAGGCATCACTAAATTCAAGCTAGATGCTTCTGTTTGAATGGGAGTAGAGTCAACAAGGCAAGTCAAAGCACAGCGGAGGTTATTAACTCAGTGAAGGTGAGCATCTCTTCTCTTGCCCTTAGCACTGAAGGAGGAGCTGTTGCTGCATGCAGGGCAGACCTGCTGCCTGCTTCTGATTTTATACGAAGTGCTATGTTACTAGCATGGAATGGAAAGCCAGAGAACACGTTAATGCTGTGGGACTCCTGTAGTGGATGGCAGTATTCACTGTTGATGGAACAAAACGTAGACCAGACCTGGCTACCACCTTGCATTGGTGCATCTTGGTTCATCTCAGGGTGGTCTGTAGTTTGCCAGGTGCTGATGATTTAGCCCATGTCTCCAAGGGCTAGTTCAGAAGCCAGGTCTGTGACCATCACCAGCAATTTGATCTTGTCCTGTCATTAGTACATACTGGAGAGGTGATGACGGGGATGTGAAAAATAGCAAGCTGGCATTAACTGGGGTTTGTTTAGCCAAGGGGGTTTCCTGTCAGCTCCCTGTCTTCCTGATCGAGGCATGTGACACAATGGATCTGTCTGACTGTCAGAGAAAGTTTGGTGAAGCATAAATCAGGAGTTAAAGTGGACAATGGAGAGACAGTTCCTCAGCTGACAGAGGGGGAGCTATCCCTGGCATGGGAGAAGAGTGACTCCACATGCCATCCTATTTGTCAGTGTGGTGGGTTGACCCTGGCTGGACACCAGGTGCCCACCAAAGCTGTTTGTCGTGGTTTAACCCCAGCCAGCAACTAAGCACCACGCAGCTGCTCACTCACTCCCCCCCACCCAGTGGGATGGTGGAGAAAATCGGGAATAGAAGTAAAACTCCTGGGTTGAGATAAGAACGGTTTAATAGAACAGAAAAGAAGAAACTAATAATGATAATGATAACACTAATAAAATGACAACAGTAGTAATAAAAGGATTGGAATGTACAAATGATGCGCAGGGCAATTGCTCACCACCCGCCGACCGACACCCAGCCAGTCCCCGAGCGGCGATTCCCCGCCCCCACTTCCCAGTTCCTAAACTAGATGGGACGTCACATGGTATGGAATACACCGTTGGCCAGTTTGGGTCAGGTGCCCTGGCTGGGCATGAGAAGCTGAAAAATCCTTGACTATAGTCTAAACACTACTGAGCAACAACTGAAAACATCAGTGTTATCAACATTCTTCACATACTGAACTCAAAACATAGCACTGTACCAGCTACTAGGAAGACAGTTAACTCTATCCCAGCTGAAACCAGGACACTGTTCTATCACTCGCCCTCCTCAGCTGGACAGGGGAGAGAAAATATATAACAAAAAGCTTGCGGGTTGAGATAAGGACAGGAGAGATCATTCACCAATTACCGTCACGGGCAAAACAGACTCGGCTTGGGGAAAATTAACTCAATTTTTTACAAATCAACCAGAGTAGGGTAATGAGAAATAAACACAAATCTCAGAACACCTTCCTTCCACCCCTCCCTTCTTCCCGGGCACAACTTCACTCCCGGATTCTCTACCAACCCCCTGCAGTGGCACAAGGGGGACAGGGATGGGGTTTACGGTCAGTTCATCACATGTTATTTTCTGCTTCATCCTCCTCAGGGGGAGGACTCATCACACTCTTCCCATGCTCCAGGGTGGGGTCCCACCCACGGGAGACAGTCCTCCATGAACTTCTCCAACGTGGGTCCTTCCCATGGGCTGCAGTTCTTCACAAACTGCTCCAGCATGGGTCCTTTCCACAGTGTGCAGTCCTTCAGGAGCACACTGCTCCAGCGTGGGTCCCCCACGGGGTCACAAGTCCTGCCAGAAAACCTGCTCCGTGGGCTCCTTTCTCCACAGATCCGCAGGTCCTGCCAGGACCCTGCTCCAGCACGGGGTTCCCACGGGGTCACAGCCTCCTTCGGGAACCCACCTGCTCCAGCATGGGGTCCTCCACAGGCTGCAAGTGGATATCTGCTCCACCGTGGACCTCCATGGACTGCAGGGGGACAGCCTGCCCCACCAGGGTCTTCACCACGGGCTGCAGGGGAATCTCTGCTCCGGCGCCTGGAGCATCTCCTCCCCCTCCTTCTTCACTGACCTTGGTGTCCGCAAGGTTGTTTCTCTTACATGTTCTCACTCCTCTCTTCGGCTGCCATTTTCCATCTGTCCCAACTTTTTTTTTCCCTTCTTAAAAATGTTATCACAGAGGCGTTACCACTATCGCTGATTGGCTCGGCCTTGGCTGGCGGCGGGTCCGTGTTAGAGCCAGCTGGTATGGGCTCTCTCGAACACAGGGGAAGCTTCCAGCAGCTTCTTACAGAAGCCACCCCTGTAACACCCACCCCCCCCACCCCCCCAAAACCTTGCTACACAAAGCCAATACAGTCAGGAAGTACTTCCTTTCTGATGTCAGTTCTCAGCCCACTGGCATTAATTAGTGTTTTGGATATTTTCTGCAAAAAGGCTGTGTTGCTACTCAAGGGAGAGGATCCCTGAGTTATGGTTTTGTAATAAGCTCAGAACATACATTGTTTACATCCAGTTTGGCTTTCAGCTGTCTTTAACATACATGAGATGTATTAAAGGATGAGGTGAAGGACTGATGTTATGCCTTGGTCAAAAAATATTATCAGTGTATTACAAAGGAAATCTTAACAGAGAGCATACTGTTCCCATTCCTCTATTAGGCAGAACTCTTCCTGTCCCATTTATATTGACACTACCCTGTAGTAATCATCGCAGTCCTAGAGGGAAATACTGAATTGAATGTGTTTCTAGCTATTGCAGCAGATGGAGTAAAGTAAGTTAGCATGTTGGGACCAAACAGCTCGCTCCAATCACCAGCAAATCTGTCTGATGCAGCAGAAACATGTGTCCTCTGTATCTCCTTTTCTTATTGTTCATACCACTTGTGCTTTGGGATGGAGCAAGTTCTTAGGCAAGTAGAGTCCTCTCAGGGGTCCAGTGATAGCCAGTAGGTTAAAGAGCAGTGACCTCTTTGTGAAACACTGTATGAAAAACCAACAAAGAGATGTGAAATGCCTCTGAAGCCATCTTGTGTTTGGCAAGTGAAATTTAACCACGGAGTAAGTTTACATTTTTCCTTCTGGATTTTCATTATGTACATTATGACTTCTAGCTGCACAATGACATTTAAAGTAATAGCAAAGAAAGATATCATATAAATAAAGATGTCCTGAGTACATATTATGTTGAATATGAGAAACCTGCATTTATTTCAAGCATGTTTTTAGTGGAGAAAGAGCTGTGTTTCTGTCTTGGCAGCAAACACGGAAGGAGATACACAACAATTAACTGTGTAAAGACTTTTTGTAAAATCTCATGTCAGTGTGGTCATGCAGTCAAAATAACTGTAGGACTGACCCCCACAAGTGGTGGTACAGAGCATGGGTTCTCATATTTGCAATGTAGCAAATGAAATATCCTTTGGAATTCATGAATGTAGATGAAAAATAAAATTTTGAAAGATCAGGAAGACTTTTGGTGACAATGTTATTCTTGCATTTTTTAAAATCCGTTCCTTAAGGAACATAGATGTGAAGTAATGCCTGATATTTTGAGCTATGCAGATTCTTAGAACAACTGTATGTCTTTTGACTAACAGTCTACAGACTTTTCAGACTACTTTGGGGTCGGTCTGAACCTGTGAGTCTGTTCATATTGGAGAAAGCTATCATCACTGAACCCATATGGACCTCATTTTATTAGAGGGTGCCATAAAAAAAAACCTTAATATACTACTGTCTGGAAGTAATAGGACTCCAGCATCCAGAATTGTATGGGAGGCCATGCAGACTTTAGTAGCAGGTATGCCAGTTTGGACACTGCTGTGTACTTATCTTTAAAATGACACCAGAAAGTATTTTCAGTAATACCTGCCCCCAGGTAGCAGGCTATGTGAACCATTTGTACAAAAGTCAGCATTTCACATTACAAATGAAATATATTTCTATTAGATAGAGGTGAACTCTTACCCTGTGTCACCAAATACTATCTTCTGGGGTTTTTTTTTGTCTTTGATTAAATACCAGTAAAAAGGCCCACTAAGTAATCTGTCTTGTGTGTTTGTTACCTGAATCATGGTTACGAAGGTGCTACAGATCTCTATTGCCTTCCATGTTGGAGTTGTACCAAGTATTTTCTCCTGAATTGATGAAGCATAATGTTGGTTATTCTGTTTGCTGCCAGTGTAAGCTCTGAAAGCAAAGATAGAATATGGATTCATTTGTCTGCATTTAGAACTTACTTTCATTCCGGTACTTCAAAGGCTCTTGTAGAAAGAGTGCACTGGTGATACATGTGTGTTAGTACATGACAGGTGAAATTGTTGCATGCAACAATTATACTTCTCAGATACTTGGTCTGCAGTCAAGAGAATGAGTTTGTGTCATTGGCCAAACAATTTAAACATGGTTTTGGTATGTAATAAATTCACCATGAGTTTTCTGATAACTTATGTTAACTTTTAATGTAAAGAAGCACTTAAAAGATAACTGTGACCTTTGCAAAGAAGGAAAAGAGAATGATAAAAAAGAATTTGTTACTTTGCAAATACTAAAGATTTTTTATGGTAAAGAACAAAAACCAAAAAAGGTTGGAGGAGGAGGCCTTTCAGGAGAACAAGTAGTTTATAGAGAGTTGGGACAGCATTATCTTTTCCTTAAATATGCCTGTACTTGTTTTTGTATAGAATTTTTTTTTGTATAGAACTTATCACCATGGTGTCTGAGTGCCCTCTTCATGAATTCACTCTTCCAGTATCTTTTGTGATGTAGCAAAAGGAGACTGAGGGGTGGATACAGTGAATTATTTGCTTGAGGTCATTCAGAAAGTCTGAGACAGAGCAAGGAACTGAATGCAGATAACCTAACAGTCAATGCCTATCCCTCTTTATTTTAGGAGCAAATGAATACCAAAGATTGAAAGCAACCCACAATATTATTACCTCTAACTATTTTCAGTTTAGATTGACTCAAACCCAGGCTTTTCCTTGGCATTTGTTCAAAGCTGTAGATATAAGGTAGATGTATTCCACAGTAAGTCCCTGTTTACAGCATGACATTTGAGCTTGCATCACTGTAGCTTCTTTTACTTTTATAACTGTTTCTGTGCAGTGTCTTCTTTGCCTGCCTGGTGTAGGACATCACTTCCTATGGAAACTGGCTTGTAAACTCCTGGGCTCACGGTCAGTGAGGACAAGGATTTAGCCTGAGGGGAGCATAGAGCAACTTCCTTTACATATTGCTGCTCTGGCTTTCTTCAGTCATTTGTGAAATGTTCCCCCTTGTTGCAGGTTATGCAAACAGTAACTCCTGCTCACGGTGAACCGGGCCTAGCTCCCTGTAGCTCAGCATGGGGGTAAAGTGCATTTCAGTATCTCCATTTTACATTAGTGTTGACATCTCCGTTTGTGGCTGTGCTAGGCACTATATAAAGAGCACTGTGATGCTCATAAAGATACTTCCTTTATGGTAGATACCTGCTTCTGGTGGTGGTTTTCTCACTCTGGAGTTTGTAGCAAGACTCAGTTGTTCAGCAGTATGGAGACTCAATTTGTTTGTCTTTCCATCTCAGTGTCCCTCAGTGAGGGCAAAACGCATGGCCTAAAGATATCCCTCATCCCCTCAATGCTGTTCTAACTCGGGAGTCCAAAGTCTTTTATTTCTTGTTGCCTGAACTCAGTTCCTGTCTTCTTTCAGGTGACAAAGTGAACAGGTCCCCGGGGAAGTTGTGCTGCTGTCAGGTGCTTGATGTCAAATAGGAATTTGTCCACTAGCTTTCGATTTAGGTGGCAAGAGTCCATTGCAAGTCACGCTGCTGAGGAGTATGACTGCACCTCTAACTTCTGAAATGGCCAAGGATCACCTTTGGCAGTCCTGAAGAACTCTAAGAATCACTTTTTAGTAAGTTTTTAGCTTAATTCCTAAGGGAATGAGGCAATTGAGAGATCTACGTCTGTCTGTCTCCCTGCATGTAACTTTTGAAACTACTAACAGTTTTTAACCAAATTTAAAAGAGATGTAAAAGTATCAAGGCTTCCTGCAAGTTTCATGAGCACTGGCAGTTGAGTAAATGAGGAACATCCAAATTAGTGCTCTTACCGAGGGAACTCTTCTAATGTGTGTTTTTATTGACAAGCGCCATCTGGCCAGTCAGCATTTATGTATTTACAGGGCAATGTGTAAGGAGTATGGGTGGGAACAGAGCTAAGGTGGTGAGTAGAGGGTAGATTAAGGGACAAAAATCTGTAGAAAACCAGGCTTCATCAGTTCTGCCTCTTGGGGAACAAGCTGTTGTTTAGCAGAACACAGAGATGCTGCATAGATGCAAAACCTCAGTTACAGTTTAGCTTTTGTCTTTTAGTAACAGAGTATAATGTGTAAAGACTCTTTCAACATTTGGACAGTGGACCTGAACAAAAAAGAGGCCATTATATGCAATATCTGTCAAGACTGGAGAAGGGTCTGTGCTAGCCTGCCAAATCCAAATGAGGATTATCCATTCATTTAGTCCAAAAGAGAAAATGATATAATTTCTTTGGTTCAGTTAGTTTACTGTGACAAATAAGGAGGAGAGGACTCCAATATGGCACATGTTCAACTTCACATAGCTTTAAAGGCTGTAGAAATCATACTGCTCTGACAGTAAGCCTTATTTTACATTCTTTGCCCAGACACAGACCCTAGATCTTCAAAGTGATTTACATGTTTTGTTTTTGCTCTCTAAGTAGAGAATCTTATGGAAGAACTGAGACCCAAGTCTCATTTATTTGCCTTGGACTTTTAAGGCAAGGATACACTCATCTTGGTTGGACTGTGGGTTGTTCTCAACCAGCCTGAGCTACCTGACTTACTCTCTGGTGTATTAAGTTTACTCAAAGGACTAATGCCATTTTGTACATATCTGTCATGAAGCAGAGACGTTCGAGATATTTGTTTGCAAACTGCTAGTCTGCACCCATGGGTGGGAGTGAAGGGATGTGGGGGATGCAGAGCTGAGAAGTGTTGGCTGTTTTCCCGTGTATGACTCCCAAGCACTTTGCAGAAAGAGGCCACAAAGAAAGGGTTCTGCTATTCCTCTGCACTTCAGCTGAGTTTGTGAGACTCACCTGAGGAGTCAATAAGGCTCTAGGAAAAAGATGGGCAGGCTAGAGGGGAAGCAGGCATGCCTTTGTGGTTGGTGTTAAGATTGGCCCTGACTGTCAATGATGGACATGGTATGAAACAGTTGGAGAGCTCTGGTTGAGCACCTCCAAAGCAGCAGGTTGGACGCCATTGTGGTGCACTCTCCTGGCTGTTCTGTTGACAAGAGATGGCAGTCCCCTCTCACTGTGGGTGTAGAGCAGCAAGCTGAAAGACTGTGCTTGTACACCCACAGGCATGCTAGGAAATACTCAGCAAGGGGATGGGTCAGATTCAGCCCAGAGGTCAACAGACTGCTACAAAAGCAGACTGTCACATGAGCAACCTTCCCCATCAAGCTGGAGCTTGGCAAACTAGCTGTGATTCCTGGTAAAGCCTCACGTCTCCACCAGCACCATGTTATGGTTGGTCACTCAGCACAAAAACCTCTTGTGCATCATATAGAGATCGCAGACCTTCAGTATCTATAGCTTCAAGCAGATCTCATCATTACTCTTTCACTGCAAGTCTTAGTGACTTAGTTTAGAAAAATAAGAAACGAGAAGGTTTGCAACCTTTGTCTCCCAAGAATGTTTTTTAGAAAGCTAATGGACTACGTGGGTTGAAATAGGGTCATTCCAGGAGCCTGATTTGGTGGGACTCTTGATGTTTGCTTCATCTTTCTCCTCCCACCCCAGGCAACACTGGCGTGTTACTGCCTTTCCTGCAGCCTCAGCTCAGTCCAAAAACGTATTTGCTCAGCTGTATTTGAAGAAAATGGGAAGCGTGAAGCGGTAGTCAGGAGAGGGCTCCCTCCCTGGTGCTGGGGCTGGAGCGGGTGCAGCTTGCCCTCTGGTGGCTGCCGGCACGGAGGCGGCCCGCTGCGGAGGGAACCAGTTCGGCTGCACGGCCAGTGACTTTCTGAGCTGAATTCGTGATCTGGCTAATTCTGCTGGAATATAAACTGATTAGACCCAAATGGGTGTCGACATAAAAGCTCCTTCTTTGAAATGCTGCCATAGGAAGTGGAGTTGTCTATCTACAAACCAACATGAGCAGTAGCGTAATTGTCCTCAGAGTTGAACTTGAACCATCAGGTGTCAGCCTAGTTCTGTCTCAGGGTTTTTCAGTGCCGCGTTATACCAGTTATCTTCCTCCCAGCAAGCTGCCTTTCTCTGCCCCACCATACACATGAGGCTGAGGGACAGGTGCTCCCAGAGAAGTCCATAGTACCTACCTTCATAGTCCCTTGGAGAGAAGAACTAAAGGGATAGGCGGATCAGCTGGAAATGGCCAGAACTTCTTTGTGCGTGCTGAAGTGTGTTGCTCTCTTTTATGAAAAGGTGCAACACAAACATGCTGTGCTTTCCTCCTGCTCCCTTCACCGCTTGCAAGGAAGGTGAACAAGGGTGGCACAGTCCCTCCCAGAGCTCCACTGTGCACTGAGGGTTATATACACCTTGTGCTTCCATCCTCAAACCTGTCCACCCTACAGCTTCTCTGTCCTTGTGAATTGGTTCTTCAGCCACCCTGAATTTGTTTTGCCATGTCCTTCTGTCAAAAAGGAAAGCTGTTTCCATAACCCTTATATTTCATGTTTTGATGTTAATTTTGACATTCTTTACCCAAATCCAAATAATATGGCTTTACAATTCTAAAGGAAAAATACTTATCTTGGATCTTAAATGCTTAATTGCATCTGATTAAACAAAGCCTTCTTAAAATAGACCCCAAAAGGAAAAGATCCTATTGTCGGCCTGTTAAATACCAAAATAAAACAAAACCCTGAGGAAACGAAGGGGTAGCAGTCTATGATGTTACAGTTGCTTAGGGAATGATAGTAAGAAAAGTGGCATATGTCCAGAAGAGGCCCACAACAACGAGAGGAAACCTCTGTCTCACACAGAGAATGGGATAAGGCAGTGCAGAGACTGATTCATATTTGCAAGTGAAATTTAAGAGACAAATGTGTATATATTTTATAGTTTGAAGACTATTCATGAAATAATATGAAAGAAAATGAAGAAGAAGAAAGTAGCTATGATGACAAGAAACAACTCAAAACACTACTGTATTTTTTTCTTCAGCTCCCTTGAAGACTGCAGGTCTTTGTGTTTCAATGCATGAGCTACTGTTTGGCATGTTTCCTGTACCACTTTGTCTATTCACTTCTTGCTAATGTGAAAGTGCCCAGACTCCCCGGAAAGACCGCTTTGTTGGAAACCTTTCATTATCAAGGATTAGCTGTTTGGTAAACCTGTGTCCCCTTTAACAGTCTGATGGGAAGTGCTGGCTAATGAAGGGCTCATTGTGGTGGTGCTGTGAGTGTGGGACTTAAGTCCATTTTATTGCTCAGATTGCAAGCCAGAGTCCTTTGTGCTCCTGAGGACTGAAGGGAAACTGAGTCACACACTTTGGTTTTGCTGAAAATGTGTTGTGAAAAATATGCTTTCCTTTCTCAGTACTTGTGCCATGTTTGTGGTCTAAAGGCTTTATGTAGCAGGGAATTTTGTTGATATGTTACAGAATTATGTGTGTAGATTTAAAAAGTGTTGTGTCAATGCCTTGGGACAGCTTACTTGAAACATTTCCATGTAATACCAACATGAAAAACTGAAATAATACAAACCATTAAATGCCTTTATCACTTGATAGTGTAGTTGTAAAGCTCTTGAAAGAACAAAATCTGAACATCATCATCCCACCTCTAGTCAGGTAGAAGGTGTGGCAGACAAGTGTAGGTTTTACTTCTTCACTGATAAACTTCCATATATGTTTTAAATCTCAAGAGACATTTACCGAAATTCTGTATGAAAGTAATGTACTAGAAATCCATTCTCTGTGAAAAGTATTCCAGTACAACTTAAATCATGAAGAAATACCACTGAGAATCATAATCAGAGTCTGTGATGTCAAACAGGATTCTTTTATCTCTACAATAAATCTCTCTCATTGAAACTCCCAAGCCACTCACAACCCCAGGGATGCCCAGGGCATCCAAATGCAGGGGAGTGAAGAAAGGCAGCCCTGTAAAACCATGGGGAAAGAAAACAAAGTCCTACCCACACCCCCAACCAGGCTTCATGTGTTTGGGGAGGGGTGTGTGGACGGACCCAGGGAACTGTTAAAGATCCAGAGACTGTTAAGCACCAATGCTTTTGGGTAGAAGGGCCATCAGGTCAGTGTGAAACTGCTTGTATTAAATTCACAGGAGGGCTCAAGCACATGGTTTGGATTTTGCTCTCCCCCTCCATTACAGCTAACTAGGCCAAGTGCAGAGAGTGTCCCTGCTCATCCCAAACACGTGTGGCACAAGCAGTTCCTTCCAAGGGGAATTGGCTCTGGGAATGTTATTAGCTCTGTCTGGGTAGGAAGGGCAATCAGGTAGCCCAGGGATATGTGTGTGTGATTGGGGGAGTCAAGGAAGAGATTATGTTTTCATGAAGAGTTTTGAACTCATTAACTGGCCTGCATTCAAAGACTGCAAGAACACTAATCATGCACATAAATGCATGTGGTGGGAAGTGACTGGAGAGTGGCCAAGAATACAGAGGTTAGTGCAACCCACATCTCACTCTCTCTCTCCCACTCCCCAAGCACAGCCTGGGCCCTCTGCTTTGCATGATTCTGCCCATCTGGTTGTATGGGACTGTGGGAACACGCGGGGACCATGTTACTTTTTTACTTGTGATCTTACGATAGTTTTTCATCACAGGCTTTTTATGTCTAGACTGCAAAGTGGGTCCATACCATTCATAAGGGAGGAGATGCAGTGCTACTTCTATATCTTTTTTGGTGTAGATAGCTAAGTGGGCATAGGATACAAGTTCCCAGAACAGTTCAGGGCTTTGTGGTGGTGCAGAAGGACATGGCACCACCAGGACGCAGGACAGGAGCTGTGGCACTGCTGATGACTGGTGACACCAGTGCAAACTGGGCCCTCCCTCTCCAAAACTAAACACTCACCTGCCTCTTTATTCTGGCAGTCCTTCTGTCCCCCAATAAACATGTACAACATAACTCCCCATTTCTAAGATGCACCTAAGGTGGAAGACATATTATATTCCACCAACAGCCTGTGGCTTGGCTAAGCAGGAGGAAGACTGGATGTGGGATCATTTTGACAGACAAAAATCTCATTCCCTGGATAAAACTCTGGCCCAAGCCTCTTCCCCTGCTGCTGCAAAACTAAGTGTGGCCCATGGGGCCACAGGCACCAAAACCTGGTCCAGGTCTCAGCCCCAGCAGTTTCTCCAGGAGCACAGCACCTCTGGCACCATGGTGGGACACTGAGGTCACAGCTCCCCAAGACCATTCCCACATCCAGAGTCACACACTGAGACAAGCCAACAGAAAGTGACACATTTTTTTCCCTCTGCTTTGGAGCACCAAAACCCAGGCACCGAATTCCCACCAGTCTCTTGGGTGTTTCCCTGGAGGGAGAGTTTATGCGTGGTGTGGGCCTCCAGGGAGGTGGAGGAGCAGGGCTGACCCTGCCAAAGGGCTGCTCTAGCTGGGTGCACCCTGGGAGGGTGCTGGTTCCACTGGGATGTGATGCTGGGCAGCGTGCTCCAGTGAGCCCTACTTGGAGCAGGGAGCTGGACTCAAGGATCCCTTCCCACCACAGTAAGTCTGTGATTCCTCCTGCCATGTCTAGTGCCATTTGAGCCATCCCCTGGCTGCTGTTTTTTTTTCCTCTCTCTTGTTTGGCCTTGGCTTTTTTTGTTTGTTTGTTTGTTTTCTCTCTCCTGTTTCTAATGGAGTGAAAATTTGTAGAACCATAAAATGCAGAGACGGAAAATGACCTATTGCCCCATCCACTCTGCCAGTGCCAAGCCATTCCCTTCAAACATCCCAAGTGACTTGTCTAGACCAAGCACGAACCACTCCAGCAATGGCAATTCCAACACTTCCCAGACAAGATTAATCCATGGTCTAATTGATTTTATAGCTTGGAAATTTTTCCCGATGTCTCATCTCAAATGTTTCTGTGCAAAGTTTGAGCCTATTGCTTGGTTACCCATCCTTGCTTTGTTGTGAACACCCATTCCTTTGCCTTGTGTGGTCGTGCCTCTTGCCTGCAGACCTGGCATGCCCCTGGACAGGGTTTCCATCCTGTTTTCTGTCACTTCCTCTGTTCTGGATTGAGCTTCTGTGGTCTTCCTGAGACATGACCCCACAACCATCACCTGTGCGGAGAGGCTGTGGGTAGGCTGGTGAGTGACTCGAGCTTGGAGCACCAAGCATGGAGCTGCCCAATTAAAGATTTCATTGGTCTCTCTGAAGACGAAATAGTACCAGCATGTAGCCAAACTCAGAGAGAAGGGAGTAAGAACAATTAAATTTAATTATTATAATATAATAATTACAACTAGAGAGCCCCTTTCTGATTAATATGAAGACCTTACCTTAAAGCTTTGCAAACATGATTCTGGTCAAAGTTTTAGAAGTCTTGGACATAAATACAGAAAGTGCTGTCTACCCACTTGTCAGAAAGTAGGTGACCACATAAAGAGAGGTGCTATGCTAAAGTGGTGTCAACCACTCTAGCTTGGCCTAGCAAAGTTCTCCTGCCCCTGGGCATGGAACATCTGCTCAGGGTTTGTTCCTCCTAATTTGGTCCCTCCTGGCTTAACTCACAAGTGGCCCATCCATAACCACTTTCCAGTGAAATCAAGCAGAAATGTGGAAGGCATCTTTGGCCCTCACCTGGCCTGTGCACAGCACTAGGGTTTTCCTGCCTGGGGCTGTCCTGCAGGACCTTCTTCCACCAGAGGGCAGCTGCTAAAAGGAATGTGATGGGCTTGCCTGGCTCAAGATGACAGAGCAGCTAATTATTATGGTTGTAATTTCCTCCCTAACCAGATGCAATCCCCATCAGCCACCTCCAATGGCATTAGGCTTAGGGAATGCTTCCCACAATAAAAGCAAAGGCACTGTTCTTTCCCAGTTGCCCACAAGATCCATCCTCAGCCGTAATCTGAGCTAGACACAGTACAATTAGTTATTTATATTCATGAATTACCAAAAGACCAAGCTTTAAAAATCCAGTAATGCATCAGAAAGATGTGTTTGCAATCAGTTTATCCCTGAGTTCCATTTTTTGCAGATCTGGCACACCTACTGCAGTCTAAGGTGGGAAGAGCAGAGGAAGTCGGCAGCTATTTACAGAGAGCTCAGTACTGCATCTCCTCCCTTTATGAATGATATGGAGCCACTTTGGTGTCTAGACATAAAAAGCCTATGGTGAAAAACTTGTAGGATCACAAGTAAAAGTGACAACTGCTTCCTAGTGTAGTTGTATGTGAAGGATTTAGACAGAGAAAGAAGAAGGACTACTTGTGCTAAGTACTTATTTTGCCTTTCCTTGTGATACGAGTGCAGTAGGAAATCAGCTACCAGACTTGGGAACCATCTGCGCTAGCATATCCCACACTCCCTGTGGTCATGATGTGTGCTTTTACTGTTACAAGTTTCAGATAATCACTTGAGACAAGAGATTGAGTGTTTTTCAAATAGAAACAAGTATCAGCTCTGACCAACCCATAATGACTAAGCTCAGTCTAACTGTGTTTCTTGAATTTCATCTTTTCTCTTTCGCAGTTTCTTTCACTTACTTTCCCTTTTATGTATATTGTTACTTTCTCTGGGGAAAGAGGTTTGCTCCTCTGTCTCATGTTGAGGCTGAATTCAGCTGAAGTCAGTGAGTTCTGTACTGCACTAACAGCAATTCTTCCTGTGGAAATAAATGGGAGTTCAGAGAAGTTGGAGCTTGATGATGCTTGCAATTGAAATATTATTTTAAGGTTTTTGTGTCTGATGTTGTAAACAATCATATCGCATAAACAAACCAAGTGAGACGTCTCCAATGTACAAGCCTGGAGGATGGAAACACAAATGCATGATCTTCACCCTCATTGGATGCTCACAGAAGTAATTTTCCATGATAGACCAGACACTGAGACTTTCTTATTTGGCCAGATGATAAACTCCACCCACTGTATTCATCTCCCACAAAGATAGCAAAACCTTACTTATGACCAGTACCTCCCCCTCCAGAGATGTCATTCACATTAAACCTGAATGTTTGTCATTATTTCCAAAGTTTTAAATAAAACTTTGCATTGAACTGGGAGAGGGTATGTACTCTCAGAGCTGAAGGCATTCTGCTACTTGTTGCCTTCTTTCAGGTTTTGACTGGGAACTTCACATTTATGTATGCCTGATCCCTGTTGGTTTGTGTGGCTGGTGTCCAATGATCAGGACAAACGTGGGAGACAGTGGGCAGCAACATTATCTCTAGATGACTACAGGTTGAGGACAGATGGGATATGAGAGAAGTGGAGGGATGAGAAGATAAGAGAAGGACCAGTTAACCTCTAAGGCATGCAGAAGAGTGCCTGCACTAGTGAGGAAGTGAGTTCCTGTGAGTTGCCAGAGCTATAAACAGCAGAAATTTCTCTCCTCCTGGAAATCCATAGCGGTACCCAAATGAAGCCACAGCTTATGCAACAGCTGGCTGCTGGCAAGGGAGCATGGGCTGTGCTCTTCTTCCCCACCAGCATGCCCTCAGTTCTCCATAGCACACAAGGCTATAGAGACATTGTGGTGCTTAATGCAGTGGCTTCTTCCCTCTTCTTTGTATCCTGAACAATGATGATAAAGCCAAGTATTAAGTGAGTAGGTCAATATTGTCCATTCCTGTGTTGAGTGAAGCATAGAACTTGTGAAAAACCCTTTATGGTATGTAATTAAAACCATACTCAAATACATAAGGGAACTGCTTTAGTGTCACACAAGTAATCTTAATTCTGGTGATTCTTAATGTTTGAGAGCTTGATTTTTGCAACCAGAGTGATGTTCCTTTAGCCCAATTTTATATGCATGGTTTTTACTTAACTCAAGAAAGCTTTTTTTCCCCATGGGCAGGTGAACTGAAAGCAATAGTACTGATGACTCCTTGTTCCCTAAAAGTTGAATTGATTTTTTTTTCCTTTTCTTCCTTCCTACATCTCTGCCAGGAGTGCCAAGGAAGTGCTGTAAGAAGGACTGCTGGAGAAACAGAAGAAAGTACTTCTGAGAAGAGGCGGCTCCACATCCAGGTGCAGAGTCACTTCTATTTGAGTTGGGAAAATGCTTTCATTCATGTTATAGTCAGAAGGGCTCTTTGTATCTGTAGGGACTGGAACTAATCATCTGTGTTCTACCCATTTAAAACTAATTCTGGCTTCTTTACGTGGCAATATTTGAGCATCACAAGAAAATGTGCAGAAAAAAATCTGTTTCAGCATGGTCCATGGCAGGTGCCAGCTTGTAGTCCTTACAACTGTCTTTAAAGAAATTTCAGGAACATCCTTTAAGGAAAGCTAGTTTTATAGCATAATCATTCTACCAAGCTCTGACAATACCAAGTATATAATTGTAACCTCACTCATTCCTCTCATGTATTATGATATTGAGTTATGATAGATTTTTTTAGTGTATGACAGTACATTCAATGATTCATCTGAAGACAATGCAACCTAAAGGTGTTCAGCCCTTCCTAAGATTGTGTCCCACATATGTACAATAACTACAGCTCAAAAGCTCAAAGCAGCAGTGTAATTTTTTTGCATGATTATGAGCTATGGGGGGTTAACTTTTGTTTGATTCTGTCAAACTATGGGTTTCCAGAACTGAATCCTTTTTTCATATTAAACAGAGTTAATCTTGGATAAGTCCATGTCTCAGACCTTGTACTTGGAACCCTGTTTGATGCTAGTTTTACTAGTTCATTTCATTAATTTTCCTGGTACTATGTAGACCTGTTTTATGAAGTTTAATAATACTCTCAGAGCTCTCACACCTTTCTATATAATTTGCGTGCCTCCATTGTCATAGGATGTGAGTGCCTTGCATTCTTTGTGTTTGCTGTTCCATTACAGCAATTCAGGGAGGCACAATTGTCCTTGGGGAAAAGCTGAGGAATTGGGAGCATAGAAGCCAAATGCTATATCCAGAGAAGTCTTAGGTAGGAATAAATATCTGAGTCCAAGATATAAATCCTCAGAACTTCTGCTCAGTTACTGTGCAGCTGGGGTTGCTCGGTAAGTTCACCAGTTCCTCAGTATATAGTGGAATTTGTAAACTAGACATTTGTCTGTTCATCTTACCTGAGGTGCTTTATCTGGTCAATATTTTTATGGGTTTAGGCTTTGCATATAGTGAAAGACCTGTCAGGTGATGGTGGCTTCGCTTTCTATATAATTGCTTAGTAGTCATAACACTCAGTCAAGACCCAGGACACTTACCTTTAGTTTCTTTACTCCATGTGAGGGTTAAAACCCATGTTTCTCACTCTTTGGCAGAGTATACTTGCCCCTCACAGCTTAATCATGTGTTGAACTGTTTTGCACTAGGAGTGTTCTTCTGCCTTCCATTGAAACTGTTCTACTCCACATGGTATAATAAAGGATCAGCTGAAATGAGAAAGATCAAAAGAGAACATTGCTCATTAGTTGTTAGGACTGTGGAGGTGGAGATGGAAGGGACATGCAACAGCTGTGATATGGCTTGTCTCTCTCTGTCTTTTCACATAATTGCTTTACTTAAAAGCTTGGTCTAGTGTCTCCCATTTTGCTTCTTCTCTGTTTCTTGTTTATTACATCTCTGGTCTTCCCAAAGTCATAAAGTATCTCAGTCTCTGTATGTGTATCTTTCCTGCTTCCTCTAATCTGGCTTTTGTCTATCTGCTGGCAAAAGTGTGTCATATAAACTGCAACAAAGCTTCTTAGCTATGAAAAAAGTTACAAGAACATCTTACATATTGTTCTTCTAATTTGAAATAAATGAAATTTACAGCAAACAAAATGGCAATGAAAGTTGCAATGCAAGTGGGACAATAAAAGCATCTGGCCAGTGAAACTCCTTTCTGCCAGGTTCCCTTCCTTCCCAAACCTGCCCATGGAGGAGTTCACACATCATTCATTGCAAATGTTTCCTTTGTAGCTAAAACTGACTCATCATATGAGACAAATTGCTTTGTTTAGGGAGCAGCAAGTCAAAGGACTGTATCTGTACTTGTGTGTGGTTCTGTGCAGGAATCTTGGGGGGAGGCTTAAGTTGAGAAAAAGCCCAATTTAGAACTAAACATGAAAAATAAACCTATTAACTTAATTACAAGTCGAGTTAAGAGGAGAGCTTTCTAGCCAATGCGGTCAGTGGCCTGTTTGCCAGCTTACGTCCTTTTCTAGCAAGCACCAATTTAAAGTGATTAATATGCAGTCTCTTCATTTGAGTAAAATTTAAACAGCATGCAATTTTCTCTGTCAGTTTAATACATGTGAACTATTCTGCCAAACTCTGGAATTTCATGCTGCAGATGCATAAATGTATCCCCTTCGCTGTGTTCTCATAACAAGAACAGGAACATCAGACAACACCCAGTACATACTTACCCCTGAAAAGACAGAATGGTAAAACTGGTTTCATAGAGTTCCTGTCTGAGAGAATACCATTCTTCAAACATCCTGGATATTAAATGTTTCTGCTTGCTCCCTGGGAAATTAAGTAGTAAAACAAGCTTGTGTGTAAGTGAAACCAGTTACAATAGAAGGCTTCTAGCTGAAAGTGAGTTGCATACTTATAAACAATCTTAAGTGTGGGGTTTTCAACGTAATGAAGTAATTTCTGTTTGCTTTTAACATGGGAGCTGATCCTTTCCTGTTGGAAAGGTATAACAAGTATTTGGGAAGATGAGGACCTCAGTATTTCAGAAGCTGAACAGCTTCAGCTCACTTCCTTTACCTGATCTGGAAGGTGCTGACTTACAAGCAAGTTCAGATCTTGCAAACAGCATTGAGAATCCCTTGAGCTCAGAAGGACTATTTGATATTTCTGGCATCTCAAGAATGGAGTAGAAGACTGTTCCTGATGAAAGCTGCACATCATATCTAAAATCCTAAACATTTAACGAGTCCTGACCCCTGTTTGAAAATAGGGGTCCTAAAAGCAAACTGTGAAATGACAGTTGAGATGATCAGCTGCTTAGCATAGATTTAAGAGCCTGTGTTTAGTACTTCTGTTTGAAAATTTTGGCTGATAGTTACAGCCTCTACAGATTCCTCTCCTTGCAAAAAGAAATTAGGTATTAATTCAAACCCACCATGGATATTTCTGGTTTACCAATGTTAGGGTTCATATGGAAACTATGCTTTCATTTATATTTAGGGTTCCCTAAGCAAGCAAATTTTCCTGGGGTAATGCTGGTTATCAGTGGAACCTTATATGAAAATTTATGTTTGCTGAAACCATATCTGATATCCTCATATCCCTTTCACTGATTTGCAGGAAGTGGAAGGCATGGGCTTCAGCAATAGCTCAAAGATGAGATGTGTTACATAGGCTTATGTGATACAGAAAAGATTGTGGAGGAAATTAGATTGTTTTTCAATCCTCATTTTCCTAGTCGTTGTTCAAGTGGATATTAACTACAAAACCTGGGATCCCTGGAAGCAGAAGCACAAGTGCTATTACTTAAGATAAGGCTTGCATAGAGTTAAAATGGGAGCACATCAGTCTCGTGTGTGGTTTGAACTACTGGTAGGAGAATAAAAAGCCTTGTAAAAAGCTGTGTTCTTGGTGCTGACATAAAAATGATTAGGGTATACAAATGTGTAACACAGATAGCTTTACTGCTCCTTTAATGTTGCCTTCATTAGAAAATAGGTATACTGAGTTACTTACTTGGAGATATCATCTGAGCATGGAGATGTAGTTGCTTGAAAATTTCAAACAAAATAGCAGATTTAGAGCAAGGAAAGAGTTGTCCACAGCTAAAATGGATTTGTTTACTTGAGGAAGGGATCCTAGCATTAGATGATTGGAAAGTATTTAATTTAGTGAGACAGTTAGAGGACACAGATGTTTTTCTAGGTGGATGTACGACCTTGGTCGATTTGCAAATCAGAATCAGTTTTCCCAGTCTGAAATGGAAGTATCTAGATTTCATTTCATCTTGCATGGCTTAGGTCAAGTATATGAAAGCCTTTATTTTCTACTGTACAGTAGTGCAGCACAATGGTTGGTAGAAGAGTTTTAAGTATTATTATTTTAATAGCTGGCATAGTCTTGGCAAGACATGAAGCAGCATGCTACTTTCCTGATGTATCAACACTGTCCTCGGAAGTGTAAACTAAAGTGAACTTCTATTTGTGGAAAAGATTGTTGGGGTGAGATTTTCCTAAAAACCAGCACATAGCTCAGGTGAGAAAAAAGCAAGAAAATACTGTTAACATTAATTTGCACTGAAGGAAATATGGCAAAGGGACAATACAGCAAAAAGGAAGTTTCCATGACACTCTATGGCTTTCACTGTCCTGGAGCTGTGCAACTGGTTTTGTGTGCATGGAGCAGATGGGATATGACAGGTTTACTCTTGTTTTTCTTGATGTTGGTGACTCACCTGAGCTTTCGTATGTGTGATATGAAGCCCAGTGATTAAACAGCAAAGACTGAAAGGACATAAGGAATGACATATTCTGTAAGTCAGTGGACTGCTGTTTCCAGTATGGTTTCGTATACAGCTGACAGCCTGAGAAAACCAGCTCTTCTAATTTGATATCTTCTGCAAGCACAGGAGTGTTTTCTTGGAACCTTTTTTAGTCTGTACCATATATTGTAGAAAAGAACTGGTTTTGTGGTGAGCCAAACGGAGCATCTGGCAGGCTATTAAACTAGTACCTAACCCTTAATGACTCAGAAGAAAGCTTCGTGTCCTGCCTTGATTTACTGCTAAATCATAGACAATCAAGCTGGCTTGCAGTCCAATTACTAATGGCAGGCTTACACAAACAACATAAAGATTGGGATGCAGTGACATCTTCCCAGTTAGAAACATTTCCATTTCTTTCCTGAACTGCACCTTTGGGGGAAGCATTCTCCCTTTGTATTACTTAGCTTTTATAGGTGAGCTGACATCATATCATATGGAATATCTGTTTGGTTAGGTTAGGTCAGCTGTTCTGGCTATGTCCCCTCCCAAGATCTTGCCCAGCCCCAGCCTGCCATTGAGGTGAGCGAAAAAGTTGGAGAGACAGCCTTGATGCTGTGCCAGCACTGCTCAGAAGTAGCCAAAACACTGGTGTGTTATCAACACCTTTCTAGCTACCAGTGCAGAGCACAGCACTACAAGGGGTGCTATGGGGAGAATTAACTCCATGCTCAGCCAGACCCAATACACCCTTATCTCCATCTTCCATGCTTTTACTGCTGATTGGAAAGAGATTTTTGCAGATTACTTCTGCAAGACAGGCCCAGTGCCGTGGACGGGAGCGGAAGTAATGATCAAAGCAGGCTTAGTACTTATAGATGGGTGTGTGCAAGCTTGAACTTGCAGGTACATAGTACTGCATTAGTGCATAGGCAAAGGCAAGCCAAAATATTTGCATTGTCTTATACACACACTGTAAAATTTGGCCCATTATTGTAAAAATATTTTTAAAATATTCTTCATGAGATAACGTGGTTGAATTTCTTTTCCTGACGCCTTGAACTCTCAAAGGGACCTAAAACATTCAATAACAGTTTGGCAAAAATAAAATGCAGCAAATCTTCTACACTTGGCCCATTTTAGAACATAGATTTGCCAGATCTTCAGCTTTTTTTCTAACAAAGTGCTGCTGTTCAGGGTGTTTAGCCAGAGAGTCTCATCACCCATTATTTTACTGGCATTAGTGTCTGGGTTCTTCAGACTGTGCAGACAAAACAGTCTGGTGAATGTGAGTTCAATTCAAGTGTATAATTCTCTGTGTCTCTGACTTTCTCCATTGCTTAGATCATCCAGATTCAATTTTCCTCTCTGGAGACGTTGTAAGTATTTTACTTTTATCTCACTGTCATCTTTTCTCAGATTTTCCATTTCTTGTCATGGAAAGTTGCTATGAGAAGGTCTCAGAATTACAATGCAATTATTGTAGCTCTTTTGGGAAGCCAAAAAATGAAGGGTTTTATAGATTGGAAAATTTAATTATATTTTTAGTTTTTATTGTTCCAAACCTTTTCCCTGAGTTATTCCTGAGCTCTTCAAGCACAAGAATGCTGTTCTTGGAAAACTTATGACACTGTAAGTGGAATTCTGTGGTATGTGCATCTCAGTGAGAATAATCAGTTGGTAAACTTAGCAAGTTACTGTGTTGTTTTTTCTCCCCTGCTATGTTGAAATCCACCGTTATTGTAGAACTGCTTACCTCAGAGGAAAGAAATGGTAGTTACCTGGTTACGGTATCCCTTTTCAATTCTCCCTCGTTGTTTGTTGGGACATCGTGCCATTTGGACTCTTCTGGACTGGTTGTTCAATGTGTTGATAGCAGAACATAACAGTGAACATAAGTCATATCTTACTCTGCCTTGCCATTAAAGAGTGAGCAAATAGTTGGGAGTCCCGTAGCATCCAGAAGAAAGAATCAATGTTTCTGGCCCTCTAGGCGTAATAACTGCCTCCATTCAAGGTGGTGAGGAAAGCTTTAGAAGCTTTCAAGTTTTAGGGGGGAGATTAAAATTTTAAGTAGCCAAGTTTGTAGCTGTATACATCCATTAGTGAACATTCTGTTTTCTGGCAATTGCAGCTGCCTTGGGCAAGATTTTATCCCTCTCTTAAAATCAGTGTGACAAGCCTGGGTATTTGGCCAGTGACTGGGATGTCACTTGACCCATGGTGTATGTGAAAAATTACTATCTGAAATATCTCAGATGCATGAATCTAAAAAGATCTGACTGTGAATAGACGTAGTTAGGAACATGAATTCTTATGATCACCCAAACTCTTTCTGTTCATCCAAATTTAACAATATTTTACCAAACTGAAAATAATCTACATAAAACTCAACAAAACAAATAACTGGAAAGGCAGTGATTGCCAGCTGCGGGTCAGGAATGCCATTTTGTCTATTGCTTTGTGCTTGTCATTCAACAAGTGCAAATATCTGTTGGACTTCAGCAGGCAGAATTAAGAATACAATGACAAGGCCTCATGATCTCAGTAAAATGCAAGTGACAATAAAAGAAGACAAAACTAACAAAATTCCTACACTGCAAAAGCTGAGTATATAGAGACATTGTATGACAGATGTTTTGGGGCAACTGCATACTCAGTGTGCAACTTAGCAGTTTAGGATTGTGTGATAGTTTTGGCACTGTGATGAACCTGCTGTTCTGAAATATAAGCAGGAATGGATGTATCTGGTTTTGGGTGACTCTGCTTGTCCAAGTTCTATCCATAAACATGCAGAGATGCTTCCATTAGCTTGTAGTTCATAATTTACCTGGAAGCATTACATGGTCAGTGCACACCTCTCCACATTAATTCGTGGGCGTAGCAGCAGGCAGGAAGCAGGTCTTTGCGGAATTCACTGGGACTCCATGATAAAGCCTTGCCTGTCATCAGAGAGCATGATCTGCATGAGGAGGGAGTGGCTACCCGTGACTCTTGCCCCCTTGAAAGCAGCATGTGCTGAACCTTCTAAGGTATGGAGAACTGTGAAGTATCGCAAGACTTTGCAGTACTTAGACTTAAACTCCATTTACAAGAAGAGTCAGAGGGAGGATCCAGGGAACTACAGGCCTGTCAGCTTGACCTTGGTACTGGGGAAGATTATGGAATGGTTCATCTTGAGTGCGCTCACATGGCATGTGCAGGACAACCAGGGGATCAGGCCCAGTCAGCATGGATTCACGAAAGGTAGGTCCTGCTTGACCAACCTGATCTCCTTCTACGACCAGGTGACCTGCCTAGTGGATGAGGGAAAGGCCGTGGATGTTGTCTACCTTGACTTCAGTAAGGCTTTTGACACTGTCTCTCACAGCATACTCCTTGAGAAGCTGGTGTCTCATGGCTTAGACAAGTGTACTCTTTGCTGGGTGAAAAACTGGTTGGATGGAAAAGCCCAGAGGGCTGTGGTGAATGGAGTTAAATCCAATTGGTGGCAGGTCACAAGGTGTGTTCCCCAGGGCTCAGTACTGGGGCCAGTTTTGTTTAATATCTTTATCAATGATCTAGATGAGGGGATCGAGGGCACCCTCAGTAAGTTTGCAGATGACACCAAGTTGGGCAGGAGCGTTGATCTGCTTGAGGGTAGGAAGGCTCTACAGAGGGATCTGAACAGGCTGGATCAATGGGCTGAGGCCAACTGTATGATGTTCAACAAGGCCAAGTGCGCGGTCCTGCACTTCGGTCACAGTGACCCCATGCAGTACTACAAGCTTGGGGAATAGTGGCTGGAAAGCTGCCCAGCAGAGAAAGACCTGGGTGTGCTGGTTGACAGCCGGCTGAATATGAGCCAGCAGTGTGCCCAGGTGGCCAAGAAGGCCAATGGCATCCTGGCCTGCATCAGAAATAGTGTGACCAGCAGGACAAGGAAAGTGATTGTTCTCCTGTACTCGGCACTGGTGAGACTGCACCTCGGGTACTGTGTTCAGTTTTGGGTCCCTCACTACAGGAAACACATTGAGGTGCTGGAGTGTGTCCAGAGAAGGGCAACCAAGTTGGTGAGGGGCCTGGAGCACAAGCCTTATGAGGAGTGGCTGAGGGAACTGGGGCTGTTTAGTCTGGAGAAAAGGAGGCTGAGGGGAGACCTTATCACTCTCTACAACTACCTGAAAGGAGGTTGTAGTGAGATGGGTGCTGGTCTCTTCTGTCAGGTGGCTGGAGATAGGACGAGAGGAAATGGCCTCAAGTTGTGGCAGGGGAAGTTTAGGTTGGATATTAGGAAAAATTTATTTGCTGAAAGGGTTGTCAGGCATTGGAACAGGCTGCCCTGGGAAGTGGTGGAGTCACCATCCCTGGAGGTATTCAAAAAGTGCATAGACAAGGCACTTTGGGACATGGTTTAGTGGGCATGGTTGATGGTTGGAGTCAATGTTCTTGAAGGTCTTTTCCAACCTAAATGATTATGTGATTCTATGATTCTACATTAGTTCTTAAAGCCGTAGCCATTTGAACTGGGATTATGTGAAGAGCTTTGATTCACTTTGGAAAACATTTCTGTTCCTTACTGTTTTCCAGAGTGGAGAAAGGCTGAAAGCTAAAATGAGGAAGGTAACTAGGTCAAAACTGTATTTTGCTTCTTATAGTATGGGGACCAGACTAATGGTCTTTGCACCTGGGCAGAAGTTGGCAACTATATGTGTCTCTGTTCCTTCCATAGGGCTGGGTGCCACACAGCAACAGCTCTCCACTTGTTTTGATTTGTACATGTCCTGGCTTTTCTTAGCCACCTTGAAAACCAGAGCTGTGTAGAACCAGGTCAATATCCCTAGGCTGTGCCTTTTGCAGAGATCATTCAAAGGGCCTGTATGCATTGCAGCTACAACAGAGATTGGCTATATAGGGTAGCTTTATCCTACCTGGAATAAATAATAGCCATGAAGGTGCAGCTGCCTGATATCATCCTGAGTTTCCCAGTGGACTTGTACAGATTGTGCTGAAGTGCATGTAGTCTCATCTTTATTATTATTGCAGCATCAGTATAGCTTCATAAACAGTGCAACTCTACTGGCATATAAAGCAGGCCAGTATTATAAAGGCTGAGTAGAGGCCTGAGTATTTGATTTTAACAGATATGCTCAGTTTTCTAAGATTAATCTAACATGAACATGTCCCAGAGAGAAAATAGAGGAAGAGTAAAATTCCTGGTGGGATGAAAGATTAGCAGCACTTATATGGTTATGGTTAGTCTCTTTCCATTCCGTATAGGCATTCCTTGTTAATACTCCAAGTGCAACATGAACTTCTGCAGTCCCCAACCTTATCACTCCAGTGGATGCACAAATGCTTTGGGGCACAGCAAGCTGAAAATCAGCAGTCGAGATGCACCTTCAATACCAGTTATGTCCCCCATTAAGAAATACATTGTAGGTGTTATGGTACTGAGTAGTGGCTAAGGTTGAATTCTTAGGTATTAATTTAATAGATACCAACTGCAGAGTCAATACATACACAGTTAATCCTTGGAACAGCTCAAAGATAAATAGCATGAGGTTTTGGTGCCTGAGCCGGAGATTCCAACAGATGGTCTAGTGCACTATCAGTTCTACAGCTGTAACAGCAATTGTTCAGCTTAATCCACTAACAAAGCTTTATTTTTGTTTCACAAATTCATTAATTTGATCTTGAATACAGAACTGAGGAAATGATGGCCCCAGGAGCAAGCTAACCTGGTAGTCTGTGAACTTCATTCTCCCTTCTTGCTGCACATTGCAGTTCAAGCTTGCAGCAGCTTCTGTTGTTCCGGCTGTAATCTTCCTTTCTCCTGTCTCAGTCATTTGCACTGAACACGGTGCATTACGGTTCTGTGACATGAACTAATGAGAGTTGCTTGAGACTGTTCTCCTGCCTGATGAATTCAGGATTAAAAAATACTTAAGTTAATGTGATTCTGGGGGCTTCTGACACCTGCCCATGGAGGTGTTGCTATTTGCCATCTGTAGTATGACTCAAATACCAGGTCATGGCTTGCATAACAACTGGTAGTAAGTTGCTGGAAGGAATTAATGCTAGTAACTATGTGTCTTTAATTCTTGCCAAGTGCCATGCCATGCTAGGAAAGAGAGGCATACTTTCTTATTTTAATCTGATACTTTCTCACCTTTATTGGACCATTTGTGTCTGGGAAGTCTCCAGGAAAAGAGCTATTGGTAGAGGCTGAGCAACACCTGGGTTTTCCAGTGGTGGGTAAGTACCAATGCCAACCAACAAGTATGCAGCTGAGAGGTGGGATGTGCCCAGTTCTTAGAAATCCACCTAGTTCTGTAGAAGGGTGGAAATTAGAAGCAGGGGACTTGAACATGTATCACTTGGATTCTGTGTCAATAGAACAAACTGTTGAGTTCTCTCCTATAGAACAAACTGATTGCAAGACAAGATTTTAAAGTTATTTGTGACAAAAATGACCTGCTCAGAAGAGCTAAAGCTAACATGGAGAAGTGAAAACCAGAAAACCCAGGAAATCATATAGATGGTACAATACTGCAGGAAAAACACATGCAAGAGGGCATAAACAGTGAATGGATGTTGAAGATAGTGCAGGAAATGTATGCCATGATTTCCTAGAAGAAGGAGTGCTGCCAGATCAACAAGGGAGGAAGCAGGAAAACAAGTTTGTCATCATTCTGTTAAAAGATTACAGAGGAATACTGCTTCTTATGCCTGTGTACACACCACTTTGCACTGTGTGCTTACAGGCTCAAAGGCTTGATCTGCATTTAATATTTTCCACTGTAAAGTGTAGCAATATATGACAATAAGGGCATACTTTGTCTGTGGCTATACAATCTATTGTGTATTGTGTAGCTATAGTCTATGTATGCACCATCTAATTAGTTGTGCTACCAGTGAAAGCATGCTATTGCGAACAATGCCTTGGTTGCAAACATGTTGGTTAACAAGAACAGCATTTATATGTTAATCAAATGAATAATTGTACCAAGAGTAGAAGTACTTTGTTTTTTTCTCAGTTTTGAATTAGTTCTTGACTGAAGAACTGGCCCCATCTCAAATAACTAACCTTGTGATGTCACCTGCTTGGGAAGAAAGCTCTAGACTTTCTCACTCACCACTGATCAGCTGTGGGATCTCATCAGAGAGGAAGACAGCAGTTCCTGGGAATTTCTCTGTTGTATGTGCACTGTCTATTCCTGGAATGGTTTCCAAAGAGCTTTTCCTACAGACAAACCTCTCCACAAAGTGCTCTGCCTCTGCTACACACATTAAACTTTCTGGATTAGAAATCTGCATGTCATGAGTCCATGAAACAGTATCATTGTCATAACCAGAATCTATCACCTAATTAAAGAGTATTGTCTTATTCCCTGTCTTATCGGATCTCCCCAGAGGCCTGCTTTGATCTGTTCTAGTAGAGTCAGGCCCTCAAAGTGGGACAAGGACTCTGACCTGAAAGCAATTTTTTAATAGCCTTGATATTGGCTGTTTTAATTTTCAGTCTTCCATCAGATTGATAATACCTAGTCCTGGTTTATGTCTCTTTCTGTCCATGCACCTAATGGCTTGACATTGTAGCATTAGCATTTTTTCTGGTATCACTGCATCTCTCCTTATTGTGGGTGCCAGCACCTTCTGTGTATCTGGGGCTGATGCAAAGACATGAAAATGGGGTTTATGTCTAGCGTAGGGTACGTTGAGAGTGGTGGCTTGGAATGTCATTTGCATCACAGTAATATTTTCAACCAGGTGGTGGAGTTTTTAATGGCAGACTTGAATCTGAAATAATGTTTGTAACTTTGAGACAGTTGTCATGAGTTTCTGAATAACTTTAAGAACAAAAATAGTGGAAGTCTACTTCATTATGCTCTGTCATTTTCATCATCTATGTGTGATAGCACCCCTCTGACATCCATCTGACCTGGAGATTGTGGAGAATAGTAGGTGGAGAAGCCAGTCATGCTACTTCTAACTAGCTTACTACCAGTAGGACTTCTCTCCAGGCACAGGAGAAAAATCACAGAAGCTTACTTCTGCACTGCATTCAAGTTCCCATTTGTCTGAGTTGTACTGAGCATATTTCAGGGCAGAATTGTAGTTTGGGACCTCAGTAATCCCACTCTGGACTTTCTCTGGATACAGTAAATTCTTCCTAGAAATTCTGTTTGGAATTCATTTCACTGGCTTTATTAGGGTCAAAGGCAACTATTACCCAGTTGTTTTTCAGATCTTTACCGCAGGGGATTTTTAAATGAACACAAATAAGGTATTTTCTAAACCCATAGCAAGAGCTCCCTATCGGACTAGGCTACCAGGCATCTAATTCTGTGTTACCTATGCCTCTAATCTAGAAAAGAACTTTGGAGATCTGACCAGCTCTGAATTAACTTTGCAAGATTCATAGCAAGGCTGCTGTGTCTCACAGTCTGGACTCAGTCTTGAATGGAGGTGTCAAACTGGAGTGAAAATATCTTCATCTGCCTGTGGGTAGGGGACTGAGCATATGGTGACAGCAGTGACATTTCTTCTCCTTGTGCCAGCACCATTGACTCCCTGCACATGCTTGACAGAAATCAGTGCTAGTGCCATTAATGACCAAATTCCTTCCAGGGTTCGATCCATGGCTTTTGCTGCTCAGATTTTCTTTATTATTTTTCTTTAGAAGCTCGTAATTAAAACCAGCCCTTAAACTGTCCTGTCATGTAAAGCATAACCTGAGAAGTTCTAACTTAGTTGCTGTTTGCTGATGTCCAGAAGTAATGGGATTTCGTTGGGCAATGGTGGCCAGTGTTGGTGCACAGAGATTTCTGGCTTAGCAGCACAAATGTTTACCCAGCTGAGAGCTGAGGCTGTGGTAAAGCACAGAAATACCTATCTCAGCTCCCAAAGGTGCAGTTTCCCATTATAAACCCAGAATCTCTTACCTTCTATGAAGACAGAAAACTTAAAGGCTTTGACTACAGGGGGGAAATTCAGAAGGATTTGAAGAGTACTTGAACCAACATGTTAGGCTGCATCAAGAGGTATATTTTTATGATAATGGTAATCAAATGAACTGCCTAAGGGCAAATAAGCAATTACACTGGAGATGAAAGTGTCTGACATGATCATTCAGAAATTAGAATACCTGTTTGGTCACTTAAGTCATCTTGCTCAAGCAGTTAGTTATGGCTGCCTGCAGCATGTCCCTTACTGCCCAGGTCAGGGTGACAGCTTAAAGTCTTCATTGTTGGAGCTTTTTTTTCAAATTGGAGTATTTCAAAATATGAGAGTATGGCAATATAAATTAATGTTCCACTGAGCCATAATCAATGCCTTTTTAAATAGAGGATGATTATGTCTTTACTGACATGAAAACAATGAAATCTCTAGGCTTTGTACTCTCAGGGGAATACAACATAGGGCAAAATTGTTGTTCCTTGGAGGAATCTTACAGAAGCACATGATGCTCTCAGAAGAGGTGAGAAGGCATGTCCAGTCCCCATCTTCACTTTAAGCTCTGCGCTATGCACAAGACTTCTCAAGTTTGACCTTTGCAGCCATAAAACTGGAATGAAATCAACATATTTTCTAACATTTAGTTGTTTTGGAAGCCAACATGATACAATCTACATAATACCCAACTATGTTAAGCTAACCCAAGTGAATGTTACATGAAGTAGTCAAATAGTTGAAATCATGGGAAGAAAAGCCTTCCACTAGTACAGTAGTGGAGTTTCAGTGCCACTTGTCTGCCTTTAGACAATACTAGTCTCAGTGCTCTGAAAGGTTTTGGTACCTAACTTTTTGTCAGATGTTTTTGGTTCAGGCACCCGATAGTGCCTGATCTGCTGAAGGCAGTGTCAGTTTAAACAGTAATTTTTGACTGTGGTAGCAAAAGGCAAAATTGATATTTTGTTCTATGAGTCAGTGACAGTTTACAGCTGCTGTTCTTTAAAAAGCAGAAAAGGCATGTAGATTTAGGTAGTGTATCAGTAAGAAAAATGTCAACAGTGGCTGGCCTTGGGCACATGAGGATTAACAACTCTATACCTGTACCAAAGAGAATAAATCCTCATTGACCAAATGAAACCTCAGAATCATACACTGAAAAAATGGTCACCACAGTTTTGCAAGTGAAGTTTATGTTAAGTGATAAACTCCTTTAACTCTGTAAATGGACTTGGGAGTAGTGAACTCCTGGGAACCCATTGTTTGCTTTTAAGGGGAGGGGTAAAACCAGTGAAAAGTTAGCTATGAAAAAATGCAGTAGGCTGATGTTTTAAAAAATGCAAAATTTTGGGCATCAGAAAGCTTTTTACAGATCTACAAATCAAAGTTACTGTTAGGGACTTCTCCATTAGATGTAGGATAAAGTGAGAAGGGAGATGCTTTAGATGTTTGCACATATCATAACACAAATTAATTCAGGTTGCAGATTCTCTTTAATGCTGTTAGGTCTGTTTGTAGTCATAGTGCACGTGTGGTGGGTTGACATTGGCCGCCTGCCAGACACTCACCCAGCCGCTCTCTCACTCCCCCTCCTCAACAGGCAGGGGGAGAAAATAAGATGAAAAAGCTCATGGGTTGAGATAAAGACACTTACCAATTACCATCATGGGCAAAACAAACTCAACTTTAGGAAAATTAATTTAATCTATTGCCAATTAAAATAGAGTTAGATGGTGAGAAACAAAGACAAAAGCTGAAATGCCTTCCCCCCACCTCTCCTCTTTTCCCCCTAAGGTTAAAGTTCACTCCTTCATTCCCGACTCCTCCACCTCTCCCCTGACTGGTGGAAGGGGATTGGGAATGAGGGGTTGCAGTCAGCCCGTGACAATCCCTCTCTGCCATTTCTTCCTCCTCATACTCCTCCTTCCGGCTCCAGTGTGGGTCCTTCCCATGGACTGTGGTTCCTTCAGGATAAACCTGCTCCAGCATGGGCTTCCCAGGCTCCACAGGGGAGTCTCTGCCCAGGTGCTGGCAGCACCTCCTGCTGTGTGTGAGCCTGCTGCCTGCAGGGCTGGTTCTCACATCTTGTCTCTCACCCCTCACTGCTGGACAGCATTTGGCCCTTTCTTAAGCACTGTCACAGGGGCACTGCTGGCTCCTCTGACTGGCCCAGCTGTGCTCTCTTCTGCCCTGTGCCCTGGCGTGGTTGGAACTGGCTGCAACTGGGGCAGCCTCAGCCTCTCCTCACAGAGACCCCACAGCCCTGCTGCCAGCTTCTGGGCACAGGCACCTAATACGACCTGTATTTTTCAGTAATGGAAAAGGAATTATGTAGCTCTATAATGATATGTTAAGATGCATACTCACAAAGGCCTGATTTCTAGAAAGTTTCTTGCAATTTTTCTGAAGTTCTGAACAGCAGAGTTCCAGTAATAGTAGTGTTGTCTTTAAGGAATTGCAGGATTAAGGGAATACTGTGCAACTTGCACATGCTATGTGGTGAAGTCGACTAGTCCAAGAAATATACCAGTCTGAGGGAAAGATCTCAGCTGATTTACAGCAAAGGAACATCCTTATTTCTAGCCCACAAACAAGCGAAGCGTGGAAGAATAGGGTGAGTGATAGGCAGTTGAGCTTTAACCTTAATTTCAGAAAAGATAAGCAACTGAAAGGGGAGTCAGGTTCTTGGGGCAACCCCCCAGCCAGTGTCAGTGACCTGCTTCTGGCATGTTGTTTGCAACACGGGCAGTTCTGTAGAAATTAGAAATATTTGTAGATAAAAATCAGGCAGCAAAAATCTGGCTTTTCACATGCATAGGATGATTCTTATTAAAAAAAAACCTTAATTCATATGTGAATAAAGCTTTATTTCCCTTTTAATCTGTGAAAAATAAATGCCAAGGCACTGCAGAGCTGGACTTGTCTTAGTGGGCATTTCCTTCTGCTCAAAGAGTCTGACGTCAGGGCTTGGGCAAAGAATGCTTCAGCTGAACCTTGTGAGCATAGCCCATTGAGTCAATACCAGGAGAGGCATGCAGGAAATGTGTCTGCCTGCAATTTCTTGAATAAGCGGGGTTTAAAAGAATGACAGTATTTTCAGAATAAGTAATGAAAAGTAATCCTTCAAAATAATGTAAACTTAAGAATTAACAAATAAAAGCCTTGAAAACTCATGAGCCAGGCCCATTTCCCTCCAAGGAGATTTTTTTTAAACTAACATTGGATTTTTAATTGTTCTGAGACTTTTTAGAATTTTTATCTGCAGGTTTCCGCCCAAATTGTGTGCTAGAAGTTTACTTTAAAAGATTGTTGTATGTATATAATATTGACATATGTATGTCTTTTAGAACTAAGATTTAAGGGAAAACACTCTTCTATCCATGAAATCATAAGAGATGGCAGGACCAAACTTCATTGAAGTAGTATTGTCATTTGGCAGGTCATACCACAGACTATTGCATTTGCACCTTATGTTGCAATTTAGAAATTATTGGCCTGGTTTCTAACAAGTTAGGTGTGCCCTTTCTTATGACTGTGTAAACTTACGCAGTTCCCCCAATGGCAGAAAAATTGTGTATGTTGTAAAATATGTCTCCCTGCTCTAAAATATTTGATTTAAGCATAAACATCTTATCTACATGTATGACCAAAACAATAATATTTCTATTTGAAATAGACTAAGAAGAAGAATGGCTGCTGGAAGGTATAAAGGCGTTTGCAGTATTGCAAATCCAAGGCAAGTCAGGGATGTGGTTACTGGGGGGTTGATGGCACACAGATCACCTATTTCATAGAGCGAGTGAAAGAGTATGTTTCATGTTAGAGCTGGTGTTAGTCTTGAGCGAGTGCTGGGGCATCAGCCACATTGGGGGATTGTGTCCCTCCTCCCACCTTGCTGTGCTGGGTGCACTGCACATCTGTGTTTTTCTTCCCTGTGGCCAGCAGCATGGAGCATCAGAAGCTACTCTGGAGCACCTCCCTAAAATACCTCTTCCTGGTGTAAAGATTTTAATAGTGGGTGGTTTGGATAGTTCAAATATAAGCCATAGTTTGATTAAAAAATAAATGAAAGCATGCAGTATCAGGCTGTGCCTTACAGTTGCTGTAATGCAGATTGATCCCTCTCTGAGAACTTGCTTGCACTCTGTAGTTGTCTTTAATTCTGAGTGCACTGTGAGCAGACTACCTGTAACTCTCAGTCCTGGCCACTAAATGTTGATAGATTCTATACTACGTGGCATAAGTTGCATCTCTGTGCTGCTGAATGTTACTGAAGCACAGATAATCCTTAAGGGACTTTAATGTTAAGTGAGAAAAAAGAAGAAACTGAAATTGCATTTACTCTTCTGTACTTCAAAAGACCTGTTCTGCAATTTTTCCTTACCTTTGAGATAGTAACTAGAAAGCTCATAGTGCGGGAGCCTTTCCTTTTAAATGCTGCAGTAAGCGTAATACTCACTGATTGAACTTGCAGTAGGCAAAAGCTGGGGGGGAGGTAAGGGAACATGTGCTGTCCTTTGTAGTTCCAGTTCTTTTAGAAGCACACACAAATAGCTTTAGTTTCTTTAGCAAATACAATGGCATCATTCTGGGCATGCCTAGTAGAAGTGTTCTGGGGCTAGTAAACTGTGAACAAACCTGTTTGCACTGCTGTACTGTACAGCGCAGCACAGATAAGCCCTAATTGTTATGCAACTCCTTAGCATAAGCTTCTGGCATGGCTCATATGCTTCCCTTGTATTAAGACTGTCCAAAATAGCAACAAGAAGACATGTAACTAAAGACACAGCAGGAGTGTAGGAATTCACCCAGGCCTTGGATGTTCTAAAGATTGAACAATTCTTCATTTTAAACCTTCCAAAATGCTAAGCATAATGTATTTTCTTCGGAGCTTCTTCAAGGTAAGCAATTTCAAACTTTTCCTGAGTGTGGGAGTTTGCTTGGTTTAGTTTTGTTTTGACAAGAAAGAAACTTAGATTTGACGTCTTTGTACAGGAATGTAGAAAGTAGTTTTCTTGAGAACTGATGCCCAGCCAGTAAGTACACTTACCAGGTTTGCAGTTTGCTTTGCTATGTTAACATTTGATTTGTAGAAAGTGGTTATTTTCTGATACAATAAAAAGGAAACACTTGTTGTGGATTTATGTTGAGACATCCTTATACAATGAAAAACCATAAAATTTATGGTGTAAGCCACATCCTTCAACCAGGGAGTTGTTAGCAGTGAAAGATGCATTTTTACGAGACAAAATCAGATTATAACTCATTTTTATTACATTTTCCTGAAGTGTTTGTTCTATTTTAAACATGCTAAATTGAGCAATTGAACACTGTCATCATTGAAAACATTTTAGATACAAAATAAACTACAAAATTTTGCCAATAAGTGTAAGTTTACATTTCATATTATTAAAACAGCCAGACCAAAAATCTAATCTTCAGTGATGGGTATGTAACTCCCTGGGGACAGTTTCATTTTCTGTGAATCTACAGTTTTATGACTGAGGTCCTGCTATTGGACTGAAATAGCTGTGTAAGATCTGAGTCCCAGCTGTGGCTTTCACCTTGCTCAGAATTATGGCACAGTAGTGTTGCAACTGGAGTGTGTGCTGCAAGTTTCATTAGAAGTGTGCACTGTGAAATGTATAGATGATTTGGAGAAGTGTAGGTCAAAGGAAATGAAAGTTTAATCGGATTAGTGAATATTGGATTATTCCGTGATCTAAAATGTCAGAATTTGAAGCTCAATAGAGAATTATGCTAACTTAGAAGAAGAATACTTATGGAATAGAATAACTGTAATCAGCTGAATTCCAGTTTCCCATTATGTTGTCACTTACACATTTGCATGCCAAACTACTTCTTGGTAAAGTATGCTGCAAGATTGCAGGCGTAGTGTCAAGTCAGCAGTAAATATCAACTCAGAGTTGCTCTGTGGAGACCAACTGCTGTTCGAAAGAAATGTGAGAAAATGTTTAATTTTGGTCCTAAAACATGTAGCTACAATTAGCACCTGCAACCACCCAATGGTTCATAGAAAACCAGTAGCACTTCTACTTAGAAGGTGGGCCTCATTTTTGGCAACCTTCCTTAGGGAGATTGTGTGGAGCTGGTCTTAAAAATTGCCTGCATTTGGGTTTAAAATATCTACTTAGCTTTTTCTGAGTTACTTTGTTACCCTAAACACTGCATTCTTTGGGAGGTAAAAGCGAGGGACAGAAAAAATACAATAGGAAGGTTTTTCTCTGTTCCTGGGATATGGCTCTTGATGCATCATACTTGCATTGCTGTTTTATCCATGACAAGCCTTGACTTTGAAAAATTTTAGCATAAAACATGCTGCTAAAGTGTATGTAAATACCTTAATTTAAGGTGTGAGAGTACATACTTCTCAGTACTTAAAAGAGTATATTTCTTACATAAGTATCAGACATCTATAATAGCGTTAAGACACTAGTATTTGAGAAAAACAGGACTGACTAAAACTGGTAGCTGTCAACCATATTATGGTGATTACTGGACTCATTCTGAAGATGATCATTTTAGTTTGTAACAGCTTTGTGCCATCTCTGTTGGTTTCAGTTTGAGATACTGGCAAGCGTCAGTGTATGTCTATGAGCTTCATTTTGCATTCATTGACTTAAATCTAACAGTCAGCTAAGTCAGTCAAACTTTGTCCAAAATGGAGGTAAAATTAAGACTGTTTTAATTAGTTTCTTCATTGTTTTCTGTGAAGTTTTCTTGAAATAGAAAGCTCTTAACTGAAAGCTGGCCAAAACACAGTATATCTAAGGCTGTATTTCACAGGCCCTGTGCACCATGCTGTACTCTGATATTCTTGTGATTTGGGTCATGCTAGAATGACCCAAGTAGCTTGAAATACAGTCTGAGATCTTAGCCATGTTTCTCAATAGGATTTTAGCTCCTAAGGTCCCCATAACCACAGCTGGGAACTTTAAAAGTATCGCCCTCACCTGACTGGAAAGAAAAAGTAGCCTGGGCCAAACAGCTAATAAACCTGCCCTTGGCTTTGGGATAAAAGCTGCTAACACTATGGGAGAGTTACTGTGGTGCCTCTTGTCCTTCTCTGGAAGTTGCATCAATGCTGCTGACGATGGGAGGAGCAGGCAGAAGTGGGAATAGCATAAATCTGTCTCTGGATATCTAGGAGGGAGCTAGGTCCTGCTGGGTGCAGGACCGTGGGGCAGAGTTGGTAGTGAAGAGCTCGGGACCCCCCACCTATCCTCCTTTGTGTCTGGCTGCAAGGCTTTTGTAGCACAGAACCATGAGTTTATGATGTGTAACTGTGTGACGGTATCACGGTTCCTTTCACTGCGTGTTCAAACACAAAACTGCATGCACATCAGATCTTGTGAGGATGTGTCAGCAGAGATATCCTGTTATATCTTGGCCAGTCGAGATTTTTATCTCCCATAAGAATCCATTTAAAGGCTTAATATGTTTATCTTTGGGTTGGCCAAGAGAAATGGAAAGAGATACTGAGATTGTTTTATATGCGCAACTGTGTTGGTTTTAGCTGCTGGTTTTTCTTACTAATTTAAATAATTCTCTAATTAAAATATTCTACATGTCTGTTCACTTGGTGTGAAAATATTTGGTTTTCACAGAAAATGTGCAGAAATCAAAGTGTAACTCCTTCTTAAATGAAAAATCATATAAATGGCTCAGATGAGCCATCATCAGTTTTTGAGAAGTGCAACAGTAAAGTTTATGGAACTATATTACTGTTTTCTTTAATTTCAAAACCAGAAAATACTGATTAATACTGCTGTCTTTTATAATGATGGCCACAATAACGATCATGTTTTCACTTATAGCGTGGAGCATTTCAAAACAAGCAGCCTGTTGCAGTCATTTTCAATTCCTGTCTAATACCACTGGTACAGTGGTAAACAAGGCATGATGCAGATTTGCCACTAATACCTTTAATGCCTCTAAAATAGTATGCCTATTGTTCTCTCTGAACCAAAGCTCCAGGCCACTAATACCAGCTAAAACATTCCTGGCCACTTTAAAAGGCCAGTATACGCCTGAGCAGTGATTGCTGCTGTCACCAGTTGCAGGCAGAGCTTTTAGGAGCCCTGGCGCTGCTCTCATAGGAAACAGTATTGCACAGCTGTAGAACATCCTAAATTTGTATCAGATTCAGTGTTCAAAGTGTCATCCATTTCTCTCTCTCGTTGGTCACAACTTTTGTTTAATTCTGCTCAGAAATCTGTGTCATCTGCTTGATTAGTTTTTGCAGCCCAACCAGCTTAGACTTTGGATCTGAACTTGACTTTGCTAGTTCTCTCTTTGAACAATATGCCAAGCTTACATTTACATGAATCAGTCTGAACAGTTTGTTCACAATATATGTGTTTCTCTGAAGGATTTTTATTCTGATTTAAGAAATCAAACACCACATTTGTAGTACTTTTAGGTCTTGCATCTGTTTCACTAGGTATTCACCTATCCTGAAAGGTTAGGTTCCCCCCTAAACTTGGTGTGTTTGTTCCTTTTTGATGACCATCAGCCTTTTAGCTGGGCTAATCTTTGTTAGTCTCGGTCTTGGCAACTCTAAGATACCTGTCAAATGAGCACTAAAATAATGGCCAGTTACTCTGCTCTGAGGGTCAGTTCCTTTTCCCCTTCTAGTGAAACTGTAACAGAGATTTCTAAACAAAGTTCTGATTTCAGGTGAACCTATGCTGACTACCTAGAGGCAGGGACCCTGCTGAGTGGACACTCGCTTGGAAAGTCAGAATGTTGTCTCACTGAAAACGTACCTTGTTACCTGCAGAAGCATTGGTCCCGTTGTATGCAGCTATAAGATTGCTGTTGCATGGGACCATGTCTTGAATGTACCATATTTAGCTGAATAATGACTGTGGATATTGCAGGTTTTGCCTAAAACTAAGGAATGACTGTAACATGCAGCTGTTTTAAAAATGTGTTTATCAGTTGTTTGTCATCTAATATAGACGATGTGGTATACTAATGTGATCTTTAAGCATGCTCAACTGTCAGGCAAGCAGATAAGATGCAGGTATTTTAACAGTGTATTGATCTTTGGCACCCTGTGAGTGTGTGGAATCTTGGCTTTCAATCTTCTAAATATCAAAGTCATCCTGTACAGTGGGATTTCTGTGCACTGGTGCTGCAGCTTTCTAAATAGCAACAAAAAGTATAAAGAACAGCCAAACAGAACATTTCAGTGTTGGGTGGGAACTGCTTTCTTGCAAAACTGGCTGAAGAAGACTGTCAGTGTTTAGCTAACGAACTCCTTGTAGCATAAATTAAACCAAGCCAATATTGAGCTGGAGCTAAAATGACAATCCTACAATGTCAGCTTAGATCCTATAGTAACGTCTATAGCAACTCATACTACCTGAGTAACAACTCTGCAAGTAATACCAGAATACACACCTCTTCATTAAAAACTTAAAGAGGGCTGCTAATGTCTCACTTAATATGCAAAACAACAAGTTCGTATGATTACACATGTGGTTGTAAGAACCCCTGGGTTATATATACATGTAGAATTGGTACTGTAGTCAATGGTGTGAATATTTATTCTTGCAAAAATATATAAAAAAATTACTTGAGTTTTTAAATGGCTTTAAAAACACAGCTATCTTAGAAGCATAAATTCACATACAAAACACCTCTGTGAAGGTCTTGCTTTCAGAGGAACTGAGGTACCTGTAGACAAATACTTTTCAACTGAGGTAACCATGAACTCTTAATTTTGTCCACAGAAAGTAAAATGCTTTGACTGAAGTGAATTTTCCACTGAGGCAGAGAGTATGATGGCCAGAGTCAAATTTTCTAATAATAGTTTTGATACTAAGGAAGAATGGAAATTCATCTATTTTATTTCTGCAATGGCTTCCATCTAAAAAACATTAAGTTGTTTCCTGATACTGAGTTAAGCTGCAGAGTGTATGGCAAATCATCAGGATTGGAAATTTCTTACACCAGACAGTTATCTTGTACCTTCTTAAACCAAAAATGCTGCATAGTGCATGGCAATTGGCAGTCTTCATGGAGAAAAAAATGCTGCAATATGGGAAAGAACATGATACCAGATGAGAGTACAGGAGCTATCCATCTCTGTATCAAAAGCAAATAATTGGTGAGACTGAACTAAGAGCTAGTTCACATATCAGAAGATTAAAGAATTAGCCTGAAAACACTATTAACTGAAAAATGGAGTGAGGTTTAGATCATTCATAGCTATTGTGTCAGTGAAGACATGCTAGTAAGGAAACAAAGTGTCAAATGAACTCTCATTGTTTTTAAGGAGGGAATGCATTTTGCCTGGAAGAGGCTTAAGGAGATCTAAAGGGAAAGGTAGAACTGCTTAGTAAGCAAGGTATCTGAACAATTAAAAGACAGAGTCCCTGAAGTGTTAATGAGTCTTTGACAGTAATGGAAACTGGAATTAATGGCAGCCAGGTAATTCCTGATTAACCTGCCTATATGTGTGTAAATTACAAAGGGTGATGCACACAGACACACATATACATGCACATACACACACACTCTCCATCTGAAATATTGCTGTGAGAGTTGTCTTCATCTTCAATACAAGAGTGCTATTATCAGTCTAGGAGAGCAGAGGCAAATTCTCCATCCAAATCATTAACATTTGTGATTAATAATTATTTCAGTATATAGTAATTCCTGTCACTTTTAAAGCAGGACAGAGTGATCCATGACTTACATTGCAGAGGATGACCGCTAAAATACAAGTGTAACAATGGGTACAATTATAATGCATCCATTGACAGAAAGTAACAAATATATCCATTTGCTCAGACCTTTACTTGAGAGGAGGTACTATCTGAGATTACATTTGATGGAATCACTTTGACTTCTTGGCCACTAGGATTATTTACAAAGTGCATCTCAATATATGGCAACATAAATTGTTTGTAGGCTCTAGATGTCCCAATAAAAATAGTATCTTATGTTTTAGAAAATAAAACTTGGCCCATTAAGAGAGTTACGTGTGAAAAGTGACATCCAAGAGTGAAGAGTGGTTTGCTTACAGGTAAAAGTGTGGGAAAAGTCCTAATGTCTTGGTCAGCTTTTGTGTAATCAAACCTCATACTATGTTGAGAACAAGATCTCCTGCAAAGTGGCCATTGGTACCTAGTCAACAGTTTCCCTTATCACCAGAGTTGTGACATTGTTGGCTGTGCTCCAAAGAATTCAAGCTGGTTGGGAGTCACTATTTTCTTTTGCCTTCAGAGATAGAATTCTTCACAGCTAGAATTGGGCTTGCTGCTGAGAAACTTCCAGTAACATTATTGAGGTCATACAGATGAGTATATAATTACTTAGATAAGCAGAGTTTCAATTAACATGATTGCAATCTAGTAGCACTTAAACAGTGTTCCTTAAGAAAAGGATTTCACCCTGTACACAACCTATAAATGAAGAATGAAAATCTGTATGATTAAATCACACCACAAAGTTAAAAATTACCAGGACCTATACATAGCCTTAGGTTCAACTTTTGACCTCACAAGATTTATTTATTGCCTGAATAAAAATCCCAGGAGACAAGAGAAGAATTTGCATCAGATTAATTGTCAATGATAATGTTTTTGTGGGTTTTTGCAAAATGCAAGGAGAAGGTTAAGATAATGAACAGTTCCTTGCAACATGCAAGCAGTCCTTGAATAGGACAGCCTTGTTTCAGGCACCTCAACCAACAGGGGCTGGAACCTATGGAGGCATTTTAAACAATCAGCTGAAATGCTTCACAGCTGAAACAGCATCTTTCCGATCACACACATGAAAATAAAGGTGAAATACTCATGTGCTCTTTGGAGGACAGGTCTTGCCAAGATTAAAGGTGGAAATTCAGGCAATGGTTGCTTCAGCAATAGATGACTCCTCCTTCTGATCATAACACTTCTCTGTCTCAAACCCCCTCTGCTGAGCCAATTTTCTACAATGACGCTAGATAGGTGGGGGCTAATGACCAATCTGTTACTCTTGGAAATCTCCCATAGTAGGCTTGACAGAGACATTCACTCAGTGCCTGCACCTGGCAAGTTGAGGACAGCATTTAAGTTTGAGTGAAATGCTACCTGATCATATATGTGACCTTTCTGAAAAAAACAAGACAAGTGCTTTTTCTCTTCAGTAGGGTCTCATAAGCATCTTTGCTTCTCTGGTACTAAAACCCTCTTCTTTTAAAAACAGTATTGTGGTCATGGAGGGCCTCGGATAAGCCTTGTTTGCAGAGCCTGGCTCTCTCCACCAGCTAAGTTTTCAATAGACAGCTTTCTGATCAAGCTTACAATATGACTTTTTCAGTTTTAAGTACACCTTTAACAAATCTTTATATAGCAGGTGAGCATCAAGCCCTGTGTATTCCCTATGCTTATTAAAGAGGTCAAGTATAATAATTTAAGAAGCAAATAACCAGTTGTATGAAGAAACCAAGGTTTTAATAAACATCCTTTGAAAAGCAACAACAACAACAATTTGATGCATTATCAGATGAGCATACAAAAATTAGCAAATTGTGTTTGGGTTAAAAATGAGGGAAAGGAAGGGGAAAAAGGTCTTTCAGTTCAGTGTGTTCCTATGAATGGAGGTAAGCTTCTGCAGTTTACATAAGGAGTGAATTCTTGCCTGCTATCTCAAATTCTAGCTTATATATATTCTAGTTTTTACTTTGACAGTTAAATGGCAAATATATGTCATTAAATGCTATTTGGGATATTCTTTATATATTTCTCCTGGGAATTAAATTCCATGAGTTAAAAGTCTTACAGACCTCTAATAGAAACTGTAAAAAATGATGGAAAGACAATTCATGATTGGGGTAGTTTCAATCAAGTGTAAGGGAAATCGTATCTTCTGAAAGTCAACCATAATGCTGTCTAATAAATGTGATCTCTCTGTTTTCAGTTGATAGTCTCCCTTCTGTAGATTTGTTTCAGAGCTTGTCTGCTAGATTGATTGCTCTGGGTAGTTAGGTATAACACAGACATTTAGTGTGCAGGTAACTTTCAAGCAGTGAAAAGAACTGGAATGCACTTAAAATCACCAGCAGGCTGAAATAATCATGACCAAGTGGATAAGATAGGTATGTTTCATACTGTTCTTTCATCAGGCACAAAGTTATTCTAGAATACTCATGGTTCCTACAGGGTTTCGGCTGGTATCAGATAACATATTGCTATTAATTATAACATTTTTTTATCACACAAAGTTTGTCTGTAGTGCATGCTGGTAGATGATTGCAGTTCCTTTAAGTGAGCATGAAAGTAATGTGTTAAGTTCATTCAGCTCCATACACAACCAAGTAAACCCTCCCTGTCAACGCTAATGCATTTTTGTTTATTCTAGATTTCAGTTAAACAAGTGCCATAATGCCCTGGCAATTGAATGTTAACATTACATCCCATGGTAAAAGGATTCATTCCAGCTTCAGGAGACTGTTTTGAAACAGGTGGCTTAAAATATTTGTCACCAATTACAATGAAGACAATTATTTCTTCAGAGGGAATGTCTATTCAAAAGTTGCATATCATACAGTAACACCTCAGCTAGCTTGCTTGCTGACAGTGAAGTAACATGGGACAACATGGGCATTGATGTCACAGCAAAATCTCGGTGTCTGGGTAAACAAGCGAACAGTGAGCTTGCATGGAGCCACTGCTGCCATGCCTGCTCTCTCACCCTGCTGCCAACTCCTGTTTTGGCTCATGTCTGCAACTGTTGCAACAAAAATTGGCATGAATTTTGAAATTAACATCTCCCAAGTCAGCTGTAGGGTGTTATTTTATTTTATTTTATTTTATTTATTTTATTTTGGAACAGCTAGATGATTTATTTGAGGGGACATATAAAAGCTACTTTATTCCAATTTTTACCATCTTCAGAAGACTCAAACTATTTGGTTACCCTTCATTTATCTATAAAATGAAATAGTTTTCTGATCCAGAATAAAACACTTAATAATCCTACAGGTGATGTCATGTGCTTCCTGGATGGAAATGGAAATCACCTGTAAAATTCCCTTTAAAAATTCATAGCAAAGCTAGCCATTCTGCACTGCTAAAACAATATACATATAATAATATATGTATATACATCGTGTGCGTAATGTACATCCTACGTTGCTGTAATCCACCATTTCAACAAAAGAAAGTTCAAAGGACTAATTATATCCATAAGTGGGAAAGTCAGAGATGTGGTGTTACGCTACCAGAATAGAGGAGTGCTACTGCAGAGGTGTGCAGCTATGGTCATGGTGTACTCCACAGTTGTGTTGGGTTTTTTTTGTTTCTGAATTTAATCCCAGTATAACATAGCTGATATCACCATGTTAGAAGAATCAACCAGAAGCCTAAAAATTTGCATGCCTCTCCCTCTTCCCCTCCTTCCTTTGCTTGCCCCCCAAATGTAACAGGAAATAGACAAACCAGCCCCATGTGGAATCAGACGATCTGCTTCCTCAGCTTTTTTTTATCTTGCTGGCAAGAGCTCAGCTCTGCCCATTGCATTCTGCCTGCTCGGCAGGTTCAGCTGGATACTGTGGTCTCTGTGCTGTTGCTCTGTTTTGTTTAGCTTTATTCTGCTGATGAGGTGTTGTGTCTCAGTGCTGGGGGAGATCAGTCTTATGTATCTTTTTTTCTCTTGGGTGTGAGGTTTAAACTCCTGGAAAAGTATGCTCTACACAGACAGTTCTGAAAAGAGGAAAAGAAGCCAAAGTCAGCTTGAATAGTGTACTCCCAGAAGTCTTTATTTTCTGTGAAGAAATAATTTAAGACTCTTGCTAAGATTTTTGGCCTTCTACCATCACACCTGGCCTCTCTCTGTTAAATGCATCATCCAGCAGGCGGTAAGAGCATGGGCCTTCACACCCTGGTTTTGGAGTGCTATTTCATACTTGCTATTGCTGGTTTGATATTTTCAGTTGTTCATCATTAGCTAATATCACAGGTCTTTGACAGAAAGCCTGAAAGAACTGGAATAATTGTTATTTGCAATATCTTAAACTTTTTCTAATGAATTTCTTTTATTTCTGTTTCTTTTTGAACCCCCATGGCATTTGTTTCTCTGCAAGACTTCTGAAATAGGCCAAGTTTTGCCTTGCTTACCATTTGTTTATCCAAATCATGATGAAGGCATTTGATGTTTAATAAAAGCAATTTGTATGTGATCTTGGTGTATGTACCATTCATAGCCTTCCCAAGGCAGAGAGTTTCCATGACAGCTAATTAATAAAGATTAGCTTTTCTTATGGAGTGTAAGACTCAAGTACATCTTGTTTTGTGATGTAGATAATCTCTCAATCTGATTTTGAAGACTGGGTCTTGTCAAAGAGATGCCACAGGCGACCTCTTCTGATTTATAGCCAGATTTGGAAGACCATTAGGGGTGAAAAATTTTTGATAGCTTTTATTTTCCCAGTTCTTACATATGTCTACTTGCTTGTTTGGTTATTTGTCCTTAGTAGGTGAGAGTTTCTCAACCACTTACGGTTTGAAGGACGCAGGAGGAAATCACATTCCTTAACTTCTGCTAACTTTAAAATTAGCTGAAGAACAACCTAGGTCTACGGACAGCTAAATTGCATTAAAACAAAGGTATTTAGGTGAAATGCATGATGTTACATTGTTAATAATATAAGATGTATCATAACACAATGTAACATAATTCTTATCTTTTCTTAACATAATTCTTATATTATATACCATACCTCTTATATTATTAAGAGATATCACTGGAACTTCCAAAACAAGCCGGATTTTGCCTGCCAAATTACTTTCTGTACTAAGAAACAAATATCTGATTTCATACTTAACCTTTTCTCAACTGTGAAGTTGCTAACAATGCTGTTATTTTCTATGCATGGGAAAAGGGAAGACAGGTATCAAAGCTCCTTTATTCTTAAGGACTTTTGTGATCAGCTCTACTTGGGCAACATCTGCTGTGTTTCAAACACACTTGGGTGATACTTGCCTGAATGGGACCCTATTTGGTTTTGTGTAAGGGCGAGGCAGGGACAATCTGATGGTTTACACTTGATTTACTTGGATATCTGACCAACCTGAAACTCATTTTGTTTGCTAAAACAAAGGGGTTTAGAAGAGAATGGGTGTAGATTAAATCAAAGATGCTGGCTTTCTATAATGTGAGAATATAGCTTTACATCCATGCATTTCTTGTCTTTCTGTATCAACAAACAGAAAAAATAAGAATAGTAGTCTATCTTAAGTTCTGTTTTTGATCTCCCTTTCTATCTGTGCCTTATCTTTTTGAATCGGTGAAGTACTACATGGCAGTTGTCGAGGTTAATAATGTCAGTCCCATATTAAGCTATCAGAAAATTCTCCCCGTAACAAGTGTAGAGCTGCCTAAGAGTGGTAGCACTCTAGTGACTACTCAAGAACTACACTTCAGCAAAATGCTTTATTTTGCCTTGACTTTTGTACCTTCTTATTGTGCAAAGTATTTTTGCAAGTGAAATCCTTTTTACTACTGACATTTAATTATAGACTTGTTGGTTTGGGCACATCTTTCAGCTAGCCATCAGGTATCAGAAGTTTTCTGATGGGCTGTCAATAGATTGAGCTCCATTTTGCCTATCACAAACCCTTTGACAAAAAGCTAGTCTTAATAAGATCTCCTGAGTAGATTTATTTTATCCTTCCTTTAGTACAGCAGGTTCTCTCACTCAGCTTGCATGCAATAAGCAAGGCTTGACTGACAAAACAATTTTCTACAAGGTCTCTCTGTAGCCATTCAGCGCTGCATCCCATTCGCATGAACTGTGCCAACTGCTTTTGGTGCCCTGGGAATGAGGACCATTCTCTTGAAAACTGAGGCATAAGCCAAGACCACCCACATTTAGGAGGAAATGTGCATTTGCAAACTGAAAATTAACTGATGCAGCATGTAGCATCATGGCACCATGCATTGGGCAGAAAAGCAATAATGTGGAAGCTGGTCTGAAAGGCAATAAGGAATCAGACTGTCAGAAATCTGTGGGGAATCATGTCAGTAACTGTAGCACAAAGATCTGACTCTTGCCAAATCCTCAGCATCTGTTTTTCAATACATCAGATTTAGTCACTTCTTTGCAGCAGCATTGAGTCAACCAGAGGGCAACTGAGGAATAGCCTGAGTTGCCTTTCTGCAGGTGTGCACAGCTGGATTGTGCCCTACAGGGCCAGGAGTGCCAGAACTGTTCTAGCCCTGGGCTTTATTCCCTATGCCAGCCACAGAGAGTGGGCCGATTCTAGTGGTATGTCATCTTGGTGTCTCTGAGCTAGCAGGGAGGATGCTGTGAAGAACAGCTACAATACTAGTGAGACAGCAGGGCTAATTTACACCCAAACCTGTGCCAACCCCAGGGCAGAGTAACAACAAAGGCACTTTCGCTTCCCAACTGCTTCTTGGATGAGCTGTGGTCCAGCCTGTCTCATTCCTTGTTGTGCTCTTGTTGCCTGAGCAATACCTCTAAATCCCTAAGTAGCATGCTAAATATTTACATGTCTTGCCAGGAGAATTAGATGTCAGTGTAGAACACAATTATCGTAGAGAGAGTTTAACCCCTCATTTATCTTAAACCACAATTGTGGAACTCCACTGGAAATAGTGGCATATGGGTCTATGTCAATTAATTGTATTAGTTCTGGGTTTATGGCACTGGATCTGGACTGATACTTTTAAGGTGTCACTTCAAGATATATGAATTCTGCTTTTGCTTCACAGTGCATGTGACTGTCATCCTCCTGTTCCTCCCTCTCCTATTTGCTGTTTCTATTTTGACACATCTCTGCTGTTTTAAGAGCAAACTTTCCACATGTTTTTAACTCCAGGAGTTTGGTGTTTCAAAGGAAATGACACCACTGCTTTGTACAATGAACCATGTGAGCTGGGATCTCTGTGCAAATGCAGAGATTAGTGTAAATGCAGCTGGCTTCCCAAGTAAGAAACATGCAGGGAATGTTGACAATATTATTTCCACTACTGGACTGTAGAGATCATCCCCAATATTTTGTACTGAAGGTTTTACAGGGTTAGAAGTTCTGTGTCAGATTATTTGGAAAAGAGGCTTTTCCTCATTTGTAGATGGATGAGAATACTTATTCTGCCTTTTCTTATGACGGAAGATAGGTAACTCCCCCACCTTCAAGAATTCTTAGCCTGTTGGAACATGTCCTTCTTTTTACAGGGGTCTTTTTTCAATCAGATCAGTTTCTCAAACAAGAGTAAAGACACAAATCTGGGCATGAGGTGCTAATGCTAGGTTGAAGTAAATAAAGCATTTGTAGTCAGGAGTCACTTTCAGAAGAGATGAATATGCTGGTATGAAATTTGGCCCCAAGTGTGTTAAGAATGAACAATTTCTCCTGCTGACATATTTAGACAATGTACCTATGATTTTCAAAAGAGACTATTTTCAGCAGTGGGGGGTTAATAGGCTTCATTTCTATGCTCAGTTCATTTTCAGCTTGAATTTATGAACAGTCTAGAAATTATTTAAACATCAAAACCCATGGCATTAACCATGACACCATAGAAAATACAAAAAAAATGCTGAACGTTCAGTATCAGCATGAATTATTGTCCTGTACATCTGGCACCTTAGATACTATCTCACCCTTCAGAATAACTCGTGCTTGAAAACAAGTCCTCAGGTAACCTGAATCCTCAGGTGACACCCTCCTCCCCTGAGGACAGGGAGAACTGAGAGGCAGAGGCCTTTGGCAGTAAGTAGGTGGTGATGTTCCTGAACACAGGCTGCAGCTAAGGCCTGGAAGCAGAGAATATGGGGATCTGGAGCAGGGGCTATTGGGCAAAAGGTCTTTGGAGTAAATCCTCTTCTTATTATCCACGCTTGCACAGCACTGCTAAATCTAAGCAATGTTTTTATCAATGTTTAAATATGTATTTATCATCTTTAAGATGGCAAGATGTTTGCAGGTTTTCACAGGTAATATCTTTGGAAAAGTTTGACATAGACAACAAAATTTCTCTGTCTCACTTTTTTCCTGAAAGAAACCTTTAATTGTGGAAGTAGAGTAACCTTTGCTCTCTGAGAACAGTATTCATCCTATTCCAGTCATTCTCATAAATGAGGCTTTCAAGAAAGAAGAAATAAGACTTTTACTTCTGAATCAATAGAGATCTTTTTTGCCCCAAAAGTAAGGTTAACAGAACACAAGGCTGTATTCTTGCAAGTGGGATACTGTTAAACCCCACCGAAGCAAGAATTCAGCCTTGGAAATAAGTGAGCCTTTTCAGATCTTGCTCTTAGCCACTCTCAGTCTTTGATACAGAGATACAATATTATTTTAAAATTATTCCTAAATGTTTAGGGCTTGTCCTACAACTTACACATTGTACAACGTGTACATTGTAAATTTAAGCTGATGCCAGGGGAGTTATTTTTACCATGCCCTTGGAGAACAAGTCCCCAGACCCTGGAAAGGAAAAATTCAAAACTGTCATAGTCTATGGGAAGAATTTGAAAAATGCATTTAACTGCTTAAAATTAGACAGAACTGTGTGTTTTCCTGTGCTGGGTTATGTGTGTATGTTGTACCGCTTTGTTACCAGTTTTCTTGGTGTCTGTCCCTCCCTGAGGTGGAAGTTGCTCTGATGAAGTAGACTGTGATGTTGGTACTTTGGCCCTTTGGGATTTTCAGTTTATGCTCACAAACATGAACTGAATGAGTTCAACCTCCTTGAACAGCTCTGTCACCTCGGCAACTCGAAAGGGAGAAAGGATGTTGGGAATGGCTTTACAAACAGAGAGCTACTCTACCTCTGTGCTTACTCATGCCAGTGAAGACTTTGGAGTGAGTCTGCCCTCTCTGTTCTTGCTGAATCATGGCACAGGCCTTGATACTTCAGCCAGCTTTTTCAGGCATGGATAGAAACCACTGTGCCAGTTTTGACTCTTGATGATTACTGAAATGATTCTAAATAGTATAAATGTGAAATAGCCTCTCACATTTTGAGCAGCAGGGGACACTGAATCTACTTATTGTCTCTGGAGAATATGAAGAAGGCTCTGACTACAGATGTTTCATAAACTGGATGTTTCAATAGCAGATCATGCTCTTCAAGTGCCTGGTTTTTAGATCTTCCCGCTCTTCTCACTGCATAGCCAAACACAGATCTACATCAAAGACAACTTTTGCATACTGCTTGTTATTAAGAGTATCTCTGCAGGAGATGCCAGTAAAGGGTTTCATCTATGTGAAGTCCCGGTGGCTTAAAACATAGCAAGGCTGCTAAAAGGATTCTGCTTGAAATGCAGTAGTTGTATTTGTTTTATGTCTAGATCATTGCCCAAAGTGAGAAGCTTCAATATGCTGTCAGTGCCTTTTATTCTCTTGAAAAAATATGTTGGGTTCCTCTTCTGACTTTCTGAGCCTCAGTTACTTCTTCCAAGAACAGTGTATTAAATTGACGGCTCCTAATCCAAATAACTTAAAGACAGGTCCTTAGAGGACACAGTGCCTATGTGCTGGAGTTTGATATGCCCATTTGGATGTCTTGATTTTGCTTTTCAGAATTGTACAGACAACCTTGTGCTCAGTTTTCTGGATCTCTGAGCTGGAAGCATGTGACATGTTTCCATCAGAGAATCTTCACAGCCATGTTACCATACAGCTGAGTCTGAACTAGTATGTCCTGACTTGTAACACAGATGAATGATGCACAGTTATTGGCACCCACCCATATGGATATGAAATAACTTTCCTACAAAGTTTGGTACCAGAAATGTAAGCTAACTAACAGGAAGCTCTGATAAGACTTGTATCTAAAATCCCTCTTCCCTCCACTTTGAAGTTGAAGACAACAGTGGAATAATGTGGTGTTTGGATTTTCATTTTTGGATTAGTCCTTCAACCATTTGGATTTTACAGTCAAAAACAAGACAGTAGCAGCCTGGCTGCCAGAGGGAAACTTTCAGTGGGAGGTAGTATCCCATGTATGAGTGTATCAGCTGGCTGTGTCCTCTGGTTAGAATTGTTAGTTTTATCCTTTTGCAGTCATCTTCCTTGCTCTATTCTTGTTGTCAGGGATATTGTGGAAATCTTTTAGCACAGGATATGGGAGCTTCACAGCAAGGTGTTCTCAGTGTGGCTCCTGCAGTTACAGACAGCTCCATATGTCTATTCTGGGTGGTTTGTGAAGTGGGGGGGTTAGGAGGTGGTGAAGATGGAAGAGTAGGCCCATGGCCAAGTATAATGGGGTTTTAGCTGGTGGTGAACTGATTGGTCATAATAAAATTTAGCAATTTCAGTATTGGCATAGTGGTAAATATTGGATGGGAAGCAATTCTTGGTGTTGCACTGAAGAGCTGCTCCCATGACCCTTTGACTTATAAAAGTTGCAGGGGTATATTGGTATATTAAAGTTGCAGGGGTATATTGGAGTCACCTACAGACTGCAACAATTGAAATGTAATGGTCCCTGCTTGGAAAAGGAGCAGACTGCCACTGAAAGAGTATCACAGATGTCTGCAGGAAAACAGAAGTGTTTATAGGGTTGTGGAAGTCTCTGACCTTTTGGGGAAGGACAGACTGGAGTCCAAATATAAACCTATGGGGTGTTTTTGTCTAGCCTGTTGTTTTAAAAACACAGTAGAGAAGACAGGGAGGTACTGCCTTTCTACTTTGGTAAATACGGTGAAAACAGATACAGCAGGATGAGTGTAATAATAACAAGCTGGCATAGCTGTACTTCTAGGTCTCATTTTTGCATAGCAAAGCCGCCAGCTGATAAACTTCACGGACATGCCCATTTCTGCCAGTCAACACAGTAGGCAGAAATCCTGCCTGAAATCCTGATGGAACAGTGTCCCACATGGCAGCTGTCCAGACATGATTAATCAAATAGCTAATTATCACCAAGATGGTGATCAAGCAGCTGATTTGAAACAGAGCAATGGGCTTTTTTTTTGGATCAATAGACTAAAACTCTGGGTTTGGTCTCGGAGCTTAGAGAAACTGTGAAAAAAGTTAAGAAGAGAGTAGTTTGGAGGTGATCCAGGGGAGCAGCCAGAGACAGGAAGCATCGGCTTTAGCTGCTCTGGGTTGAATCCAGAGGAAGAGGTACTGTTACAGTGCCTCCCTTGTGAAAGAGGTAGCAGTGGTTTTAGAAGTGCTTGTGAGCCTGTTTCTGAGAAAAGGGCTTGAGAGTCGTGTTTGAACTTCTGATTACCTGTGCAAGAAAAATGAATGACAAAAAAAGTCGGAGTGTAAAAGTGGTGCTGAGTTGGCTTTGGCTGCAGAGTTGTTCCTTGGGTTTGTGATGGAGGCCTGCAACCCCAGCCACTGAATGTGTGGTTTAGATGCCCGAGGAAGTGTTTCTGCTACTTTTTTACTTACTCCTGCCACCCACAGCCACACAGCTGGTACAATGGACCTAGTGCAAGAAAAGAACAAGGCTGCATTTACCCTTAAACAGATTTTTAGTTTGGAATTTTCTCTAATAATAGGGAAGGATATTCCTTCTGCTGATAAATGTCTGGAAACTAAAAACTATGCGGACTCCTCTTACTTGGGAGACCCAAAAAAGAACTGAATCTATCAGAGACATTAAGGAAGTGTTTTCTGGAGTACTGTTGCATAATCTTGCATGTTTTTACATGCTGTATTTTGTTTTACACTGTGCTTTAGAGGATTATTACCCCGTGTTGAATTTCAACTTCATGGCCAATGCACTTCACCTGGAGTTGAACATTTGAGCAAGTGAAATTCTGCCAAATCACTTGTGACTTGCACAGATCCAGTCCAAAGCTGTTTTCCTGCTGCCAAGCCACATCCTATGCCTTCTAATATGTCAGCAAACCTGGTCTTTTTACTTTTGCTATGAGCTGAGGTTCAGAGGGAGAGTTATTATCTTTCATTAAAACAGCTGGTGTATGTGGGGAGAAAAACAGATACCCAACCCCTCTGTCAGCTCTGACTGAGGAAGTCAGGCTGCCTGCCTTCCTTTGGCATCTGTTGGTTCCCCAAGATGCAATAATATGCTTTGGGGTTTGAGAGCAGTGGGACGCTTGAGGATATGCCTCTTCCCTGTAAGGAAAGCTGTACAGCAGCTGTTCTGGGCAAGCTCACTTATGAAGCTATACATGCTCATTGCCTCTGCTAGGAGGCAGGTCTAATGTGATGTAGCTTGGAGCTAATACACTTTTTGGAGATTGAGTTAGTATCTCTGTGTTAGAGCGCAGGTACAGTAGCCTGCTCAGGGCTTTCTAGTCTGGTGTCACACCACATGGGTCAGACATTCCCTGTGAAGAACCCAACTAAGGACCTTTTTTGACTCTTCTTTTCCAAGACTGGAGGGTATTACAGTCCTGTTTCATAAGGTTTGTAAATTTGTCAGTAGATATGTAAAGCATTATGAGGTTACTGACTTCCTTCTTTACTATGAGGGTGGTGAGGCACTGGAACAGGTTGCCCAGAGTTGTTGTGGATGTCCCGTCCCTGGAAGTGTTCAAGGTTGGGTTGGATGGGGCTTGTAAGCAACCTAATCTAGTGGAAGATGTTTCTGCCCACAGCAGGGGTGTTGGAACTAGATGATTTTTAAAGGTCCCTTCCAACCCAAACCATTCTGTAATTCTGATTCCTCCATCTAGTCTCCTTGGCCATGCAAACTGAGTGAATTTTGCCACTTGGGACAATCATTCCCTTTCCCCACTGGGCTGATATCATCCCACACTTCAGTGTGAGCCTTTCTGTGCATACAGGAAGATCCTACCTGCCCAGGTAGTGGGGCAAGCATGCTTCTGTCTTTGCCCTCTGGAATCTATTGTGGGCATCTCAAAAACAACTTAATATGGCCAGGGCTTTCACATTAGTTTGTTCCATGGCTCTGTATGTGTTTGTAGGTGTTTGTGCTGCTGATTGGTACTATTCTAACACTGACAAATCCTATCTCTAAATAGATGAAGCAAAATGTAGAACAGAGTTCAAGTACATAGCTTCCCTGCAGGCTGGGAGCCCTAATGTGTCTATAAGAGACTTCCAGGGCTTCCAAGGGTAATGAAAAGCTGACACTCCTCAGTGTGAAGAAAGCTGGGAGAATACTAGCCTGGAAAGGAAGCTCTTGTTCCTAGGAAAGGCAGCAGACCATGGACTGAAAAGTAATTTGCTTCTCTGCAGAAGGGGAGCAAAGAAGCCTGAGATGGCCCAGTATGAGACAGGCCAATGATAGAGAAAATAGGGTCATTTGGCGTTGGACAGGTGAGGCTATGTCCGGAGAGTCTAGAGCAGCTGCAAGGCTAAAAGGAAGCTGTGGGGAGAGGAGGATAAAGAAAGGGTTGAGTGCTTGATGTGCGAAAAGGCACCCCTTTCCTTTGGAGTATCTTCTCATACCCTGGAGATCTGTTCTTTCCCTGTGGGTGGAGGACTTGTTTTAGAAAGCTTGTTCTTTCCCCTGGAAAGGGAGAAAATAGCAGGTTGAATTACACTTAATTGCCTAAAGAAACAGTCTTTCCACTCTGGAGGTTGAAGGTCAGCTTCACTTGGAAAAAATCAGGGTAGGCAAAGGTAGGGCTGGCTTTTGAGCTTTTCCACGCATCAGTGTGCTTTGTCAGGGAGAAGAGCTGACCAGTGCTGCAGCTTCTGTAGACACCCCAGCCTGGGCACATCTGGGTTCTCAGGTAGATGGGGACATTCACTGGCTGCACCCAAGAAATCTGCCTGATCTAACCGAACTCCTGTTCAGCTGCTCAGATTTTTTGCGCTTTGGATTACAATTTTAATCTCCAGCATGACGGATGAGGCTCCAGAACAAGAGTCATCTTCTCTCTGACAGACAAGCAAAGAATCAGTGTACTCGGCTGTGCAGTGTTGGAGGAAAACAAAGAGCCAGCAACATCAAATCCCTGATGAGCCCCAGTAATTTAACAGCAGAAATGGAATTGAACTCCTTAGTATTTCTCTTCATGCTCCAGACAATGCTTACTCTGCCTTCATCAGTTTGGCACACTTTCTGGACAGACAGTGCTAGTAAAGGAAGGACTATCAGATTCACTGGAGGTACCCCCAAATAACAGGAGGCTGTCAGGTGTAAAGGTCAGGCTTGGGCTGAGCAGTGCATGAGAGGTACAAGTCCTTTTTGTACTAACTGTTTGCTTCCTTTTCCTCTTTTCTTGTAGAGCTCAGGTAGGGATGAGGAAGTCTTTCAGGAGGGAAATGCAGCATGCATGATGTTAGGCCTGAAAGGTTCTCCAGGATTTAGATTCCAGTCCTATAAATTCCAAATGTATCTCCAGATGCTGGGAATTGCTTATCCAAGCAGTCTGAACCTCTTACGTCTAAATTGTTGGGCTGAAGTCATTGCAAAATTGTGGAACATGGGAGTGAGATTTCTGGTATGTCTTTGGCTAGCTATACTGAAGTGGGGAGCCATGTATCTCTGGAAACTGCTCCTAGTACATACTTTTCTGGTTTCCTTCAGACTGTCTGGGAAAGGAGTTTGAAAACTGTCCTGGTTTCAGCTGGGATAGAGTTAACTGTCTTCCTAGTAGCTGGTACAGTGCTATGTTTTGAGTTCAGTATGTGAAGAATGTTGATAACAGTGATGTTTTCAGTTGTTGCTAAGTAGTGCTTAGACTAAAGTCAAGGATTTTTCAGCTTCTCATGCCTAGCCAGCGAGAAAGGTGGAGGGGCACAAGAAGTTGGCACAGGACACAGCCAGGGCACCTGACCCAAACTGGCCAACGGTGTATTCCATACCATGGGACGACCCATCTAGAGTAGGAACTGGGAAGTGGGGGCGGGGAATCGCTGCTCAGGGACTAGCTGGGTGTCGATCGGCAGGTGGTGAGCAATTGCACTGTGCATCATTTGTACATTCCAATCCTTTTATTATTACTGTTGTCATTTTATTAGTGTTATCATTATCATTATTAGTTTCTTCTTTTCTGTTCCATTAAACTGTTCTTATCTGAACCCACGAGTTTTACTTCTTTTCCCGATTTTCTCCCCCATCACACTGGATGGGGGGGAGTGAGTGAGCGGCTGTGTGGTGCTTAGTTGCTGGCTGGGGTTAAACCACGACAAAACGTTATGAATGTAGATGCTTTAAAATTGGGAGGGTGGGAGGAGATTTTTTTTCTCTGTGCTACACAGTTCTAGGACAAATAAGTAAAATTTTACTGTGTCAGAATAATCCAATTCTCAACTTCTGCTTGCTAAAATCAGCTACAAGAACCATCGGAGAGTGCAGATGAAAGAGAGTTATTTCCAGAACGGGAGAGCATTATGGCCGGGCTCCACCTGCTGCTGACTGGGGCTCTCTGCACTGGGCTGCTGCTGCCAGCCGCAGCCATTGGTAGAGCTTGTGTAGAAACGCCAGGTGTCAGTGATCACACCCTCATTTGTATCTGCTCTCTTGTGCAAAAGTTAAAAATAATGGCAGAAAGAAAAATTGTGTCCTTCCTGCCCCAAAGCTGTAAATTTGACTTGTTTTAGGGTTCTCTCTTGTGTAGTTGATGTAAATGTGGAGCAGTTTCTACAGATCAGTTGTGACCTGTATGTGTTAGGAATACTTGTATGTAGCACAGTATCTGCTCCTGGAAACTGCCTGAGCTTTGGATGTTAACAGTCAGTCATCTGAATGAAATCTTTAGGGTTTCTCCCTAAAGAGCATGGAAAGATTAACAAAGCTGAGTTCTGTATATTTTGCAGCATCAGTCAGTGCCTTTCATTAGTGCTGTTAAATAATTTTGTTTGGTCTTAATACTGCTGTAGGTAAATACATGTTTTCTTCAGAAGTGCTCGTAGTATACTTGGTGCTGTGTAAGAAACACAGCAAAGGAGGAAAACAAGGAAAAAATCATAACTCTTGTGCTAGCACGATTTTGACAAAAAGGAAAACTGTCCTTAAATGTTCACTAGTACTGCCACGTTGAATACATTCTTAGGGAACTTGATGAGCTGGCATTTGCTGCTTGCATTACAGTTCAGGCTTTGTGCCTCTTCACATGTGATGGAGTTTCCATTGTGTTTCTTATCAAATCTTTCTTTTTCTGCTGTCTCTGAAGTAGGGTGTCAGGCTGGATTATGAGAGTCTGGAGGCTGTGTAAACTAGATTGATACATTGAGCAATAAATGCTGTTTCAAACCACAAAGCAGCAGCATAAGCAGTTTAGTTGTCCCCCTCCCTCATTCAGTTTTCTTTATTACACTACATTTTGCTTTTAATCATAAGCAGAGCACTTAATGGCAACAGACTGTGCTGTATACATCACAGTCAGATGCTCGCTGGACTGCCCACATACTGCTCAGGACTGAAACATTTTCAAAGCACCCACACTTGTTCTTCCAGTTCCAGGACTTTTTTTAGCAGAAATTTCTGCTTCAGTGCAGTTCTAGGTTGCTTTCCTGATGGCTACTAGTGAACAGGATGAAAAGCTAACACGTTAAACTCTGAAGTACACAACATCCTCGAATATTGTTTTCAAAGAGGAACCCCCCCAGAAACACAGTACATAGAAGAAACCTAAAGAGGGAAAGGCCAGGCATGTCTATCAATGGAGTTGACTTAACGTCATTAAATAGAATGAGTGTCCTTTTTCCCTGGTCTTTTGTACAAGCCAAATAACACATTCCAATATTGAGAATTAGGATTTGAGAGGTATAATGGGAAATCATAAATGTTCTTGTTCTCTTACCACTGTCTGCTTCCAGTCCCTTTTTATGTTTTCTGCTTTCTAAAGTATGAGCTGCTCGTTCCTAGTTAAAGGACTCTACCACCTATGGTGTCACAGTGCTTTCCAGAGCCTGTCTCTGCAGTGGCCAGGTGCCACAGAGGAAGCTTCCACTGAAGCTGAGGAGAGTCTCAGGATGAGTGAGTGATTCTCGGTGTGAAGCTGATTACTCCCACCCCTAAGCTTTAGACTTTATTCTGTGTTGAGAATTTCCCTTTCTCTCTTTTCTGATGGTTCAGCATATCCTCTCTAGACCTTCTCATTATCTCCTTAAGTCTTTCTGCATTTGGACAGATAATTTCATCCCTTGTCCCCCTTCCCAAGTGAAAAGGGGACTCTGGCCCAACCTGAACACCATAGTACCCTGCTGGCAATGGTGGTGCAGCTGATCAAACAATTGCATAACAAAAGAAATTCAGTTTTCTTTCCTGCTGCACTCATCTTGCATTTCCATTTCTCAACTTTGACCAATACCATTCATTTTATACTCTCCAGACTGATCAAATATTTCAAATTCAAGTGGCTTGACAATTTGTTTTTGTTCCCTGAATAAATGACTATGGGCAATTCATTATTATTATTTTTAAACAAACCGCAGTTGGGGCTGGGATTGCGTTTTGTCCTTTTGACCAGCAAAGCTGTATTTCTATTACTTTTGAGTCCTTGCCAGTGTAATTTTGTCACGTAAGGAAACCTAACTTTTAGAAGCCTGGCTTTGCACAAAGAAGTTATGCAAACAGCAGCTTTGCAAAGAGAAGATGTTGGGACTTTATTAACTGCAGAAATGACGAGCTATTGTTGTATTGGCATATAATCTCAAACTTCTGAGGCTTCCAAAGAACTAGACAAGTGTCTTTGGGTACATACCTTCACCTCAGCTCAAAAGTAAAACAACTGCAGTCCCTCAGAGGGACCCGAACATCTTTAAGGGGCTGGAGGATGAGAGCTGAAGGATGGCTTTCAGATACCAGGCCCTTTTCTTTTGTTCAGTTTCTAGTTCTGAACACAAGGGTGGCCAAGAGAAAAGAGTAACAAACAGAGTAGTCCTCTTAAAGGTGGAGGGGACAGTGCCCTTCTTTTCACTAGCCTTGAGAACTTGTAAAAGCCCCATTTGGAGACAAGCTTTCCATGGAAACTGCTGTTTTAAATACAGCAGATTACTCTCCTGTTTCTTGAGGATGTGTATTTGTATTAAGTGTGGGTAAATCAAATTGTGCATGAATGTTAGCCTAACTTGTTGAGTTGGATTAATGTAGATCTGGTCTGTGCATATGGTTCTCTGGAGCAGTGAATAGTTCCTGGCAGGTCTCATTCCATAGTGATGGGGATTGGGAAGATCCCATGTGTCCTGGTTTCAGCTGGGATAGAGTTAACTGTCTTCCTAGTAGCTGGTACAGTGCTATGTTTTGAGTTCAGTATGTGAAGAATGTTGATAACAGTGATGTTTTCAGTTGTTGCTAAGTAGTGTTTAGACTATAGTCAAGGATTTTTCAGCTTCTCATGCCCAGCCAGCAAGATGGCTGGAGGGTCACAGGAAGTTGGCACAGGACACAGCCAGGGCACCTGACCCAAACTGGCCAATGGGGTATTCCATACCATGGGACATCCCATTTAGTGTAGGAACTGGGGAGTGGTGAGGGGAGGGAATTCCCGCTCGGGGACTAACTGGGTGTCAGTCAGTGGGTGGTGAGCAATTGCCCTGCGCATCATTTGTACATTCCAATCCTTTATTACTACTGTTGTCATTTTATTAGTGTTATCATTATCATTATTAGTTTCTTCTTTTCTGTTCTATTAAACCATTCTTATCTGAACCCACAAGTTTTACTTCTTTTCCCGATTTTCTCCCCCCATCCCACTGGATGGGGGGGAGTGAGTGAGCAGCTGCGTGGTGCTTGGTTGCTGGCTGGGGTTAAACCACGACACCATGTGCAGTTGCTAAGGGTGTCAGCACACCAACAGGCCCTGCAGTGCAAACTAGGGGTGAGTTCAGAACATGCCACCTCCTTCATGGTGCCAAGTGATGAGTCTCTGTCTAAGCAGTTTCCTCTGATTCATCACTGCTTTTTGTTATGGGCTAAAGATAGTCCTTCAATAGAAAGCTCAATTTGAAGAGTAAAAAGTTGTTTTCCTTTCTCTCTGGTTGCTTTTGGGCCATTGCTATTCATCTTCTAGCAATCTTCACTAGCTGCTAGTTTCTCTCCTTTACCCACCCTTATCACTTTCCTCCTTGCCTTCTCTGAAGGGTTCACTTCAGAGAGGTGAGGGACTCCCTTAATTTCCTAGTGCTGATTACATAGTGCTGCTCACTGAGAAACCACACCCAGTGAATCTTCTATGAGGTTTAAGATTACTATGGGGCAACCCCCCTGCATGTAAACATGAGGTATGTATGTAGGATTTTCTCTTTTAGCATAAAATCTTCCATTAATCACAAGTCCTCCTCTGATGAATCCCTGGTTTAGAGGCTCTGTAATTTTTGACTGAAAATTGCATGCTGAAACTCCTGAAGGGCACTTCCCATGATTCAGGGCTACTTGCATGAGTGATTTAGAGACAGAGGCTTTGGTGAAAGAGTTTGTGGGCGCCATGCATTTGTGTGTCATTTGTAAGAAATGGGTGGGTTTGCATATGCAATGTGGATAAAAATGCTTAAAGGCAATGGGTAGGGAACACTGCAGCTTTAGATATTCAGAGTTTCAGAGAAGCTGTGGTAATTTGTAGCAGCAAAAAATATGGCCTTGCGTGCCTTTATTTGAAGCAGTGGCAGCAAGAATGTAGGGGCACTTTTAAGAGTAATATTTTTTGCCAGACGGATGCACTGCAAGTCTTCCATATTTGTGCTAAGGTTCAGATTTTATATCTGACATTTATTGAAACATATTTCTGTCTGACAACTTGATATTGTGTCTGAAGGTCCTTGAAAAACTGGTGTCTTATGCAGTAAGGGTAAGTCACGATTCTAGTAGAAGAGAAACCAAGACATAATAAGTGCACTCAATGCTCATTGTTTGGTGATACTATCAAAATAAGAAGCAGCATTCTGCATCACAGACTTCATCCTGAAAAGGCTGAAATACAAGGACTTTATGTAAAAAATCAAAGGAGTCCTAACAGAGTGTCATCAAGTGTCCTTTCAAAAGGAAAAAGTATTTCCGCTTCCTTTTTTGACAGGGATTTAAATGTTAGCATCCACCTTGGGATACAATGCTTTTTAAAGAGATTGAGGAGTAACTGTGCAGTGCCAAAAAATTAATATTCCTGTAAACTAATTTTTAAGGAAATATATACATTGATTTAAGTAAATTTATACAAGTGTATACATCTAAATGTATAGTGTGGCGTGATTTATAAAGTTCATGTTGTATTTGGTTAGTGTTGTAGATTCAGTATGGTAACTCATGTTGGATTATTATAAAAGGGTTCCATAAATAAGACATGCTTCCCTCAGTGAGCTGTCCTGATTAATTATTATGAGGGCACTAATTGATTTGGCAATGTTCCCTGTTATTGCTGAGTAGTATCCAAATTTTTCCTGTGTTTGCATTGTTGTGGTTTAAAATTTGTATGACATGACTAGATGCCAAGTCAGCATATGTTTTCAGTCTATCTTTATAATGTGGTGCTGGGCTTTTTTTTCTTTTATAGGAGACAAAAGAAATAATAGTTACACAGTTACTCATAGGGGTGGGAAGGCTTTTACAGTCTTGATTCTCAAGGGCTTTTTCCCCAAGCAGTCACAGCTTAAAGCTCAGTGCTGTCTTGCAATACTTAATTTGGTGGAGCTTTCCATACTGCTTGAGAAAGGTAACTTCCTTCAGCTGCCATAGTGTGAGGGTCCAATTCTCTCCTCTTCCTGAACCATGCCCTTCCAGCAGCAGCAAGTATTCAGGCACTTCGCAGTGGGTCCACTAATGCTTTCAGCAAAACACAGTCTTGACCTTATGCTTCTCAGTAGTCTGGAAATAGAGATAATAGAGATGTTCTTGAAGCCTTTCTAGTCTTGCCCCAGCCAAAGAAGTTAACTAGCTCCTCATGTGTGGTTGCTGAAAGAGTGAGCCTTGCTCCCTGGACTCATCACTATTGCACAATGGTGTTGTTTGTCATGAAGATGGAAAGGAAAGGTATTGGTCTCTGATCACTTTGGAGACACAAATCCCCATGTACACATCAGTCATCAGCCTTTTCCAAGCCTGATGATTGCCTTTGGCCTCTGACTTCTGCTCTATTGGGAATAAAAGGAATGTACTTGGATTTGGTGCACTACAGGAAATCTGTTTCATCTCTCCAACTGTTGGCTTGGTGCACAGTTAAGATTTTTTTCTCAAATGGAAAGAATAAATCCCTACATTTCAGTTATGTGAAACTTCAGATACTAGAGCTTTGAAATGAAATACTGCAGGTTACATTCCACATGTCTTGTCATCTTCTGGGGGCGCTAGCAAGAACGTTATAGCCAAGGTCCTGTTCAAAAATCCAACATCTGTGGAAATTAACACTTTCAATCTTTCAGTTTTATCTTAATTCCCCATGCTTGTTTTACACCATAGCAGATAAAGCTGACAGCACAAATTCTGCACCTATATCTTAGACTTCAGGTAAGAGCTAAATGTACACTTGATCACACTGATACCAGAACTGGTCCTGCACTAGCGGCCAACTATGGTCAGATACATTAATCTTGGTATTGATCTTGATATTAATCTTGATATGAATATCATATTATTTTTTAGTTTAACTGCTGTCTCTCACACTGTAACCTCGAGAATATCACATAGCTATCTACCTTTCCCTCTCCCTTTTCTCCTTTTCTCCTCTCTTTCTCTTTCTCTCTTTCTCTTTCTCTTTCTCTTTTGACACTGCAGTTTTTTTCCTGGGAAAACCTGAAGTAAACCATTAGACTGTAGAGTGTGAAAGCAATATTGGTTTCCCTGTCTCTGCTTTTCTATATTGGGATACCCGTTAAGGCTGAAGAATGAAGCTCTTCTATCTTTATTTTACCTCATGAAAAAAAAACAGGAAGAACTTCAGGTTTGCCCCCAAACAATTGTCATTCATCAAAATACCAGCATAAGCACATTTTAGATGTTTCCCTCTATGAGCAGCTTTTGGCATTTGAATGTTAAAATGTTATCCCTTAATATTTCAATATTACAGTCTTCTTGCAGCTGCTATGAGGGTGGCACTACCATTGCTTCATGGTCAGATTTTTTTCTCAGCTTTTCAACACTTAAAGTGATATGGGAGAACCAAGTACATATGTAAAATGAAAAAAAGAGGTAGGGATATCCAGGAAATCCTCGGAGCACATCCAGCAATGGTTAGATCTTTTAAAAAAACTGTTCTATCTCTTTTGTCCTGTTATGTCAAATGACAGTGAATACCATTGGATTCACACTCCCCCTGTGTTCATGTTACAGATAGAAGCATTGTGGCATAACATGTAGCAAGCCAAGGTAATGCTGGAAATCTGTCTAAGTCCAACTGAATTCGAGTTCTTTAAATTGTCTTGGGTCCCAAAGGAGAGGTTAAATGAGAACATTGTTTATCTCAACTTGGTACACAGGGTTGAGCAGTGAAGCAGACAAAGCATTCTGCTTTGGAAAGAAGCCATATATTCGAGACTAATGAAAACAAAAGAGGGCAGGGGTAAAAGTGGCAATTAGGACACAGGAAAGTGTGCATCTCATTTCAGAGTGCACGGCTTCACTTGTACCTAGCTCAGTGCTGCAAACTTGGTGCAAATTCCACTGTATGGTAACAATTCTGAACATTTGCCTCACCTGAAGTTAAGTGATCCTATTCCTAACACCATATACATTTCAGCTGGACATCTCCATAAAATTGTGCAAAGTTCACTGGTAAAAAGAGGCCCCAAGCAATTAGCTCATGATTCTTTTTTCATTTTAAAGAAGTAAAAGAAGGGGCTTCTCCCAGTGCAGGAGGTCTTTCAGCTATCCCTGGGCTGATTCACACTTTTTGTGAGAAGTACTCACTTCAGAAACTGTAAAGTGCCTGATGAGTAATGAACAGGATTTTCTAAAAGCTTCTAGGTAAGACTGTTGAAGCCACAATCTGCCTGCCTCATCAGAGAGCCTTTCTAGTGAGCAGCGTGTTTATTGTGATAGTACAGTGAAACATAGCTGGTGAAAAGAGTACTGTTTTGCTAGGGCAGTCATTTGCATCAAGCTTGCCATACTGTCTGTCCCTCTGAGGTGTTTAATGATCACTTGGCACACTGGGCCCAGCAGCCACTGAAGAAGAACTGGAACAATAATCTTCTTTAACTACAGAGGTAGGTAGGAATTGGATTAATACAACTTTTCCTCAGCAACAGTTACTGCCATGAGCTTTTATACTCCCTGGGTCTGATCCATTAGTTGCTCACTCTTATTAAGGGACAAGAAAAAAGCGGATTCCGTGTGAAGGGTTGTTCCTGCCACCTTTGTTTGGTACAGTGATACCTTACTGAGTAACTTCATTAAGTAGATAAGCCATTTAACAGATACAAGTCTTCATGGCAATATAATACTCCTGGGAGTCAGCCCCATATATTTACAGCCTTGAAACTGATGGAATCCATGCAGTTGTAAAATAGTTGATACAGGGTTTCAGTTCAGGCTATTGAATTAATATGGTCGTGTAGCAGCTCCTAGATTTATAGCAGTGCTGGAGTTTCTGGACTATAACCAGTAGAATTGACCTCGTCTTATGCTGTCAATATGGCAATCGTTGTTTCCAGAAGGTTTAGGTCATTCCTATTAAATGCTTTGACATCTTATATGAAAAGCTTTGTGGGACTGCAGAAATGCATCATACTGTGGTGTCATGTTCTTCTTAGTGTTACTGCTTCTCTAGTGAATATCACAATCATCCTGTCTGTCCTGGAACTCTAGGGTTCATAGATTTTCTAAGATGCACAATTTATGTTTTTAAATCAGAAATGTATATATATTACTCTCTATATGTATATGTGTATCACTGTAGATCCTGCCAGTACCTCCCTCTTTAAATACCACTGCTTTCAGTAGGAGCTCAACATTGCCTCTAGTGAGCTGTAGTTACTAGTACAAGGGATTTGTGAAATGCAAACTGGAGAGTCAGTCTTTATGAGCTTGACAGGTACTATTGCAGCTCCCAGTGTTTATTGAGATCCAGGTACAATGCCAGCCTTCTCCAAATCTGCTCTTGTTAATTTTGTACAAACCAAAATTTATTTTTAATCTCATTATCTTTATTTTATACACCAATATTGGCATGTGGTTCTGCAGTGGAAGCTTTAATAATACGTTTGCCTGTGCTGTAGAAGATGCCACGTGCAATTTCCGCCCCCCTTTCCTAACGTTGATGTTCAGTGAGGTATGTGATTAGAATAATCCCTTTTCAGTTGATCCTATATGACCTGTTTCAGCGCTGTAGGGTGTTAGCAACATCATCTTCCTTCACTTGAATGCATGGTGTATGTGCTGAGAGGGCAAATCAAGCTGCTTTGTGAAATCTTGCTTTCCATACACCACTCTGAAGGGCAAAGTGTAGGCTTGATGGCCAAGCTAGACAATTCTTATTGGGGAAAACTTGTGAAGAAATTCTCGAAGTACCTGGTTCCTTTTATTTACTGAATTCTTGCAGATACTGATTTCCTGCTGCATAGGGCCCCAGATGTCTTCCTTTTCTGTTTAATCCAGACATCTCTTCCTTTCTTCAAAATCTCAGTGTTGTTTCTTCAGGGAGATGGGCATCTCAGCTGTAGTAGAGATAGTGCTGTGGCAGAGGAACCCTCTCTGCTCCAGTGTGTTCTTTTTATGCGTGGACACATTTTTGGCATGTGAAATTGAGGATCCTGTTTTGGAGACCTTTCATGTAAGTACTCCTCCTAAACTTGCAGATACTTCTATGCTAAAAGGCAAATCTGGGAAAGGGGAAGCAGTTTTTTGTTTCCTATGTCTTTAAACTCTATTAAGAAGTACATTGCTGAGCGCAGCAGAGTGTAGGGCAGAGTCATATTCTTAACTCAGATTGTGATTTCTGGCCATGCAGCCTCCTTCCTTGCAAGTGATGGAAAGGTTGGATGTCATAATGCTGTGCTATGAGATGTTCATTTCATGTTTTCCAATGTCTGTGTGTCGCTAGATTCAACCAAGGTGTTGTTAACATGTGAACTCAGGGTTGCAACAATCTTCTGTTTAGTTTACTGAAAAGGGCTCTCTGACAGCTGGTTTATTCATTTGTTTGTTTGTAGTGTGTTGTATGTCCTCCTCTATTCCATGAAAAGTCTATGGCTGAGCAGCAGGAGAGAAGCTCCACATTTTGGGTTAGGTAGACAGCTGGAGCAAAGCATGTAGGAAAGTAACTGCATGTGTGCAGCTGAGAGGAAGGATGGAGACTGCAAAGACAGAGATAAAGCCAGTAGAAGTCTGCGGCATGGCAGGGACTGGGAGAACAACTAGCAGACAAACCACTGTACCTAAGAGATGACACAAAATACACAGTGGTTCCTAGAAAAAACTTTGCGTGGGTTTACTATAACCCTGGCAGCTGTTGCAGGTTGCTGGACTGAGAAGAAGCCCTAAAGAAAGGACTTGTCCTTCAAGGACACTAGGCATTGGAAACTTCATCTACAACCCCTTTGTTTTTGTCCATTTTGTCTGGCTGATATGAGTTTTCTCTGCTTTATATCATCGTTTTTTCTGGCTTATATTCCAATACAACTGAAGTTTCAGAGTTCATAGCCACTTGGGTGTCTGTCTTTCTTAAGGAAACCTGCAGGTAGATCTGTGTCATGGCTGGCTCAGGTAACACAAATTACTGGTAACTCTGCACCTGATTAGACCTGAAGGGACTGGATAAATATTGCATTCTCAAAATATGGCAAGTACTTCACTCCTTGGCTGTTTTGTTCAGCCAAGCAACGAGTAGGAAAAGCAGCCATTGAAAACTTAGTCTATGCCATAAGCAGAGGAATTACATACCTCAGATTTCTTTTTTGGGTCAATTTACTATTTAAATCGAGGAAAACCTTAGTATTAGCCTGTAGATACTGTGAAATTCTTTCACCATAGAGATTGCAGTGCTTCTCAGAGAATTAACTACTTTGGAAGGACTGATCTGCTTCCTGAGAACGCTGAAATGAGCATCTCTGAAAACCCACAACTCTGTTTCCAAGGGCTTAAATCTGGAACCGGGGAATATTTGTAATAATTTTGGCATGGCAACTAAGAGAAGCCTCATGCAATTTTCTGCATTCCACAAATAGAAGAGAGGTGTTTGTCAAGCTTTGAAAGTAATCAATACAGTAACAAACTTCTGGCTGTACAGAACTTTTTGGTACTCACAAAGTATAACTGACCTCAAAGTTGCACTGATAGAAAAAGTTTGTCTAATTGTAGATCCTGGTATAAACTGATACAACACACTGCTCAGCTCTGTGCCATCTGGAACATTACTGGAAGCCACAGTAAACTGCAGGGTGGTAATTCTTTCAACTGATGTCCAATAGAGGGGGAATTTGGCCTCATGGCAAATCAGACTCTTAATTATTACTGTCTGAGACTTCTTGGCTGGGAAAACTCTGTTGCTACTACAAGTCACATGGAATCCTGACACAAGTTACAGTGATGATCTTTTTAATGCCTGAGCAGGGATACATAACATTAACAGTGTTGGTTCGGAATGGATCCTAAAGGCAATGATCTTGCAAATACTATTCATGCACTGTGCCCTGGAACAAAATCTGACAGGAGAGCACGATCATGTTCTCCATTGCTCTGAAACATATATGAGTGCTGGCTTAGATGTGATGGTGTTTGGTACTGAAACTGTCTTCCCTGAGGCTACCCAAGACTGAGTGCAGAGGTGCAGAGGCATTTCTTTTAAAACAACAGGCTTAGCTGATGTGAAACCCATATACTGGCTTCTATAATTATTGAGTAGTTAATGCAGCAAGCTAAGATGGGCAATGTCTCAGAAACTTTGGTGCCTCAGTGCTGTCCTACAGAAGACAAAAGGCCAGATGTGGTCAGGATTATTTCAGCAGTGTATTGCTAAGCCATTGAGATCCAAATGTCCTTCAATAGTTGTCAAAGTAAAGAGCATGCTCCCCAGCCAACCTGCTTGAAGGATACACTTCTGTAGCGGTGAGGCTGCATAATATACCTGGGAGTACTGGGGCAGAGCTGGAGAAATGCTGCTCACGCTAAGGCCACCCTGTGGAAATGTGTAGTTTACAACCACACGGACTGAGGATACAATCTGTGACAAACTCCAAATGGCATTTAAATCCACCTCCCAAAACGAATTTACTGAAATGGGGAAGGAAGCTGAAATAAAGAGGATCATGAAAGAGGAGAGATGACATGAATTTAAAAAGAAGTACAGGTTTATTAGTGAAATGTGCAGTGATAAACATATCCATGTGAAAATTTCCATGTCCACAAAGTCCTGTAGATGTGCAAGCTAGTATATGGTTTTCAGCCAATAGGACATCCAGAGACAATCTATGTAACTTGCCCTTGCCTGATCATGTTATATTCATGAGCCTTGTTTAATATGGCCAGACACTATAGAATTCAAAATCTTTTAAAGAAAAGGGTTTGTTCTTCAATTTTTCATCACAAACTTATAAAATCCTAGCGCCTTATTTACAGGGAGGGCAAAGAAACAGCAGTGTTCTTGGTTTTAATCAGTGACAGCAAGTATTAGAAGTAATGCACTTCTGTGTGTTTCTGGTATTTCTAGTTCAAGTGTGATGTCTCCTGGTATGTGAGCAAGCGTGCAGTCACTCCTCTGAACAGTAACACAGGCAGTCTCTGAGAAGTGGGTGCATAGTGACAGAGAAAATGTCTCTTATGCATTGTTGAAAATTCATGTTCAGTCACACCAATACAGAGCAAAGTAATAGTTACAGAAAGGAAAGACTTGACTAAAACATTGTGTTTGCTGTTCAGGCTGCTTTTTTTCTTCTTTGCAATATAATAAGGTTGTTTATGTTGCCAAGTCAGCAGTGTCTGGAGTATGATGGAAAGTTTGTTTTGTGGTATCATGGTTTGTAGACGAGGAGTTTCAGAATGGTAATTTTGCATCATTTTTAATCTTACCCAAAGTTTTTTCATGTATTTCTGTCCCACCAGGGTTCTTATCATGATGGGGCATGTTGTGGTTTAGTCATGTCTTAACAGTGAAGCCACAGTAAATGGAAGCTTAGGGTGTAGCCAGCTCTTTATACTTTGTCTATGTTGTATTGTTAATGAGTAGAGCCTAGATAAGTGTCCTGAATGCTAATGCCATTTCTCTTGACTCACAATGTTGCTCCTAACACTGAAGAGATGTTGGCAATGATATGCCTGTGTGAATTGTGGGGAGTGTTATCACTTGTATGAATAGAATTAACAGTTTCCTGTGTAAGTGGCATCCTGCCCACACAAATGAACACTGAGCACACCCAGAGCTTTCCTTTCTGCTACCATTCATTTGCTCTATGGCATGGAGCAGAACATGCACAGACGGTGACTATGCCTTATTGATGGACCTTGCCTGCCTCATAGGTGTAACTCTTAGAAGGATGGTTTTCTGAAGGAGCCCTCTGTAGTTTGGCTGAATGTATCTTCTTTCCCTTTCTCCTCTTCCCCTGTAAATCACCAGGGCAGTTGCAGTTTTGGGGCTCATAGAACTGTCTCCTTCTCCTGTTTGATCAACTGCTTCTCTTCACTGAACTCCTGTCTCTAAGCAAGCCATGGGCACATGTGCACGTCAGTTTTCTTCTAAGTTAGATAGCAGGTAGGGCGCTCTGCTTTTCCTTGGCAAATACCCTCACGTTCCTGTGGACTTTGCAGAACTCTCTGGAAGATAATTAACACCTTGAAAAGGAGCAAACTACCTAACTACTTCCTAAGTAGTAATGAAATGTTCTACTAGGCATTTTGGGTGGCTTCATGAGAAAATAGGAACCCCTGATAGCTAATCCACATAAATGCTCTAAGTTGGAAATGTTTTATAACTAGAGCCAAGAAACAAACCAAAGCATTGACTGTGTAAATGAGGGGTGTCTGAGTACAGTTGGAGGGTGTCTCTGGCATGACAGGTCAGTTAATCTGTCCACTCCCAGTTGTCCCAACAGCTGTCTGCTATGACCACTCTGTTTCTGGGCAGGTTTTCTGGTACTCCTCTGTCAGGTGGTGGGTTGATGGCTCCCGGGAAAGTGGGTGGGTGTGAGCAAACTACTACTGCAAGACCAGCTTCTCCAGTTCTGAGGAAAGAGAGTGGATGGAGATGGCCAAATTAATGTTGTTGTCAAATGACTCATTCCTCTCATTATCTCTTGAAGAGTCTCTTAGACATGGTTAAGGAGCATATCACACTCTATGTGTGCAGGACAGTCTTTCTGGGCATCCCCAGTATGTCCAATTATTTGTAGTCATATTAGACCCAGGTCAGATGGCACATTGTAGAGGGTAAGAGCTCTTGATCTGAAGAGCTGATGTAATTTTAATTTAAATACATAAGGTCACTCTGCAGTGTATTTACTCTTAACCCAACCTGATTATTTTATTTGACTTTTTTATAGGCAAGTTTTTCAAAGGAGGCATCAAGATTCAAGTTTCTATGTTTAAAAATTAATCTTGAAATTTCATGAAGGAGGTTGCTTTTTGGCATCATCCTATTTGAACTTGTTTCCTTCTTTGTGGAGTGAGAAGATAAGAGTGGCCCCAGTGGCCAGATGGATCTGTAGTCTGTTCCATTTAGCTCAATATCTTGTCTCTGTAAGTGATCAAAATAAGATGTCCAGGAAAAAGTGTAAAAATACAGCAAACGCATAGTGAGGCTTCTCTTGAGCATTCTGTCAGCTGCCAACAATTTGTAGCTCAGGCTCTTTTTCAGTCAGAGAAGTCATTTAAATAAGGTTGCTGTTAAATGTAGGGCTGGTTATCAAGAGCTGGGGTGGCAATAGCTTTTGAGTATCTTTTGACTAGTATGTTCATTTCCAGAAGTAGAGCTGGGGCAGGGCTATAGCGTTAATGAGCTGCTGAAGAATGGGGCATGGGATACTGAAGCCCTAACTCCTTATCCTGGCTTTGTCTCATTTATTGTCAAGAGCAAATCACATAGTGTCTCTGAGCTCCCGTTCTCTATGTGATAAGTGGAGTACTGACCTAGGGATGGCATGATGGTGTGAAGAAGTTTGATATGTTAAAGGATGTCTCATTCGGTCCAGAAATATATTTGTGACAGTAGGATTTAGAGTCCATCCCCTCTGCCTCCATTCTGCACAATTATTCTTCTAGGTCACCTAATCTTTTAGGAAAGAAAACATTTCTTCATATTCCTCTGATGTGCATGAATAGCAGTTTCGACTTGAAGAAAGTACTTTAAAAAATCAATTATGCTGCTGTGACTTCACAATCTCTTAACATTATCTGATATTATCAGCGTATTTTACTGATAGTTTTGTCCAGCTCTAATAAAGAGCTATTAAGAGTTTTACTTCACAGGAATTCAGACAAAAGGTTTTGTGATTATATTTATTCTTTTTTGCCCATCTATGCACTGAAAGAAGTGATTGTCAGTGTTTTTGTGTATGTTAACAACTGCCCAACTTTTCCCATGTCTTTTTTGCTTGCTAGCTTTTGACAATGTTCACTTTTTAATTGGAGCTCCATTAATTAAATAGAAGTAAGGAAGTAAACCAGCACACAGAATACTGATTAATAATTTAAACACACATTCAAATGCGTTAGACCCATGTTCAAGTGCATTAGACCCACATCCTGCCAGGTTAGTTCTAGCCTCCGTGGCCTTCCTAAACGGTTGTGCTACAGTAAGAGTAGTCGCCTGCATCCTTCCTCAATGTCTTCTGTGGCAGCACCCGTGCAAGGGAAAGGCAGGTACAGCACTTGAGATGTATGTTTTGCCTCCACTGGGCAAAGTTGTCCTGCCCTTCTCCAGCCATTTTCTATGCTTTATGTACAACCCAACTGTACACTGGAGTGTTCTGATCAAAGCAGTTCAAGGCACTCTGGTATTTCAAATTTGGCATAGTTTTTCGGGAAGTTCACCTTTATCTCCTTTTTTCACTTAGCTTACTACCTTCAAGTCAGCTGACCCCATAAAAAAATTGGCAATCTTGTAAAAACAGTGGACACTGAGAATTTTGAGTGGCAGAAAAATGATGTCCATGGGGTAAAGTTTAGGGTTCCCTTACAAAAATAACCAAAATCTGTGTCATTATTCTCTGTACAGTAAATCTTATTGCTAAAAATGGGGCTGAGACTCTACAGATTAATTTTAACCTAAATCCTTCTTTATTAAATTGTTGGGACAGTACTTTTTAAACCTCTTAAAGTTCAAGTCTTTGAAAAACATGAAAGCTGTTGAGTAATTCAGTATTCCACCTCCACCGAAGCTTGTTGTGTGACCAAGCCTTTAGTGAAACAGCTAGTATGTTCCCGTGAAAGAGAAATGGTAAAGCAGTGGGCAGTTATAGGTAAATCAGTGAGCTTCTCCAGTGTTGTTCAGGAATTTTTTTTTAGCCAAAGAAAGTGTTTTGTGTTACTGTTACTAAAAAATTGATCAGTACTCCTGAACTAATGGAGTTAGCTGGTTCATTGAGAAAAGGTACCTTAAAACTGATTATTTTGGCCTATATAGAGATTTGCTGCAGAGAACTGCTTAACCCTCCCTGACTACAGGATGGGATGCATAGATCTCTCTGGTCTCTTTACCTGGGGTACAGCAGAGACCCACCAAAGTACGAAAAAGGGCTAAAAATTGTTTCTTAGTACCATACTTAATTCACAAATGTGCAGGGCAAGCAAGACATCGCATCCTTGCTCATTATCTTCTCTACAACACACACTTTTGAGGTGCTGTGTTTCCAGTTGTACCTGCTATGTGATCACTGAAAAAAGCTGCAAAATGGAGGCAGCTGCAGACTCCAGCCCTGAGAAGAAAAATTGCCCGTACAAAGATCTTTCTACAGTTCTGCTGTTTTTACATGCCTGTAGGACTGGTCTCTGTAAACTGCTGATGAAATAGTGCCACTTTTGAACAGATCAATAGGCTCTGGCACAGGAGGATGCCATTCTTATGTATGACTGTTAGACATTGAAAAATAAAGAGCTCACAGCTTGCATGTGTGAAGGCAAACATAGGTCAGCCTTGACTTTCAGCACCATCTCACCGCCGCTGTAGTCCTGCTTTCTACATACGCCTGGGTGGCATGTGGGGATTGTTCTGCTGGTGAAGATTGTGCTGTTAATTATCGTGAGCAATGTTGGTAAAACCATTAAACCTGGATTTTGCATTTTATTCCTGTTAAACACTTGACAAGCTTTAGTTTAGGGTATTAGGGCATGCAACAAAAACTTCCAAGCGAGGGAGACAGTCTTTCCATCTCATCTTCTTGTTTCCTTCCCATTCCTTTTTCTCCTCTCATGCTCACCTGCCCCTATCCTCACTGCCTGCATGGGGGGAGCACTGTATTTCCTGCCCAGCCAGGCAACCTGGGCTGGAAGGCAGGAGTCTTTTGGGTGACAGAAAATTGCTTCCTGTGACAAGAGGCAAGGCAGGAGTCTTTTGTGTGACAGAAAATTGCTTCCTGTGACAAGAGGCAAAGCATTCGTGATTTGCCTCTGTGCTCTTGTTCAGAGGTAGTGGGAATACCCGTGGACCTACGCAGCGGTGACAGTGAAGATTGGGGAGTTCCAGTTGCATCTTGCTGCTGGTTTATGTCCTACGTATGCTAGAACTGTGAAATCTCTCAGGCCCCTGGTGTCAGTGGCTGATACAGATAAGCGAAACCTGAAGACTCCCTGAGGACTGTTCTCCAGCCTTTGGATGTGAAAGATCAGAGGATTTTTACAACCCTGGTTTCAGCTGCCTCCTTTAAAGAAACAATGAAGAAGGTTTCAGGGCACATTAAGCCCAGACAGAGTGTGGTATTACAGAGGTTCCAGTTCAGGCAGCGGGCACAACTGTCAGGTGAAACTTTTACAGCCTTTGCTTTGGCACTACAAGAATTGGCATCAGTCTGTGTTTTTGGCTGTTGGCAGGAAGAGCTGATCCTGGATCAGCTAATTGACAAAACAGCAGACTGGCGAATTTGGAAGAAGCTCTTGATGGAACTTGATGCCTTGACTCTGGCCCAGGCAGTGGAGCTGGGATTGCAGATGGAGAGAGTGTTGCAGAAAACTTGTCCTGGGTTTATTTCAGTTGTGACAAAGCAGTGGGAGAACTGGAGCAACAGTAGTAAAATCTGGAAGATAAGGAATGATAATTGTTCTAATCAATGGTACTGCTGGGGACAGAAAAAATCCCCTGCCCTCACAACAAAATATGACCAAGAGAAGCAAAATCAATTCATCCCATCTTGTCACAGCCCCGTGTCATCTGCAGCAGTTATGGGGAGGCAGCACTTGGAATGGCAACTGAGATGTTCTGCCATGTCAAATACAAAACACGGGAGAGTCAGGAATTTCCAGGTAGGCTGTTGATTGCAAAGTGACTGGGAAAGTGACAGAAACTAAACAAGGGCACCTGGGACCAGACTGTTCAAACTGTGGGTCTGTTGCTTATACAGAATCCTAACTCTAGACTAAGTTGCAGTCCTCCAGGTTATACTGGAGTACTTGAACGCTTAAATAAAAATCTTTCCCCTCTGGAATGAAGTTATTGGCCACATGGTGTTGCATGCTATGACTTTTGCTTTTTGCCTTTTGCAAGACTTAAATCTTATGTGAAGGCTTTTTGAGAGGTCTTAACAATTGTGAAAGCGGTGTCTGCACTGGTTCTGGTGTATTGATGTGTGGCTGGAGGCTTCTACTAAAAGAGCTGGCAGAGAAATAATATTATTAATGGAGTTTTGAACTTGGTACTAAAGGAGGTTGTCTACTGCCTGAAGAAAGTCTTCTTAACCCTTTATAACACATAGGAACAGAACTAATTTCTGTAAGAGCTAAGATTTGTGGAAACATCCATTGCTCCATAGCCATTGTGCTTTGGAATATAATGGTTTTGTGACGAAGCATCAGATTTATATAGATGTCTGTAAATAAAGATCATAAATAATAACATATAAGAAGGGGACAGGCCAATGGGCACCATAGATTTGAGTCCATATCTGAGGTACCTGTGAAATAAGATTGAGTTATAGAAGTTTTGCTGTAACATACCTCTGTCCACAGTATTCTGCTCTATTTTAATCTAAACTTCCTACTTCTGTATAGTGGCAGAAGAAAAGAGGATCAGTTCCTCTCTTCTTTTTTCTTTTTTTTTTTTTTCCCTTGTGTTTTGCTTGGTTGGTTTTATTTCTTTCTTTTTCATTAAAAAACATGATTTCAACAACATCTTTGATTCTGTTAATCACCTTCTACTTGATTTTTCTCTGGCAGATCAGTGGAACTAGCCATTTGTGCAAGATAATAACAGGGTTGAGAAGAAAGGAAACAATGATAAGGAAACTTGATGGAGCCAGACCTGAGAAAAGGACAACTGTTAGCAGAAGTAAAATAGTAAAATAAGAGAACCCCAAGCACAGTCTATGTGGAATTGGGCTCTTTTCAAACAAGGTGATCATCATTGGGCTGCACAGCAGCAAGTTGAAGTAGTCTCTCTAAAGACTAAGAAGAAGTAGGGTTTGTGAGAGGTTTTAAGACATTTCTCCCTCTCCTGCTTGTTTTGTTCTTGCTGAATTCTGTGTCATGAGCTGAACTGGCAAGCTGTATCCCCTCGCAGCTGCCCTGTGTTCCCTAAGGCAATTATTTGTGATTAGCTACCATGACGTAATTAAATGTTTAGGCTGTCCTGAACAATTGAATATTGTACCTCTAATGCCTGTTATTAGTGCTATTCCTGACAGGTAATGAAAAATTTATTGAGGTTAAAAATGTCTGGTGGTCTTTGCGTATTCAGCATTGAAGCAAGTGAAAAGGCTGACTGAAGAGAAATGAACTGTACTGAGAAATAGTCAGACCTGGAGCAGTGCCTGCAGGATCTTCAAAGACTTGAAAATGTATGATTTGCATCTTTTTGTTTCATTTTAAATGCCATGATCTTTGTGGTTAAGAGCAAAGTTGAGGTCTGTTTTGTTAACTAAAGTTTGTACCTTTTTGGATGTTCATGCAGGTCTGTGTGCCATTTTTCTTGAACTGACCTTAAGACGGTATCAGAGGAGACACAACTTTTGCAGATTGTTTTTGACCTAGTGATGATTCTAAGTCAGCACTGTGCCAAGCAAAATCACTGGGTAGGAGGCTATAATTACTGTATTCCTGAATCTACAGTGCTGAAAGCTGGATTTAGGCTTAAAATGCATATCTCTGTTTGAACTGGTAAGCTTCCAAATCTTTGTCTATTCAAGTTAGCACTGGCTAGGTGAGGAATTGTGGTATGGACTGAGTGACTGGATCTTGCTCACCTCTGACTGTGTATTCACTACCACATGGAGTAATTTGCTAACACCTAGGTAGATACACAGAGCAGTTTGGGAGCCTGGGAACAGTTGAAGAATTAATGACTTGATAACAATCACACCCACTCCTGCCTCCTGCTCACAGTCCTGCTGCCCTGGATTTTCTTCTGCAAAACCTTTTCCTCCTTTCTGCACATAGGCAAGTTGGAGAAATTGTGTGTGATGATTTATCGCAGCTTCTCTCACCCCCCCCCCAGCCCTCTCTCTAACCTGACAATATGGAAAGCAAGATCTTTACCACTGAACTAATGAGTGACGTGCTCTTGAAGTTACACTTATCTGAGGCAGCAGCTTCTGCTCCTTCTGTTTTAAAAAAATAAATTACTGCTTTACTGCTAAAGTTTAGGGAAGCAAAAATGAACACTTCACCTGCAATCCTAGAATCTCCCTTCATATTAAATAGATATCGTAGACCAAGGAGCAGTTCTTCCATCTGAAGAACTAAATGGATATTATTTGTCATCCTAGTTAGGAATATATAATGCTTTCTGCCAGTGGAAGAATCTTCACCATACTATCCATTTTTTTATTTGTGAGATAGAGGCACAACTCAGATTGTAGGGCAGATGTGCCTAGATGGATTGTGCCAAAGGACCTAGGATATGGACAACTTCTGTGCTGTCTTCTTTATCATATTGCAGTTTTGAGGCTTGAAATAAAAACCTTAAGTTATAATGACTGGGTGGTACTTGCCATTTTACAGTGTGAGGTCTTTTCTAGGGTAAGCAATGGGTCTGGTTCTTTCAGTCTTTTCTTGCATGTCACACTTTCTAGACCTCTCATCTCTTCAGTGGACATTCTTGGGCCCTTTCTGAACTCTGCACCTAATATGTGGTTGCCTGTAGTTGCAGAGATCAACACAGGTTGCTTGTAGATCTGGATTGCTACAGTAGTTCTTTGCTTATGACTGCTCTTCTGTGTCACCTGTTACAATGGCATATTGCCCTGGGTCTGTGTATTGCAGTAAAATAACTGAATGAGCATCTACAAGTTAATAATTACTGAATCAGAGGGCTACAAGGAGTCAAAAAAGGTATTCTCATCTGTTCTTGCACTGGAGATCAGCTCTACCTCTGTCATTCCTGTCAGATGTATATCTAATCTGTACTTAAAGACAGAAAGTGATGGTGACTCCATGCTATCCCCTAGGCAATCCATCCCAGTTTTTCATTATCCATACTGTTGGTGGTTTATTGGTTTTCTCTAACTTCAGTCTTCTCTGCTTCAACTTAAATCCCTTAAGTCTTGTTTTATCTGTCATACATTTGGAGAGAAGATTACTACCTTGTATGGGTAGTTAAAGACTGTTTTCGCATTGTATTTTCTAGCCTACACAGTGTAATTTCAATCTTTCCTCATAGCTTATTCGTCCTAGATCATTCTTCTTTGTTTGACTATTGCCACTTGCTCCATGTATCACGATGTAGGATACACATCAAGCTTTCTTGAAGGTTCCAGCTGAGGCCTTACCTGTGCCAAGCTCAGGTTCCCCATGCTACTGTAACTACTGTATCTATTGTTTTAGCCATGTGTACTGTTGGGAGTGTAAGAAAATCCCTGGAAGCCATTTACATGAATGAGGCAGGAGTCTTGTGGCAAAAGCACAGTAAGTAGTTATACTAATTCACCTATGTAGTGAGTCAGTATATCTAATCTAAATCAAATCAAGTGACGTAAAATAAAGTCATCACTGGGATAAAAGGTTCCTGAGAATGGGCAGGATCTCAGAGAGGGAAGGGGGCATTTTGGTCACAGATTCATACAAACCTTGTGGATCTTGAAATAAAAGGTAGGGCTTATGTGACCTCAATTCATCTCATGAGTCAGGAGATTTCATTCCCCTGTGCCTAGTCCCTTAATCTTGTATTTACAGTGCAGCTCTGAGGTCGGGAGGTGTTACCATTGTTTTACAGAGGAGGAACATAGGTGAAATCAGGTATCCAAGGTCAGAAGAGAAGTAAGGCATTAAGCTGGATACTGAGTAGCTACACCAAAAAAGGCACCTGAGTCACTTCCTAAGCCCTAACTTTCTGTTATGTGGGAAGGGAAGCGGAAACAGTGAGCAAAAAAGGTCTTTGCAAATGGCACAACTTCACACAGCTGAATCCATGCTCTGCAAGACCATTGCTAGCTAAGTTTTTCTTGAAAGTTATTATTTTATACAAATTGGCATGTTATTTGATTTCTTCTGCTTTTAAAAGCTCATTGAGAAGATTTCTCAACCACTGTAGAAAGAGGAGGAAAGGAGTAAGCAGATCGTTGGTACTGGAATATCTCACATCACCCAGCTAGGCTAAACTCAAGGTGTGAGGATGCAAAGTTGTGCTGGATTCAATTAACTTCCTGAACTTGTGAGCAAGACATAGCCTGTCCTTGTTCCATGTCTGAAAATCATCTTTCCCATGTTCCTCATTTTACTGCTGACTCCAGATCTGATGCAGTCTGCTTGTAAGAGCTGCCTTTGGCTGCGAAGCCTGTCAACTGAGTTTCTGTTTGTGTAACATTAGCAAGAGTCCAGAGGCCAGGTTATACCCTTCAGGGCAACTGTGTAAGAAGCAAATACTAAAGGTCAGTAGGGGCAGTTGGGGAGAGGAAGTCCTCATGTATTTCATGCATATGGAGTGATATGGGCCAGGAGTTAACCTGAAGATGAAGGGCAATGACAAGAAAAGGAGGAAAAAAACTTGTCTGACCATCAAAGGCCAGGCTGACTTTGTTAGCAAAGCTCTTACTTAAAGCCATCAAGAACATGCAGTTAGTAATGGCAAGTCAGACTGAGAAATATGAAAGACTAATGCTTTTATTATTCATATCTTGTGATAGAGGTGCATGTTTAACTGAGTGTCCCACGGAGCCCCGTTAAACTCATCCCAGCAATGCAAAATACAGTACTATCCTTTTCCTCCATACTTGTTCTTTCTTCCTACTTATTTTTTTCCCCTTGGTGCCCATCTCACTTCTGCCTTCTCCTGGAGGCCATCCCTCCTTAAAATGCAGTAAGAAAGAGTCTACAAATGTGTTAGGTGCATTTCTGTACTGTCAGCCCTGTGAGTCCTCAGCTGATGTTTACACATACCTTTTAGTCATGCTTCTTTCCTTACTGCCCTTGAGGTTTTCCCCTCTGTTTACATAGTAGGCTGTGTGAGGAGACCTCAACCCTCAGAGAGGCTACTCAACAGAGAAACGAAAAGATAAAAATAATGAGCAGGGTCTGAAATGGTTGAATTACTGGCTCTGCTGCAGATGCTCTGGTATGACTTGAGTGAGTCATTTATTCTGAATCTGTAAAATGAAGATAGTACTTCCTTCCTCTCCCTGTTTTCTTCCCTTTATCTTACATAATTAGACTATAAACACTATGGGGCAGACACTTTCACCACGTTTATCCAGCACTTATCACAATTAGGTCATGGGCTTTGTAGCATCTAGGAACTTAGCTTATGATGTGCCAGAGGAGGGGCGTTTGGTGTAATAATATTGCAACAGGGCTGATAAAAAGGAGCAGCATAACCACAGAAATATTAGTTCAAAAGCAAACAACATAATCAAGAGGGAGATGTAGTGGCTGAGCGTATTTGACAATTTGGGATGATGTTTCCAGTGATGGTAGGAGGAGGTCAAGAAAGGCAGGATCCTGTGCCTTGTGTCTCCCAGGCTTCATATAGGCCCTTTCCTTCAAAGTGCTCTTTTAATTAACAGTCTGAATTATAACTGTCTGCAGACTCATTTTCTTGATTAAACAAAGAAAGCCTATGGCTCTAAAAATGGGCTGAGTGATTAGATTGTAAGACAAGCAAGTCATATACCTCATGACTTTGCGCTTGACTTCCCACTTCATTGCAGTCCCACTCTTGAACATTGAATTGCTGATCACTGAGGGAACATCACTTGATATCTTGTGGCTACATGTGCACACATACACTTAGGATTTCTTGGACCACTTTTTGTATTTAATGGAGTGTTTTTTCCAATAGCTTTCTTCAGAGGAGTTTGCCCTGTCTTTAAAGTATTTGCTGTCTTTCTATTCCTCCACTTCAGCATTCTTTCTATAATTTTGCAATGGCACTCAGGAAAACAAAATGGATTCTGAAAAAAAGAATTGAGTTTTAAAAAGGTAAATATGTCTGTGCTAAAGCGTACTCACAAAAAAGTGATTGCATCAGGTTTACAGTGGAAGGACAAACCACCACAGCACTCTCTGCCTGGTCTTCTAGAGTGGAAGTCTCCACTTCTTTCACCAGGAATCCTAAAGGTTTCCACTAAGCAAAGTGTTCAAGCATGTCCTTAAACACTGTGAAGGGAAACAAACCGTAAGTGCTGTGTTCATTTAGCAGAGAGTAGCAGACCAAAATGATCTTCTAAGAGTATACTTCCACTGGTAGAAGGATATTAGTACTTGAAGCCATCTGGCTGCATAGCACAAGAACTCAGCATGGGCCCTGTCTTTGGAGGAGGACTCACATAGTTTCTGGGTAGAATTTTTGGTCTGTGCAGAGCTGAGTGTTGCTTCTGCCAGACAGCTTCAACCTCATGTAAGTGCATCTGCCTTAGAGAAAGATTAGTGGTAACATTTAGACAGAAGCAGATGTACGTTTGCCTCCCTGACTCTGAGGCAAGAGCTTCCCTGTGGCCAAGCAAGCTGAATTTCCATTTTAGCACAAAAAGTGTTTTCACTGAGGCTTAGTCCCCTGTTTCATGGGAACAGTGACGTTACCTGCTCATGTCTTTACACTGTATCTTCAACATGAACACAGTAATTTTGGATTTTTTTGTTCTGGGGCAGCCCTGAGCCTTTCTCTGTAAACAAAAAATAGAGGAAGGGTGTGAGGGAGTGAGGAAGAGTATTTACTTGTTATTATGAGGCAAGCAAAATATATTCCTGTTTTCATGAAAACATAATCAGAAATGTAACAATGTAGCTTTCCATGTGTTGAAGGCAGGAGTACAATGAAGCAATATATTCCCTTTTAAATTTGCCAGCAGAGGGAGTATTGCAATGCAATGAATGCTGGTAGTTTTAAAGAGCAGGGAAGTTGCTTGAGTCTGAATTTTAGCTGTTCATGTTCCAAATTTTATTTGACATATTGTATTGTTGTGTTGACCAAAAAACGATTTTTTTATATTTCAGAACAGTAACAATATTAATTATTGATACAGTTTAAACTTTACATTTCAGGAGTGAACTTCCATAGTTAGTGCCTTGGCTAACATGTAGGATTTCTTTTGTTACAAATAACTGTCAGTTTTTAATGTACTTGTGAGAATAAATCTACAAATATTTTCATAATAGTTGTGTCTGATACTGCTGCATTAATAAAAATGTATTTCTGCTGCAAACTGAAGTTTGTAAAACTTAATGGAAGAAATAAACCACAAATAGAAGACGCAGAGATCCATGAACTTTTCAGTTTTGTGCAATCATATTGTACAAGTTACATATCTTGCATATTTGTCCTCTACTTAACACAATAAATCTTTACGCTTCTTCACTGCCTGCCATCTTCACCTGCTGGGCAGTCCTTATCTGGCTGGAGCTAAAGCAGTACTGAGGAATTTGTTGGTGAGACGCTTGACCTGCAGCACAGTAAGACAATGGAATGCAGCTTGTATTTATTAAAGGAGTATGTATTTCTCTGTGCAAGCTGAGTCTGACCAGGTACATCATCGCAACCTGTAGATGGCACCCAGATTACGCACTGTTACTAGAAACTACTACACCTTGGCCAACATGTTTTACCTTGGCCAAAATTTCTGCTAAGCTCTATGTGGTAGTAGGAGTGTTAATGTCAAAGGAGGGAGATAATGTTTTTGGCTTTGGGCTATAAAAGTGTTTTCCTGTTGGAATTGGCTTGTTGAAAGGAATCAGAGAAGCTATGTGGAGTGCAGCAGGCCCCCTGCTTGTGGCATTTTTCTGCTGATGCAGTCCTGTACTTATCAAGTGTCATGAGACAACATCATGGTGGAGGCCCAGATTTACCTCTGGGGCTAGGTTATTGCACTGTAATGTCAAAGCACTCACTGAACAGAAGCAGAGCATGGTCACTCAAGCTGGCAGAATGGGGAGACACACTGAGTTTTCGGCAGTTATGATGCTGTTATGACTTTTAGATACTTCACTGATTCTGTGTATTGTTTTGCCATTGGTTTCAACCCCTTCTCCCTCTTGCCTTCACCTGGCACTACCACCTCAAGTGATGGTAGCTGGCAGAGCCTTATGCAATTGCTCACACAGTTCTGCTGATTTTGAAATTGCTTAACCATTTGGAGGCTTTCCAATGAAGGCACTAAATACAACTAGAGCAAGACACTTATGCGGAGGATGTCTGTGCATTGTTTCCTCATGCCACTAGTTGTTAGTGTAGTGCAAGTTCTCACAAATCAACAGAACTGGCTTTGAGATCTTTTTCAGCAAAAAGTAACTACACTGTTTAGGAACAAAAAAAGCCCATCCATCTCTTGTGGAAAAGGGAGATATATTGTTTTAGTGACTTCATATATGAATGGTTCTGTATGTAAAAATGTTACAGCTTAAGGATGGAGTGCCCTGCCAATAGTGCTATTGCTGTGTATAGATGATTAATGAAACAACTGTGTCACCAAACTGCTAAAAAACTTAGTGCCAAAGTTACTTTTGGATGCCTGTACATATCCGCACCGACTGAAGCAAGAACCTCCTGGGGAAGTTCTGCTTTTCTCATCCATCTGTCAATTTTGTTTCCTCTTGTACAGTTAAGATGCAAATGTTTGTGTCCTGCATCAAAAACTGAATATGTTTTGCAAGTAAAATGTCATCATTTAGTGGTTATAGAGCACTTTCCTCACTACCTGCGGAGGGTTTCATTTCTAGTGTCTTTCAGAGTTCCTGTGGAACTGCCATTTGTGCACAGAGCAGAATCAGACTGAAGGTTCAGAACCACTGCTGACAACAGCATCACTTCTCAGCAATCCTTATCAAGGTGCAGTGCTGCATCTGCTCTTATGCATACTGTTCTGCTCTTTATAAACATTTGTAGCACCTATAATATCCATTGAAGTGACAGGCAGTTCAGAAAAAGTGTTTTTCTGCTGACTGAGAAACCAAAGTTCTATCTGAAGTTAATGTCTTTAAATGTACTTCTTACTCATTAAGTGTAATAAGGTTTGTTTTTATAAAGAAGTAGTAGAAAATGAAGGTTTTGCCAGTGTGCCCTCTTTTCCTTTTTCATTCCCATATTTCCATTATTCATGATGAAGGCAATTCAAGAAAAGGGCTTGGATAGCTGGATTTGATCAGGAAGATAATTTGAGGCCTTGGGCACATTATGTGGCTATCCTATGTAACATTTTCTTTATAGTTTCTAATCTGAATCTCTGCTGGGTCATTTTTCAAGCCCCAGTAGATCAGTGCAGAGGGATTCTGGGTAGGTTGCAGCTACTGCTCTGGACCCTACACTGTCACCTCCTGTCTGAAGTCCTTTCCCAACGGTAGCTTTTTTGAGGAGTTGTGTCACGATTAATTTAAGAGCCTTTCCCAAGCTCTGTGCTTCTGTATTATGCAAACCCTGAAAAACACAACTCTGGGCATGTGGGAGGGCTCTCCCAAAGAGTTTTATGTTTTCCCTTCAGAGAATAAAACTTCACATGCAAATTCATTTGCCACACAAAGTTCCCCTGGGCTAGGCCTGTAACTCTTTATACCATGTATAATCCAACCTCTGACTGGCATCCAATTTGCTTTAAGGATTTCTGGACATGCTTTGCATTTTTTTAAGTATGGAGGAGAGTAAGTAAATTGAAACCATTAATTCTGTCTGTATCTCTTCCACAAATGTGTTTGAAGGCCTCTTTCTTTATAGCTCCGTGGTGACTGAGGTAGTGTGACTGGTTCACTGGGGTGGCAGCTGTGCTCCGTGGTTGCCATGAACCACTTTTGAACTCTGTGACAGAACTTCTTGTGAAGGGAACACACACTGCTTGTGCTGTGTTTGCCTTAAATCCAAGAAAATAATTTAGTTTATGAAAAGCCGTTTCTGTGACTGTTCTGGAAAGACTTGATGATCTTAGATCTTCCCAGGCATTTCCAACCTGACAAACACCCAAGTTTCTAGAAGTACCATTACTTAGGCAACCTTTGCCAGCCCAATTAGAGAGACCAAGGCTTACTAGGACCTTGAGGCTGGACTCTCTTGCTCCAAGGCTGTCCCTTTTGGAGCAGAGGTGTATCAAAGGCACAGAAGAAGAAGCTGGGTATTTTAAATGCTGTTTCTGTCCTGTGACTGAACATACCTTTGGTTTTTACTCCGTGCCCTCAGTTCAGTATATCCATAATCACTATAACAGTTCCATGACCAGCATTTTTCAAACCTGTGTAGGCCACTTAAGTCCCTACTTAGATGTAGAAAAAGCTCAGCTTTTCACAGCTCTCATTACACAGAGGATGGATGTGTTTCATGCTACCATGTTAGAGTGCCTCAAATATTTACTGTTTAGCTATCATGAGGATTTATGAATTTCATACCCAGTCACTATGCCTGGGAAGCCAAGGAGGAGTTGCAGAGACTCACAGTCTTTTCAGTAATTCCATTCAGTTTATTACTTAAATATCTAGGACACAAGTTAAACCAATGCAAGTAACCCTAGATGACATTACAGCTGAAGTCTGAAGCAGCTGTATTAACAATCCTACATTGCCATTCAAGTGGCCAGTTTCATATACTAGTTTTGTCTATCTTTCTCTCTCCTCCCCCTTTTTAAGTGGCTGTATTAGTGTTGCCCTTCTCAAAGACAGTAATGGAGAGAGCATGTAGATAACCCAAACACAGAGTACTGAAGTAAGCACAGCCAAATCCCGAGTGCCCTGAGCTCACCTATAATTGCATCAGCAGGAGTTGAGAGCATACAGCACTCTGCAGGATGAGATCTTTTGTAAATGATGCCCTCATGCCTACCCTGGGAATTGCACATTTTCTGCACTTGATGAACAGGGCTGAGGCCCACTGAGCAGAGAGGACAGCTGGCTTCCTCTCACCTGTATTAATGGAAACCATTTTATTCTCATCACATTGCGAGTCAAAGACACTGGCCTGTACCTTTCAATCAAACTAGGTGTAAAGGGAGATTTATGACATCTATATTAATACCAACTCAAGAGCTGTTGTTACCTTCACCTATGGAGAAATCAGTTGTCTGAATCTTTTGAAATATCAACTGAAAATGCTTTTATATTGTCTTGAGTTCAGGGAAAAACTGTGCCGATATTCCCTGAGCTGGCAATGAGGTAGTAACTAGGGTAAGGTGCAAGTTAGTAGGAATGCAGGTTGGGCTTGCTTAGGGAACTTGTATTAAAAGTAAAAGCAAAGACCATATAAATGGTCAGAGTCTTTTTTGTGGTTGTGAGATTTAAGAATAAAATCCTTCACTAAAAGACTAGTTGAAGTAATACAATTGTCTGTTTAACCTATCCTACCAATTGTTAGGCAGAGAAAATTAGGGAAATACAATATCTAAGAAGCTCACAATTATTGCAATATAATATTGTAAGTATGAGAAAATTATGCAAATACAGAACCTGATCCAGAAAAAAAATGATACATGACTTCCCCAGTGAGTAAAAAATTTTCACAGGATAGGAGTGGCTGGGCCCATGGTAGCAGATGTCACATATGAGCACTATCAGTCCTCAGTTAGAGGGCAACTTGCATGGAAGGTATCTTATGTTATGGAGACAGCAGTCTTCACACATCAAAGTCACAAGTTATATCTTTCTGGTGACTTTAGGTTGACATGATCATATATGGCTGCATCCAATGACAGCAAGACAGACCAGTAACTTCAATTTCATCCTATTTCTTAGCACATTTCAGAGACAGTGAAAGAAATGCAAGAGAAAAGCAGGCAGGGGGAGCTTTGCTATGATTTGTCTATTGTCTGTCAAGTGCAAAAGCCTTATTTTAGAAGCAGTTTCTTTCATAGTTATTCCAGGCTCTTGTCTTCCAATTGTTTATCAGCTTTGAGATTGAAGAGATGTATAAACACACAACTCTGTCCATGGGTGCTGAGGGTTTCTCAACCACCCTTCCCAGGAAGGAGCCATAATTTGACTTTTGAAGTTCTCAGTGTAATCTCATGGGAATTAAAGACAGGAGGACTGTTGTCTAATCAGCAGCATAGTTGAGGATCACTTCTACATGTCTACTCAGTTCTCAAGCCTGTGATTGTCCGTGTTGGGAAGACAGGGCTGTCGTGGTTTAACCCCAGCCAGCAACCAAGCACCACGCAGCCGCTCACTCACTCCCCCCCCCATCCAGTGGGATGGGGGAGAAAATCAGGAAAAGAAGTAAAACCCCTGGGTTGAGATAAGAACGGTTTAATAGAACAGAAAAGAAGAAACTAATAATGATAATGATAACACTAATAAAATGACAGCAGTAGTAATAAAAGGATTGAAATGTACAAATGATGCGCAGTGCAATTGCTCACCACCCACCGACCGACAACCCACCAGTCCCCAAGCGGTGATTCCCTGCCCCCCCCCTTCCCAGTTCCTAAACTAGATGGGACGTCACATGGTATGGAATACACCGTTGGCCAGTTTGGGTCAGGTGCCCTGGCTGGGCATGAGAAGCTGAAAAATCCTTGACTATAGTCTAAACACTACTGAGCAACAACTGAAAACATCAGTGTTATCAACATTCTTCACATACTGAACTCAAAACACGGCAGGGTTATATAGCAGCTAATATCATACAGTTTAATTCTGGCTATTTTCACCTAAAATCAAATCCCCTTGAGGCACACATCGGACTTCTCCATCTTTTCACATCACCCACGAAGTGCACCCAGGCCCTTGAGCAAACGCAATCCCACGAATGGGTTTACCTTTGCCTGAGGCAGGAGTAACCCAGACTGTTTTCCCTAACATGTTTTTCATGTGCACTACAGGGACTTTATCCCCTTCTACAGTATGTAAAAATTCTGATTGGGCAGGGCCACTCCGATTGGCAGATCCTCTGGTGTTGACTAACCAGGAGGCTTTTGCTAAATGTGTATCCCAATGTTTGAAGGTTCCACCCCCCATTGCTCTCAGTGTAGTCTTTAACAGTCTATTGTATCGCTCAATTTTTCCAGAGGCTGGTGCATGATAGGGGATATGATACACCCACTCAATGCCATGCTCTTTGGCCCAGGTGTCTATGAGGTTGTTTCAGAAATGAGTCCCATTGTCTGACTCAATTCTTTCTGGGGTGCCATGTCGCCACAAGACCTGCTTCTCAAGGCCCAGGATAGTGTTCCGGGCAGTAGCATGGGGTACAGAATATGTTTCCAGCCACCCGGTGGTTGCTTCCACCATTGTAAGCACATAGCGCTTGCCTTGGCGAGTTTGTGGGAGTGTGATATAGTCAATCTGCCAGGCTTCCCCAAATTTATATTTCAGCCATCGCCCTCCATACCACAGGGGCTTTAACCACTTGGCTTGCTTAATTGCAGCACATGTTTCACATTCATGGATAACCTGTGCAATAGTGTCCATGGTCAGGTCCACCCCTCGATCTCAAGCCCATCTATATGTTGCATCTCTTCCCTGATGGCCTGAAGTATCATGGGCCCACCGAGCCATAAATAGCTCACCCTTATGTTGCCAGTCCAGGTCCACCTGAGCCACTTCAATCTTGGCAGCCTGATCCACCTGTTCGTTGTTTCGATGTTCTTCAGTGGCCCGACCCTTGGGTACGTGAGCATCTACATGACGTACTTTTACAACCAGATTCTCTAGCCGGGATGCAGTATCTTGCCACAGTGTGGCAGCCCAAATGGGTTTACCTCTGCGCTGCCAGTTGCTCTGCTTCCATTGCTGTAACCACCCCCACAGGGCATTTGCCACCATCCATGAGTCAGTATAGAGATAGAGCACTGGCCACTTTTCTCTTTCAGCAATATCTAATGCTAGCTGGATGGCTTTCACCTCTGCAAACTGACTCGATTCACCTTCTCCTTCAGCAGTTTCTGCAACTTGTCGTGTAGGACTCCATACAGCAGCTTTCCACTTTTGATGCTTTCCCACAGTGCGACAGGATCCGTCAGTGAACAGGGCATATTGCCTCTCATTTTCTGGCAGTTTATTATACAGCGGGGCTTCTTCAGCACGTGCCACCTCCTCCTCTGGTGACATTCCAAAATCTTTGCCTTCTGGCCAGTCCGTGATCACTTCTAAAATTCCTGGGCAACTGGGATTTCCTATGCGAGCCCGTTGTGTGATCAGTGCGATCCACTTACTCCACGTGGCGTCAGTCGCATGATGTGTAGAGGAGACCCTCCCTTTGAACATCCAGCCCAGCACTGGCAGTCGGGGTGCTAAGAGGAGCTGTGTCTCAGTACCAACCACTTCTGAGGCGGCTCGAACTCCTTCATACGCTGCCAATATCTCTTTTTCAGTTGGGGTATAGCGAGCCTCAGATCCCCGATATCCCCGACTCCAAAACCCCAGGGGTCGGCCTCGGGTCTCCCCAGGTGCTTTCTGCCAGAGGCTCCAGGCAGGGCCATTCTCTCCAGCTGCAGTATAGAGCACATTTTTAACATCTTGTCCTGTCCGGGCTGGTCCAAGGGCTACGGCATGAACGATCTCCCGTTTAATTTGTTCAAAGGCTTGTTGTTGTTCAGGGCCCCATTTAAAATCACTCTTCTTCCGGGTCACTTGATAGAGAGGGCTTACAATCAAACTGTAGTTTGGAATATGCATTCTCCAAAACCCCACGACACCTAAGAAGGCCTGTGTGTCCTTTTTATTAGTCGGGGGAGACATAGCTGCTATTTTATTAATCACATCCATTGGGATCTGACGACGTCCATCTTGCCATTTTATTCCCAAAAACTGGATCTCCTGTGCAGGTCCCTTGACCTTACTTTCTTTTATGGCAAAACCAGCTTCCAGAAGGATTTGGATTATTTTCTTCCCTTTCTCAAAGACTTCTTCTGCCGTGTTGCCCCATATGATGATGTCATCAATGTATTGCAGGTGTTCCGGAGCTTCACCTCTTTCCAGTGCAGTCTGGATTAGTCCATGGCAAATGGTGGGGCTGTGTTTCCACCCCTGGGGCAATCGATTCCAAGTGTACTGGACACCCCTCCAAGTAAAGGCAAATTGTGGACGACACTCTGCTGCCAGAGGGATTGAGAAAAACGCATTAGCAATGTCAATTGTGGCATGCCACTTGGCTGCCTTTGACTCTAGTTTATATTGAAGTTCTAGCATATCTGGAACGGCAGCACTCAGCGGTGGTGTAACTTCATTCAGGCCACGATAGTCAACTGTTAGTCTCCACTCCCCATTAGACTTCCGCACTGGCCATATGGGACTATTAAAGGGTGAGCGAGTTTTGCTGATCACTCCTTGGCTCTCCAGTTGGCGAATCACTTGTGGATGGGAATCAGAGAGTCTCGGTTGGTGCGATATTGCCACCGGTGCACCGTCGTGGTATCAATTGGCACTTGTTGTTCTTCAACCTTGAGCAACCCCACAATCGGAGGGTCTTGAGAGAGACCAGGCAGGGTAGACAGCTGTTCAGTGCCCTCCGTCTCCAAGGCAGCTATACCAAAAGCCCATCGATGCCCCTTCGGGTCCTTGAAATACCCCCTCCTGAGATAGTCTATGCCAAGGATACACGGAGCCTCTGGACCAGTCACAATGGGGTGTTTCTGCCATTCATTCCCAGTTAGGCTTACTTCAGCTTCCAATACAGTTAACTCTTGGGAACCCCCTGTCACACCAGAAATACAAATGGATTCTGTCCCTTTATAACTTGATGGCATTAGAGTGCACTGTGCGCCGGTGTCTACTAGAGCCTTATACTCCTGTGGGTCTGACGTGCCAGGCCATCGAATCCACACAGTCCAATAGACCCGGTTATCCCTTTCCTCCACCTGGCTGGAGGCAGGGCCCCTCTAATTCTGGTCAGAGAATTCAGTATTCACTTCTCGTAAAATTGGCTCAGAAGTCCCTTCAAGAGGATTGGAAATAAAATCAGCCTTTCTACTCTGTTTGGAAACTGGAGCGGCATTTTTCCTGGTAGAATCCCCTTTTGTGGTGGTTTTTCCTCGCAGCTCGCGTACCCGTGCATTTAGGGCCGAGGTAGGTTTTCCGTCCCATTTCCTCATGTCCTCTCCCTGATCACATAGGTAAAACCACAGGGCACTTCGCGGTGTGTACCTTCTATATTCTCTCTCTTGGGCAGAGGAACACTCACTCCTGATAGCTGAGACATTGGTCCTTACACGTGTGGAGTAGGACATATCCTCTTTGAATTGCTGGAAATCCTCGGACAGCTTCTCCACAGCTGCAATGCAGGCTTGTAGGGAGGAGGAGAGATTTTCTTCGTATTGACAGAGTTGGCGAGCCACTTCCTCCACTGTCGGTGCCTCTTCATTCTTCCAGGCCATTATTGCCAATGCGTTGGCATAGGATGATGGTGCGCTCCGTACAAACTTCCGCCACATGGGTCGAGTGCATTGGACTTCGTCTGGATCTTTGGGTAATTGTGGGTTGTCCGGGTCGTGATGAATTGTCTCTAGCACAGCTAATTCCCTCAGATATTGAATACCTTTTTCCATGGTGGTCCACTTGCTTGATTGACAGGACAAGGGCTACATCAAAGGACCTGCCCATTGTAAACTTCCCTCTCTGCTCTGACTGAGTCCTTTAGGCTCAATTTTTACAGAAAAAAACAGTAAAAAACAAAGAGAAGTAGTCCTCAAATCCTAACAAAATATACATGCTATAGGTTGGGAGGAAATTAAACTATGTATGACAGGTGGTCAGAGCAAAAGCCTGGCCTCCTGGTGGCACTGAGAAGTCAAAGACCCATAGAAGAAGGTAAAAATGGCACCATCTGCATGTTGTTTGCCCTGTTAGGACTTCTTCCCTGGTCACTATGGGAAGTCCAGTGAGCTCATGAATTTCAGATTTACTAGAGGTCAGCTCTAGGCCTCTCTTGTCTGTTAGGCAGAGGGCTTTGATAGACAGAGCAGGAACTGAAGCTTCTATCTTCTCTGCCTCCTCAAGGGAACTCCATCCCTGGGTACATCTGGTAGAGTAAGCCCCACCAGCCTGATCCTGATGCTGGTTCTTCCCCTTAGCAGCACTGGGGGCGTGTGTTCAGTCCTGGGCCTGGTCCAGGAATGCTGGTTGACATTAACTGGTGCCCTTCATACCTGGAATTTGCTTCCTCATTTTCCACAAGGTGTGTAGGCAATTGTGGGGCCTCTGTTTCTGCTTTAATTGCATAATTTTGTATAATATCCATTAAAAATAAGTAATTTGGAAGAGGTCACAGTATGAATATCCTGACATAACTATGTTTGGAATGATAGATGGACTGTAAGGGATCTCTGCCCTAATTTTTTTTTAATTTAATTCATAATTATCCTTGGGGACAGTTGGGCATCTTCATTACTTTGTTCCTACTTGCCTGAACAGTTTTTATCTTAGTTTACTGCCATCTGTAAATTTGAGTTCAGAATGCTGTTGAAGAGGCAGTACTGTTACTGCTGAACAGCTGCTGCTGTACTCACTGCTGTGTGAGCCAACTGCTCACAGTTTATGCTGCTCAGTCATTATGTGAAATGCTGGTCTGTGCTGCTTTAATGCTGGTCATTTTTGTCCTGGTGATAGTGGAATTTGACATTATTAACGGACCTCAATTACATGTATCACTGATTGCAGACAGTAAAGGACATGTTGCTCTGTTGCTTATGTGACTCGTGTTGCCATTACAGTGCAATTTGGTCAGGTTTAATGGTGTGAAAGTGATTTTGGACTTGGTTTAAAGCACTGAATCCTCCCCCCGCTCTCTTCCATTCAATTTGTATTTTCCTTCTTCTGTCAAGAGAAAATACCAATCTAATTATAGAGGCTTCCTTTTGGAAATAACCCTAGTGCCTTCCTTTTTCTGATTTACCCTCTATGTTTTGGAGCCTAGAATCAGAAACTCTGTGACTTAGCCTCTGATGTGATTTGGAATTTGGCTTCCTGTATGAGGACTCATATTTCCTCTGTGACAAAGCATGCTGGTAAAGGTGACATGCAGCTCAGGCCAAGGGACCTTGTGTTCTAGTTTGATGGCTGCCATTCACTTGTGGGTTTGATTTTTTTGAGAAATGTCTGTCATTGTTTATTATCTTAGTTTTCAGATTTTGAAATGTGCTGATCATTCTTGTGATGACTGTTATCAAAACCTCGTTAAAGAGGCATCCAGCATTAGGATTAAAGGCTGCCATTTATATTTATATAGCTTCTTATTCTAGATATTAATGGACCGAGGCTGGAATCAGCTAAATATCTATGTTGGGTACATTTATAGAATTTTTGACAATAGCTGGACCTGAAGCTGACAGATGGCAAGTACTATTTTTACCTCAGGAAAGCTTGCAGTGATTTTATTTTCTACTTTAAACTTGAGAAGTATCCAGACTTCTTTCTGATGGTTAAAGAAAAGAAGACTGAGACTCTCCCAGGGTAGCTGTCTGGGGCAAAGACATTTCCTAATATTGACAGTGTGGTTTTGATCTTTCTGCTCGCAGCCACTGATTTGGAAGTGCTCTGATAACTGATATATGTAGTGCTCCTGGTATAAGCCTTCTGGAAAATGAGATTAAAGACTTCTTTCACCTTTGGTTCAAGCTTTTTGGTTCAAGTATCCAGTTATTCAAGTGCAAAACTGTTCTGCATATATTTATATCATATTTCTGTAATTTGGACAGTAACAATTACATTTCAGGTTTATCACATAAACCTCCTCTTCAGATTTGGAGATGGTTTCATTAGAGTTTTTAGTTCTACTGGCAAGGGATGATTTCCATTTGACTTAATCAAATGTGAAAAGTGTCTTGGTATTGGGCTATGAAAGATATGGCCCAAACTCAAATTTTGGCCTCTGCATAATTACATATTGAAATTTTTAAAAAAATTAATTAAAAAACAAAAAGTAAGAACTAGAAGGACCTCAGATCCATCAATAAGTAAAATATCAAGTATAACTTCCAAAGACATCAGTGTCTATTAAATGAGTTGTGTTCCTAAGTCCCTTTTCTAATAATAATTCATGCTACTCTGCTGCTGTGGGAAATCACTGCTGAATCTTTCTTTTCTGTTTATTCATAGACCCCAGAGCCAGTTGAAAACTACATCAGTGAAGGAGAGTTTGAAGATGATCTGAGTTCTTCTACCCCAAGCACGATAGAGCTGGAGATACGTGGATCCAGCCAAGAAACAGATGAAGATTATTTTGAGACCCTGTCACATCAGAGTGGATCTTTTTCAGATGTAAAAACTGAGCCTTATGAGAGTGCATCAGACACAGAATCTGTTTCCAGTGATGTAACTGGGGAAACTTGCTTGGATTCAAACTGCCTTTTTACTGAAAAAGAAAATCTGTGCTGTAGTCTTCCTAAAGCAAAGGCAGAAACAACCCTCCATGAACTTAAGTGCTCAAGTCAACCAGAATTTACCCAGCAGGTGTTGTTAGAAGTATCCTCCAAAATAAAAGCAGCACCAAGCAAAACTGAATTTTGCATACAATCTGCGAGGTCAGAAGGTGAAGAATTAGGTGATGATGAGCTAACATTAACTAGTGATATTTCCAACACAGAGAACCAAGTCAGTGAAGAAGGCATTATATCACAGACAAATAGAAAGTTTGTAGCAGTATTGCAAGATAAAGCAGAGTTTGAAAGCAGTGAAGTGCAGTCCTGTACCAACTCAGTACCTACAGAAGATGATGTTACAAGACAGAAGGAACATCCTGCAGTATTAAGCATTGCTTGTTTCAAAGCAAACTCAGAAAGTTGTTTGATTTTTCCTGAGGTACAGCAATCTTCTTTCCGGTCAGATGCAGCATCAAGCTGTAGTTTGCCTAATCTTCATTTTGAAACAAATGGACCTAACCATAAAAGTTACACTGAGACATCTGACTGTAAGTGTGAATTAGAATCTATGTCCAGTATAAAATGCAGCAGGAGGAACTCAGTTGATAGTGAAGAAACTACAGGTAAAAGGATAAAACATGGAAGTACAGAGACCATGTTGACATCAGATTCATTCTTTTACCAGAGCTGCTTCAAACCAAAATCTCAGCCACTACTCACAGGGTCAGAGATTACTGAAAGTAAAACATGGCACAGTGTACCTGAAAATATCAGTACTCAAAGCAAGACAGAATATGTGGGGAACTGTATTCATCCAGCAGACAAATTTAGATGGTCATGTTCCAGAATACATCTTCAAGGGCTGGGTTTTGAATACACTTGGAAAAACTTAGGAAGGGTACCTTTAAGCCCTGAAAAGGCATTAAAAGTAGAGGGAAAATTTGGCATAAAAAGATCTCTTCTTAATACTGACATAGACTCAAATAAGTGTCAGCTTTCTCAACCAGCAGGCTCTCCCCAGTTCATTGATTATTATTTGCACTCTAAATCAGAGACATGTGGCCTTAGCTCAGAATCAGTAGATACATGTGCTCATAGCTTATCTTCTACACAGATTGATGCTTGTGAGTGTAATCTGAAACAAAAGGAGACTTCATCTGCCCTGGACTGTGAGCCAGTGATCATAAATGCTGAAGAACTTATAAAAAGTGACAAGTACAAAGCTGAAAGAGATCTGGAAGCAGACAAATTCCCTTGTGATATTGATGTTGAATCTAGCATTGGTGACACTGAGAACCTAGCAGCTTGTCACATAGGTTTTCCTGCTGTTGTGGAAAATAGAGATTGTGATTGTTCTGTAAACTGTGTTTCCACTGGTAGAATAGAGCAGAAAAGTTTGAAGGAGAATGACCTTGAATCTGAACTGTCAGGCATGGAGATCATGGTAGGAGAAAGATGGGTAGATGATTCTTCCAACCTTGACTTCTGTTGTGAAGTCCTGGAAACCAGATTGCAACCAGGTGGCAGTAACACTGGGACAGAGCACAAAGAGTCAATGCGGCAAGATACAAGTTGCAAAACTGGTGCCTTAAGGAGTCACTCTGATCTAGTAACAAATGAACATCCTGCTCATAAAGGAAAGGATAAAGACAGTGTCTTTGCTGTTGAAATGACTCCCAGATCAGATTATATAAACCAGAGAAGGCACCTAATGACTCTTCCAGAGTTAAAGCCTGCCCTAATTATAGTATCTGTAGAGCAGAAAGCATTACAGTCCAAGACACTGAAAGATAACCTTCCTGCTGAAGTGGTAACTGGAACATTGAGAAATGTAGTGAGCAAGGATTTGATGTCTCCTCATACTGTCAGCAAAGCTCATGATGAGCCAGAGAGAGTTCTGAGTGAAAGCTGTAGCTGTGAAGAACAAATTGTGGCTACTCACCCCATTCCTGGTAGTGCAGAGATACTCCCTGGTACGGATAGAGCTGAAGAAAAACTAGAAGTTTCACAAGAGAAAAGAGAGAAAACAGATGCTGTTTCATCCTTAGGGTTCACTTGTAGTAATTCCTCAGTAACAAGTGCAAAAGTGGAACACAGGAGTGTTACTGTACCACTGGGCAATGATATACTTATTGCAGAAAGTCAGGCAGATCAATGTGAAGAAGCACTCTTAAAATCACATAATAGAAGTGGTGATGTGATCTCTGAGAGAGAGCCCTGCAGAACAAAGACTGGTTTTGAATTAGAGGCAGAACAGTTCAGAAAGTCATGGACTGAAACAGGCGATGATCAGGTGTCTAAGGAAGAAGAATTCAAAGCACGTCAAGGCAGAGAGGAAGACTTATATATAACTACTGCAGTAACACTGGAAACATGCAGTGTAAGCAGTTTGTGTCAGGGAGATGGTGCTGATGTTGCCCTTCAAGGGCCCAGCATCATTTCTGAACAAGCAGTAGGCAGGCAAGGAAGTGAAGGCTGTAATGGTTCAAAGGAACAAATAGGTATTTGTGAAGAACCTTCTCCTAGTGAAGGAAAGGAGGGCTCTCCTGCAAAAGACACAGCTAGCCCTAGCAAAGACGGGACACTGAATCTAGATGTGTCTGATGTCTTTAACTATTCTGCAAAAAGGGAGACCCATAACGCTTGCATGCTGGGCCTAGATAATATAAGTACCTGCAGCACTAACAGCGAGGAAATGGATGAGAACTCTTTCCACGTCCTGGGAAGTAACAGCAGTCTCCATAAAGCTGTGCAAAAGCCAACAAAGAATGGGAACAGTGGGAAAGCTTCCAGGTTTTTAGTATTCTCAAAAATGACATCTTTCCGGAAAACTAAGCCTGCCACAGCAGAAAATCAGGGAAGCAGCAGCTTCTTTGGCAGCAAGGCAAAGATGGAAGAACTGGATGCTGGGAAAGAGGATGAAGACACTGAAAGTTTACAGTCTTTCAAAAGTTGCTCATCTGGTTCAGCGTTCCACAGGAAGGAAAGCTACACCTCTGAGTACTCTGATGATGATGACTTATTCTATGAGAGACCTGCAGGATTATTCAACAGAATGAGCCTGAGGAAAGCTTCTGGCTCTGGTCGGATACTGATGGAAGGTGTAGATACAAATTCAACTTCTTCTACACTGGCTACTGTCAAATATGCAGATCAACAAGTTTCAGGTTCATCTGAAAACAATGACAGTGAACCTGTGGAATACTCTGGGATTAGAAAATCTTTCCCTGAAAATGAATACAAAAGAAACAAAACCCCTGAGGGTAAGAAGTTCAGGACAAGGTTGGCCTTGGCACACAAATCCCTCTCAAGCTTATTTGAATCCAGATCTCCAGAAAAGGAAAATACTGAGCAAAGCTCAAGAGTATCACTGAAAAATGAAAAGGAGAAAGCCAAACTTCGCCAGAGCACCTGGAAAGCTTTTCTAAAAAGCAAGGAGGCAGATGGACTAAAAAGGCCTGTTTTAGCAAGTTTATCACCAACACAGGATAGTCTTAATGCAATTAGCAGCCACATAATGAGAACAATGTCAGTAGAGCGACAGGATAATTCCAATGGGCACACATTTTTTAAAACAGAAACAGCTAATGGGTCCTCAACAGACACCAACTATTTTGACACCTCTGTGGAGCCTGTTGATGTCTCTTCACCTGCAGGTATGTGGAGAAAACGAATACAGTGCCATGACTTGGGCATAAGATACTCACAGACTTCAGACTGTGATGAACAACAGGAGGCTCTGAGCAACAGTTTAAATACTTCTCTAGAGGAATACTGGATGAAATCTCCATTTAGCCCCACTGACTTGCAGCTGCCATTTAGTCAGTCAAGTCCATCATGTCCCCAGCTCTCAAATTCTGATGGTAAAGACATGCCTTGTAGGCCCATGAGTCCTAAACCACAGAGTCCACGATCCACCTCTCAACACAAGAGCTTCCGCTATCCTGGAAGAATATGTGCCACTTCGATGATCTCTCTTGGGAACAGCTCTGCAGTTGAAAGCAATTTAGAGGCTCCTGAAAGACCAAAGACATTGAAACCCAGAGGTAGTCTCTTACTTTCTGTACACTCATTGGACAACGAATACCAGAGGGATGACAGTGGCATAAGCAGTCAATCCCAGATCAGCTTAAACACAGCTTCTTCCATTAGTGACATGCTCCGAGATGAGGTGAGTTTTGCCTGGGAATGATCAGGTAGTGGTTTGGTTTGCACAGTCTTTTGGTTTAATATGGTTTAGGAATTCCGGCGAAACTCTTTAATAGCTTAATGAACACATTGATTAGATGGGTGCATAAATATTCCTCTTTGTCTAAGATAGGTAGCACTACTTAATCTCTCTGTTCCTGTTCAAGACTATATGAATTGATGCACTTTTTAAGGGAGGATTTACCACAAAAATCTAAAGGAATGAAGTCATCACAACAGCGTTAATGCATAATATTGCTCAGACAGATTACACAGATGCCACCCTGTCTTCAACTCTAGTTTTCACCTGGGTCTTAACCCTCTTATGACAAGTCAGAATAGAGCCTTGTAACTGGTGTATAGTAATTAAGTTTCTCAAAGTGAAAGGCAACATAGAAATCAATTCCTATTGCTAGCAGTCACTTTTTAAGAAGTAAAATCTTTTTCTTTAGACAATGAGGAGCTGCCTTTCAAAGTACGAGTCTTTTGCGGTCACCATAACTACCCTTTGATTGCCTCTAGGAGTCCCTTTCTGCCTTTTCTACAGCAAAAGGAAAGCCACCCATGGACTCAGGGTCTCCTTTTGACATTGTGTTGTATTCTACTCCTGGTAACAAATTAATTTCTTTGTGAAAGGCTGGATCTCACAGGAAAGATTGTATCTTCAGTAGGGATTTCTTGTTTGGCTGAGGCCTTTAAAAGCAGAGACTTCGCCTGTCAGTAGACTTCTAATCCAAGAGAGGATTTCCCAAATTGTAAGCAGCTGGGACCTTAGGAATCTCTTTCAGTGGCTAAGTGCAAACCACCAGAGTGACTGAGATTGATCTGTTAGCTGAGATCCGAGAACCTGGCTTGATCATGCTACTTTTTCAGTATTGAAGATGATGAGTGTTGACATTAAGAAAAGGGCAAAATAATTTTGTTGAGCAGATTTTCAAAAGTGGCACTTGAGAGAGGGTATGAGATTCTACATATCCCAAGCAGATATTTTTCAGAGAGTTCATGAATCTGGAAACAGCTTGATCAACTCTGCAGCTGAGGGCTAGTTGTGTTCAACTCAAATGAGCCCTCGCACAGCTTTTGCAGCTGCTGCCACTGCCTTTTGTCTCTTGCATCCAGGTTATATTGAAGTTTTAAGATATCCTCCAAAAAGGTCTTAGCCTACCCTTTCTCCTAATTTTGTTAATAGAAATTCCATATATTTTGTATAGAAACAGAAAAAGGGTGGTTGGAACAGACCTTGGGAGGTCATTTCATCCCACCTCCTTCTTCAGACAGGACTAGTAGCAACACCAGTGTCATGGTTTAACCCCAGCCAGCAACTAAGCCCCACACAGCCGCTCACTCACTCCCCCCCCCCCCCCAGTGGGATGGGGGAGAGAATAAGAAAAATTAAAGTAAAACTCATGGGTTGAGATAAGAACAGTTTAATAGAACAGAAAGGAAGAAACTAATAATCATAATAATAGCAATAATAAAATAATAATAATACAAGGATTGGAATATACAAGTAATGCATAATGCAATTGCTCACCACCCGCCTACTGACACCCAGTTAGTTCCTGAGCGGCAATCCCTCCCAGCCCCATTCCCCCCAGTTTATATACTGGGCATGATGTCACATGGTATGGAATACCCCTTTGGCCAATTTGGGTCAACTGCCCTGGCTGTGTTGCCTCCCAACTTCTTGTGCCCCTCCAGCCTTCTTGCTGGCTGGGCATGAGAAGCTGAAAAATCCTTGACTTAGTCTAAACACAACTTAGCAACAACTGAAAACATCAGTGTGTTATCAACATTCTTCTCATACAGAACCCAAAACATAGCACTATATCAGCTACTAGGAAAACAATTAACTCTATCCCAGCTAAAACCAGGACAGTGAGATAGACAAAACCATGACTTTGTCTAACCAAGTCTTGAAAACCTCCATTGCTGGAAATTTCACCACCTGTCTGGGAAACATGTTCCCGAGGAAAAATTTTTTCCTAATGCCTAATCAGAACTTTCCAAGCTACAATTTCTGGCCATTGTCTTGTGGCATTGTCTGGCACTACTCAGAAGAGTTTGGACCCGTCATCCATGTAACTACAAAATTGTTCTTATATTGCCTTTAGTGCCCTCTTATAAGCTTGAACAAACCCAGTTCCCTCAACCTCTCCTCACATATTCCCAATGAAAGTTTTTGGGTTGATTGGTTTGGTTTTTTTAGCTAATGCTGTCTGGAATCTAAAGAAGCATGTGGGTGGCAGTTTGAGAAGTGAGGGCTATAGTACTGGAATTGCTGTGGGCAGAAGGGGAAAAGAATTTGCTTTATTCTCTTCTGTGCTCAGCATTACTTGAAAATCTTTTGTTTTCATGGGCATCAGCTTAACTTAAAAAATCAATACTGGACACCACATTCCAAACGAGAGGGTGCAGTGTTAGACCTGCCTAGGAAAATGCAAGATACTTGGACTATACACACTGTCAACAGATGAAGCTCCTCAGAGGATGAATAAAATCATTGACCTGTAAATGATAACCCAAAAGAGCATCTAGAAAAGAGTGGAGAGATGAGGCATGTGTAAAGCCTTGAATAGGCAAGCCCACATCCTATAACACAACCGTTAGGAACAAATAAATAATTACTTAATTTGATTGCTAGATTAAATAAATTAAAGAAAACCATGAAAAATTTAATGGTATCAAAGCCATATAAAACCAGTTTAATTTTCCTGATTCTTCTGGAGGCTGCAGAATATCATATCTGAAATTGGATAAATGCAGCTGGTGCCTAGAAATTAACATAAATGTCCCAGCTTTCAGGACACAACATCTAATCTATTAAAGCAGGTAGGGCTTTTGTTTATTTCCATTTTCATGACATTGTGAAATGAAGTAGAACTGCACCCTGGATTTTGTAAGTGAAGTTATTTTTTCAGGAATCTCTCAAAATATGACAGAGACATTAGGCAAAGTATATTTGCATTAAGTCTTTCCACCATAATTATCATCTAAACACTAAGGATGGTCTTCCTTATGTATGATGCTAAGTAAAAAGGTCATAAAATTAAGAACCTTTTCTGTTCCACATCAGTAAAGACATTATTGCAAAACAAATGCATAATTACGAAGTTCCTTGAGCTCACTTCCCAGTGTACCCTCCACTCTGAGGACAGGTATATTTTCCCCAAGCACCCAGCCAGATATTTTTCCAGTGGTATCAGCTTTATCTGTGTTATAGTGCTGTACCAAACTGCACTGGATCAGCTTGTCCCTGATGCCTCTGGCTACCACACTGGTAAGTAACCCTTCTTAGCGTGACGGAACACAGACCAGTCCCTCTCTCATTACCTGCTAATGATTAACATTCTCCAAGTTACATCCAGGACAAAGATTTTTATGCTGAAAACAGCAAGACAGAAGAATTACAGTTTGCCCATGTGTCAGGGCCTTCATTACATGTTTAATTAATCTGTTTCTAGCATGATTTTACTTGCATTAATTGTGTTACCCAGCAGGCAAGAGTGAACTGTCCTAATATGTCCCATGTTTGGAACCTGTGCAAGTTCTCCTTGTTCCTCTCTAATATGATGGAGTTAGGCACAGAATACCAGCAGGGTACACTTCACTTTTTCATAGCATCTAAGTCGATAAGTGTTTCTAGACTGTGGCATCTCTTACCAGTAGCAAAGAATTGATCTGGGATTGTTGGTTAATTGAGAGTAGATAGGAAGTGCCTGCAGTGGTTTAAGCGTTGTTGTATTTGGGTTCTTCAAATGAACTGTGAGAAACTGTTGACAGGACACAACATTTTCTTGGCATGAAGAGAGACTCCTGAGATCGTTCATTCCTCAGTGTTGTTATCTCCCACCTTAAACATTATTGATTTTGACACTGATGCTACGTGGAGTGGAGTAGTAGTTAGATGCCTCAGGGCATGCTTGATTTCAAGTTATTCCAGCATAAAAGCTGCAATTTTGTGCAACCACTCATTAAAAGCAAATGAGAATGAAGTGCAAAGCTGTGCAATTCCTTGCTCTCCGCCCAACATCAAGCAAATAAAATGGATAGCGTAAAGAGCACATCAGGAAGCACAGGGCTTAATATATCAGACCTGCAGGCATCTAGGAAGCCTTTTCACATTGTATAACTGAAGTACAGTTGGAAAAGCACAGACAGACAAGACTGGTCATTACTCTATTTTCAGAGACACTGTCTGTCTTTGTAAATAATATTATACAGACAGAGTGACCTAAATCCCAGTAGTAATGTTATTGTAATATGCTGTCTAGAATGAGGGTGAAAAGGGCATTGTCCTGTGCAGAGGGTGTATATATTACACTCTCAAAGAATAGCAGGGCTACTGCTTCAGGGTGGAGTACCCCTAAGCCTATGGAGAAAGCTGAGTGAATAGACAGGCTGGTTTCAGCCAGCCAGTACTCTTGGGAAAGCATTTTCTTCTGAATAATTCTGGGGCTAGATAACTGAGCTTTGCCATCTTCTGTTCAAACTGATTTCAAGCAAACAAAATTTCCAGCCAACAAACCCTGTGTTTTCATCTGCTGTTTGTAAAACAGGAGTCTAAACAGCAATGTCAAACACCACCTGAAAAAAGGCCAAATGAGAAATGGGTTCCCCATCGCAAAAGGAGGCCCCCCCGGGTTCCACCATCCCCACACCCTATCTCCACCCTTGAGAGCAAAGCCTGGAGGCTTTCCTTCCTTGCTTCAGATGAAAAAACCAAGGACATTCCAGAGAGGAGGAGGAAGAGACCTAAACCCCTCTATAAGTGCTTCAGCTTCGATGATGTTTGGATGGAGAGGAACCAAAAAAGGAAGCTAGAGAAGGAGACACAGCCAGAGAGAAGGATTCAATTGCGACACCTCCCAGAGGACCAGTTAAAAGTAAGAAACCTACACTGTCCTCCTTATTCTCTGGCACTGTCTGCCTCTCTGCTCTGGCTGCTTCTTTCTACTGTCATCATATTCCTGCCCTTTCACTTTGTTTGATACCAGTTCTGTCTGTTTTTCTTTGGGCCTGGTAGTCTGCAGAGACTGATTAAACACTAAACTGGTCCATAAGTGATGATCTCTAAAGGTGGTGGGTTTTTTAGTCACTGTAAGTGAGCAGTTCTTGCCCCATGCCATGTTGGACAATAGGATGTGAGAGGATCAGATTGCTCTGTGAGCTGAAAGATAGGGAGGGCAGAGAGCAAATCAAAGTTGCCTCAAATCAATATAAATTAAAGTGATGAAATCTTATTCCGTGCCCTGTGGCATTGCGGTATAACTTTAACAAGGGACTTCTAAATTAGACTTCTTTTGTATCTGAGGCCAACTCCATCTTCCTACTGAGGCAAATTCCTGCTGTGAAGTGCTTGAGAGAACATTGGAGTTCTAGCTATTAGCATTCTCCTCTCCACCGGGGCAGACTTTTAGATCAGCATTATGATTGCTTGTGACAAACTTTGTGGCTATTGTGACTCACACTGATGGCATCTGTTACTCTTGGATCCAGAGCTAAGGTCTGTTCCCTTCAGGGAGAGCCCTGAATCTGTATCCAGGAACCAAATTTAGCATTCATACACAAAAAAAGAACTTCTGGGAAAAAGGACATGAGAAAGAGGGACACTCCATGCAGCATCTGATGATAATATGGACGAAGCTTCTGAGCAAGCTTGAAATCAAGTAGCACACATTCAAATAAAACCTTTCCTCAGGGTTTTCTGTTTTGGTCTGTTATCTGCATTTGTTTTCCTTTCTCTCTGTTGTCCTGATTGCCTGTTTCTGGTTGCTGTTGCATCAAAATGACAATGTTTGAGGGGAGCTGAGGCCCCAGTCCTGTTACCACTTCAGCACATGCTTGAGCTTATGCACACAAACAGTTCTGTTGATGGCAAGAGGGCAACATTCACCTGACACAGCTCAGCTTGTCCACTATGGCTTGCTGGGAGTAAACCTACTGCCTCATACCTGTCTGCCTGGGAGAGCCTCCCCTCAAAGCAGACAGACATCTGGGGTAGAAAGGCCAATTCCAGAAACAGGGTTTCTGAAAAACTGCCCACTATTCTCCCCTCCCCAAGAAAAGGGGCTAAAAATCTGTGCTATTTTGTATTTGTAGGGCTCTTCTAAACAAAATGTTGCCAGTTGATGCTTGGATGAGTACTGGGTATGATTCTGTGATATGTTGCCTACTCTCAGTTCAGTGAGGATGCTTCCCTGGCTCAGCCCCACTACTACCTATGTGTTGAAGACAATGAGTAATGCTCCTGAGGCACGTGTATGTTAAGATTAAAAAAAATTTTAGAAGAAATTAATTGCGTTACTTTTCTACCTTGTTCAGAGTTCTGAGTGCTTAGTGCTGTATGGGCATGATACAAGCTAGGGAAAATGAATCCCTGGCTTACATAGGCTCAGTGATGAACAGAAGCCAGTAAAACATGTTAAAAATATTTCTTACAATTCCTTGACAAGCATGGATAGTGATGGAAATCTAACCCATGCTGCAGGGTATGTTGGCCAGTACTGAGACCATTAGTGCTTCTAAGAGGAGTGACCAGTTACCTCAATAGCTTCCCCTAGAGCCATCAAAATAACACAGCTTGAATGCTGTCTGTTTGCTAATTGACTGCACATTTTGATGCTACCAGAAAACAGCTTCTCCTTTAAGCATTTCTACACTTATTTTCAGGGGCAAACTTCCCTCTAAATTGTGATCAGCTGTGTAATGATTTGCAGCTGCCCCTGTGCCCATTGAGATAACCCTTACTTAACATCACCTGCTTGTGGGTCTTATGGGCCTGAATTAGTTTTCTGGTTCATTCTTCTTTGGGTAGTAAAGGCAAGTAGAAGATATTTAGTAGCATGTAGGTAGGTAGATTTGGGGTTTACTGTTTCTGTTGATTTAAGTGTATTATGTAGGTTACTGATACTTTCTATCTTTCTAGGCAGGCCAAGAGAGCACAATGCTAAGTTTCATTGAGAGAACTGTTGGCATTTAAGGGCTATTTCCTGTATGTCCGTATAACCGCATTTCTTGGCCTGTATTTCTTATTTGTAATAGTTGTGATGTAGTTTCTTTTTCCTGATGTGTTTTATTCTGTCTTTGCAATGCTCTATTCCTGTAATAATGCTGGCTTATTCATGCTCCCAAGTGTGGTGGGAGTGCTGTCACAAACTGCAGTGTTCAGGGGCAGTTTTAGAAGGATGCTAAATCCCTTTTTATAAGGAGAAATAAATTATCACAAAAGAAGCTTTGTAAGATTCATTGTCTGTTGTTGTTTTGTGACTGGAACAAGGCAACTGTATGGGGCTTTGGAGATCTGAAATTGCAAGTCTGATGTTTTCTGACACGTGGCTGCCTTGGGATGTGTGGCTTCAATTATGACAAGTCATACTGAGTTAAGTAAAGATCAGGTCAGCATACAAGGTGATGTAGTGCTGCAGTATTGTGGAAAGAACTTAATAGGTCAGACCAGGGAGGATTTCTTGATTTTTTTCAAGTGCTGATTTCTGATACTACTCTATCTTTCAGGTCAATGTATACAAATTAGTACAGTGGTAATAAGAAGCTATTCTGAAGGCTGGTAGCTGGGATTCAGAGAGAGATGGACAAAGAGTCAAGAAATTACCTCTAAACTAAAAAACCAACCATTTGAAATAGCAGTCCTAAACAATTCTATATACTGGTCTTTGTTTTGCTTAGGTCCAGTAAGCTGCCTATTTGCTTTAAATGGGAGCAGCCTGTGTAAATTCCCAGAGTCAAACTCAAAGCTTGACCCAGCTATCCCTTATAATGAAATGCTACCAGTAACAAGCTGAGCAGCTTCTGATCTTGTACCTTAAAGCGTTAATATTTAATTGGTTGTGGCAAGCCTTTGAAGGTAGCACCCCCTGAAGAAGAGAAACTCACATGGCTGTGGATGAACCTATTTTCTTTTGCTTGGCCATAGGCTTTGCCCTTCACATGGGTGTTGGGTTTCACGCTGTAGCCTGGGGTCCTCTTATTTGTTTTTAATGCAGTATAAATTCCCTAGCTGGAGCAGAGGCAATGTCCCAAACCACTGATACATGTAATGCTGTAATGGCAATGGGGTCTGTTTTGGAAATTATTTTTGCAAAAATTGTTTTAGTGATGTCTCTGAACTGCCTGTCTGCTCCCATCCTGCTCTTTCCTATTTTGACAAAAAGTTAAAACCTGACTGTTAAGCTCCATGCCTCTCCAGTGCACAGCAATAGAAGCACAGACATGGATTCTACATGCATTTGTTAGAGCACAGTTTCTGCACTGCCAAATTAGAGAGATTCCTAAAAGGCCCATCAGGGGACTATACCCCCAGGGGGTATAGTGCAGAAAAAGCTCTCTCTTTTATTTTGAAACAGAAATGAGAAACAGTGAAAAATAGATCTTTAGCTTATTGCCCTGAATATGACTCCTGGAAATCTGATTTTACCCCATCTGAAATAAGAGAAAATTAAGTTTTGCTGTGTGCTACCATGGTTATGAGCACTGTGGGCACCTCAGATACACTTTGAGAGGGTAATGAACACGCTTTGGAGAGGGGATTGAATGAGATAAGTCTCCCCCTGTTGTGCACCTGACAAGGCACAGACACACAGTAGGGGTAAATGCCTCTCCCAGGGACTGACCTGCTGTGCACTAGAGTGTAGAAATAAACTTGAAGCTATAGCAGAAAATGTAGAAGAGAGGGTCTTTGCTATGCTCTCGTCCCTCGTTTCCCCTTCCCTCCCTTGTAGGTTGGGGAAACCCCTGCCCACGTATTACTAACATCTTTGAAAATGCTGCTGCTCCTGATTTTTAGGTTGTACAGGCCTAGCTCCTGTGCTATAGAAATCAAATGATGTCTTTACCTGAGATTTCCTCTAATGTCCCAGGAATTAATAAGAATGAAGCTTACAGGTTTTACTGTAACAGCCCTAATGCAGTATTCTGCTTCCTAGTCTTAAACAGAGCAGGAATGCTTTCTGTCACCTTTCATGTAAATAACCTAGACTTTACCCTTGACATTTTCAGAGCTGTAGCCCAGTAAGTTGCCTGTTTTGCTTGATTTAATTGTCACTGGAAGAGCATGTGCTCCCACTGGGGTTTTGCTGTGACTTTTCTAGAAAAACAGGCACTGCTCAGGTTAATTTGAACAGGGTTCATGCTATCCCTCGGGAGATGGTGATTTGTGCCGAAGTATTGGCTATATTCTCTTTGTTTTAGGAAAGTAAGTCCAGGAAGAATAAAGCAAACTAGGCACAGAGCAGCAGCACTCTCAGCTGCTTGGGCAGTGTGTGGCTATTCAGTGGGCTTAGTTTGCTGTTCAGTTTTGGAAGGATGTTTTGACTAATTGCTGTCTTCTAAAGAAGAGGCTTCAGTGTCAAGGCTAGTCAGCAGCCTTTATGCTGACGGGACATAGTGTGAGATGGTAGGGAGAAGGAAGGATCCTAGATAAACTACTGGACCTCAATATACCAAACTCTTGGTTCAGTGAAGGATGGGTACATTGTAACTGAATGTCATAGCAGCAAAAGGAAGGGGCAGTAGTGATACAAAGATGAAAAATGGCTATGCCCATGGAACCAATGCTTATTGACCAGCTGATCTTCCAGTGGCCTGCAGTCACTGATATTTTCTGTGTGTCCCAGCCATAGGAGGCGTGGGGGAGAAAAGAGGGAGAGGGAAAAAGGAATAAAAGCATATCTGCATTATGCATTAAGTACTACAAGCTTCAGTGCCTTTGACTACAATCTGTATTGCTCATTGTTAAATGATTTGTATTCTTGTAGTATCTTGACCAGTATCTTGTGATTCCCTGATGAAGTAGCAGGGGAATGTTGGTCTTGTTTCCCTATCTCAAGCAGACATTATTTTTGTTTCAGAGTGGATGAGAGGAGACAGAAAACATTGAAAGTTTTTTGGTGTGGCAAGATTGGCAGAAAATATTGGGTTTTGACACAGAAAAGGAGAACAAACTTGTTTATGTTTTGGATTTTGTTGACAACTTTATTTTTTTTTAAGTGAAAGTCTGCATGAAAGAGTGGGTTAGTCTGCAGATGGATGAAATATCTTTATGGCAGTCATTTGTATGATTGTGTGATTTCTTAAACAAGATTTTTTTTGTTGTTTATTTTAAGCCTGACTTACTGAGGCATTAGAGGTCATGAGCTGTGTGTATATATCTATATGTTTTCCCCCTTAAACCAGCAAAAGTTATTAATTCAATGAGATCTGGCAATGGTATAGAGTTTTCAAAGTTTCATAAAGTTCTGTAAGTTTTGTAAAATGAATCAGCCAGTAGAGGAGAGAGCGAGAGATCCTATTTGTACCTTTAACTGAAGAGAAGAATGTTGAGTTATCCACGTCCTATATGGTTGGGGACTGGTACCAATAAATCTCTGAAAGAAAAAGCTTTATTTACATGTTAAATACTAGAACAGGAATTATTAGTCATAAAAGTTGTAGGAAACAGTTTTGTAGCTGAGGGTTGGGGTGATATGCTTCCCCCTCCCACTAGATAAACTTTATAGGAAGAAGTAAAACTTTCTGTGAATGTAGGTATGTGTGGTAGTGTGTGAAGTATGAGTCCAGTACCTGGTTATGCGCTTCTCCTGTTCTTACTACCTTGCAGTTTTCCCTGCCTTCTCACTGTTTTCTAACCTCTCTAGCCATAATCATCCACATGTCTACTAATGTACTATTTACTTACATGAGCAGGCATCAGTGGTGGAAAGAGGTACTCCCTGATGAATGCTATATTTAGTACTACAGGGTGTCTAAGTTTAATGTTTGTTGTCTTTGTTTTCCCTCTCTTGTTGCAGGCTGGAATAAGTCCATCCATCACGTCTGCTGTTGCCTTTGACATCCTACCACTGAAACTGCATCCATTTTCCCAGAGCACTCCGACAGGCTTAGACTGCGTGGGCTGGAAACAGTGCATCTCCTCTCCTGGTGTGTACACTAGTCTTAGCTGGACATGAATTATGAGAGAATTAAGCTCTGGTTTATTGAGTATGGAAACTATGTGATAAGCATTCTAACCTATTTCTGTTGAATGCTGCATCCATGTCTGAGCAGAAGTCTGCTTTCGAGTTAATTCTTTCATGTGCTTTTTGTATTCTGGTTTGTTTGCTCCCTGAGCAAATAAGCAGGGTGCTGTTTAAAGGCAGCGGTCAGCTTTTTAGTGAAGAAAAGATAACTAATGGCAATGATAGTGTGCTTGATGTAGAAACATTGTGTTGTCTCATGAGAACTCTGTCTCATCTAGGATGATGTCATATATATCACACTCTTGAATTAGGTTTCTGGAGATGAAATAGACTCTCTGCCTTGTGTTTGCTGGAGAACACTACGGTGGGTATGGTGAGATTCCTCTCAAGTTGCTAATTAGGCACTAAAGCAACTAAATGAGCCTTTAGAGGTAGAAGTTTCCTGTACTTTAAATAAATCATCTTAAAGAACAAGTATGCTGTATTTTCGAGAGTAATGTGCGTGAGGTACCATGTCTGCTTCATTTCCAATGACTAACACTTTCTCAGAATTAAAATGTAAGTTGCACAGATTATTAAACAGTGAGATGTATCTTTGCCAGGTTTTTAAATTCTCCATCTGACAGTGCCTGCCCAAACACTGCAGATATCTGTATCATAGCAGTTTGGGGTTGGAGAAGAAAAGCAGACTGCAGAGGAGTTGTTTGGCAGTTAGGAATCTAGCCAGGAAAAGCCAGCCACAGTTGGGTGCCAAGCTGCCATTTCTGCCTCAGAAAGTCTCTTTGTACCATCGATTAAACACTGCTGGAATTACCTGATTAAGGGACTGTAACATTGTGCTAATTACATCAGAGCTGAATGGTCATAATATTTTGTCAAGCAAAACCGGTTTGCTTTCTGACACTTTGTACAACTCATGCACAGAGTCATGAGGTTTGATCTGGAAATAAGAAAACAAACTACTTATCATAGTGTCAAGAACCCTGCCTCTGCTCTCTCAGCACTCAGGGCTTTGATCACTTGCTGTCAGAAGCATCTGGTGTTGCCCCAACACTTAGGACCAGCTCCCTGGCTGAATTAAAAAAGCTGCAGCTTTACTCCTTGTAAATCCCGTATGGAAACCCATCATTGTCAAGTTATCTGTGCATCTCTGACATGAGCTGAAATCCCTAAGCGCCACTGTCACAGAAGTCAATTCTGAGTCACAGCTGATAAAAATTTCGGGATAGTTCCCAATTGGGACCTGAGGGAGTTAAAAAATAAATATGAATTTCAGAGGGTGAATAAGGGGGGTAAATGTAGATTGACCAGTAGGTAGTGCTGTAGGTGTTTATATGCTGTCTAGAAATGGGGTGTGAAACCTGAATCATCTACAATTCACACAATGTTCCTGAAGTAGGTACAAGTGAATTTCATACTATGACCTAAGCCCGGACCTCAAGAATTCCTGCGTAAATGTAGCAAAATAAATGAAATGCTGCAGAACCCTTTTTCCACCACCAAAAACATGCTAGTGTGGGAGAAAACTGATGAACAGAGGAAGCTCTGTAACGTTTCTACCACAGCCAACTATTAGCTGCTGCTTGTGGGCTTCCCATGAAGCATTTTGGGGGTGATGAGTGTGTGCACGTGTCCTTCCTGTGGTACAATGTGGCTGGGAGGAAAACTGCAAATTACTGAAGCAATACTCTTAAGTTGTTGGATAAATTTTAGGACTTGTATTAATGATCCTAGCATATGCTTTAGTTATGACTAAAGACACTGGATGTGAAAGTACTGTGCAATATGCAGTGGTACTATATACTTCCATGTTGAAAATACAGATAAAATTCTCACTCGCAAAGTCTGCACCTGGTCACCTTGTGCAGGGAATGCTGCAGAGACTGTGGGGGATGGGGTATTTCAGAGCCTTCTCTAGTTCTTCAGGTATGAAAAGATGGCTGTCATGATCCCAGCCCAAAAGGTGCCAGGCACAGCTATGAGACTTCTGTCATGCACCTATCCATTACCTGAGGACAAGAGCTTAGCTGGGCACAAACTTACTGTTTTAGGTGAGGCTGCCGGTTCCCAACTAGAACATACCATGAGTGCTGGGAGAAGAGCTTAATTTTAATGCTGTATCTGCTGTGCTCGTTAGGTTCTTCTGAACAGTCGCTGGCACTAGAGCACTGAGACATTGTTCTCTCTACCTTTATGTCATGCTGGGACAAATGGGACAGACTGAAACCTGTCATTTGGATATCCCAGCAGCTGGGAGCAGGCATACTGTGGCGCTCTTGGTCGCTGATCGAGTTTTGCAGACTGCCTTCCTGTCGCCTCTTCTGTTCAGAGCAGCCACTTGATAAAACTGTTAGGAACCAGTAGATGGCTCTAACATCTGTGAAATAAAGAGCAGCTGAGGTGGTGCTAATCTCTATATTCAGCGAAGATTGAATGAGTCTTGAGTCTCTTCTAGAGAAGTATAAAGGTTGAACATGCCCACCAACATGTGCACGCACACACACATCCCCGAGATTAGCAAAGTTATCTGTCATGTTCAAATATCAGGAATGCTTAAACACTTTGGAAGGACCTTCTTGGCTGCACCATGCACTTTGGCAGGTAGTATTGATGAATATCAAGTGTCTTTCCCCTTTAGTTGTCTGGTTATGCCTATGTCTTCATTTCTACCTTGCAGTATGTGTCTGTTCCTTACTGCCTGGTTTACTGCAGTGTTTGAATAGACTGAGCTAGAGTGAAAGACCAGTGTAGGAAACAAGCCGCTTCCTAATGTAGATATGGGAATGTGCTTTGTGGCAGCCTCTGAAGATCTTGAGAGACCATTTGACTGAGGAATCTCCACAGGAAAGGGGTGAGAGGGAAGGGCTCAAAACATACTGGAGCTAGCAGTGGTAGGATAACAAGGCTTCGGGTTAAAGCAGCGGACCAGCATGTTTGTCTTTAGGCTATCTTGCCTATCCTCGCCTTCCCCATCTTTCTCTTGAGTCTGAGATCTGTTTATTTGTAACCTGAAGACATTGCATGAAATTGGGGGTGTTGCTGGGGAGCTGTTTGATGAACAGTGGATGCAGCTGTGAGAATGTACCTACAACTGGGCTGAAGCTAGGACATGAGCAGTTCTGGGCATGGGAGCTACTAGCCCACAGGTCTAGAGCAGAGGGAAGTTTCTGGGGATGTGGTGCCATCTCTGAGCTTTTCCATAGAGACTTTTCTGCAGGAGACAATCACAAGGTGACACAGTGACAGACAGACACAGGTAATTGTCTGAGAGTTGGAGGTGTAGTTCCTTGAAGTCCCTGCTCTTGCTGCTATCTGTGCTTCTTAGCTAGAGACTTTTCTATTTTTGTGCCTGCCCTCGTTACTTTCTCCCAGATGTTTCCCCATGCTACGTCTCAGAAAATCTGTGAAACTTCTGGATAGGGCCACACATATAACCATAAACCTTCAAGGTTTGTCATATCCTCATAGAGGGAGAAACTTGTAACTGGTGTATTACAAGATCAGGTTTGTAGCTGTGCTATAACAGATCTTAAACCTGTATTATTTAAAATCATTATTTAAATGCAGACTGAATCTTTTTGGCAATTTTCCCTGTGTCTTGTCAGATTTAAACAGCTTAAGATCTTTTAATTTCCTGCTATCAGATATGTACAAGAGTTGCCCTGGAGTTCCACCACAGTGCTGGTGTTGGTCATGCCAACCAAAGAGGCATGAATTCATTCTGACTGATGTGTACTGATGATGAACATACTGGTGGCCTTGGAAATCTTGCATAAGCAATAAGAATAGGCAAACCAAGTTCTCAAAATCTGAATCTTTTGTGGATAGTCTAGAAAAGTGACCACTTAGTGATACTGAGTTATCCTCAGGCCTCACTGATTTAGCAGAAAGTATTTCTCAGAAGCAAAGGGACTGTTTGTTTACTCAACATCATGTGGCCAACTTTCATCTTCTTTTCCCAGCTATAGATGGGCTGTTAAACTCATGCTTGGCAACAGTTAATGTGAAGATGTTTCACAGCCACTGGAGAAATCTATTCAAGAGGGAAAATATTAGCTTAATAACAGGACTTCATTATGTCTTATAAATATTTAGCAGTCCTGTAGTACAGCAAAATAACAAGCTGAGCTATTTGTTCCATTTTTTGTCATTTTAGTTCTTGAAGGGACACAGAAAAAAGTGGTATGCAAGTCCTCAGAAGTGTATCATTGTATCTGTAGCATGAAATGTCCATTCATCCTCATTAACCCATGGAAGTACCATTGAATTTAAGTGGCTAAAAAGTAATCGTGTTGTCTACCATATTTTTCACTTTGTCTCTGAATTACAGACAGATTAGACCCACTATGTCGATCTCGATTCTGTTTAACCACAGCCACAAATATTTGTGCTCTGTGATGACTCTGATAACATGTGCTCACTCAAAGATTTTCATGCAACCTTAAAAGCTGGGCCAAGCAATGGCTGAGTTCCTGAAAATTTGTCTTAGCAGGTTGAGTGGGATTGTATGTATTAGCTACTGAGGTGAAAGATAAAGCATACCAATAAAAACTTTCCATGGGGCAAAGAGTGAAAAAGAAGATCCTAGCAAATCCTGAATGATTCTGGCAATCGCTGTTCAAAGCTATGAGGCTACAGGAGAACCCAATAGAGACTAAAAGAATCCAGCAGATATTTAGGATCAGGCTGTCCAAGGCTCAGGCTAGCTTGACTACCTTGATCGAGCTGCACAATGAGATCCTTAATCTGTAGTTGGAGTCAGCTGCTGCTACAGCAACTTTAGCTAACTTCTCTCTCTAGTGTCACAGAAGAAAATCTTTATGTAGATTTAACAAAAACAAACAAACAAAAAACTGTAGTCAGGTGGAACCCATCTATGATGGGTTGCAGTTTTGAACTCTGATATAATATTGTGCTTTCCCCAACCTGGCTTTGTAGTATTTTTCCTTTCTTTCCATTCTATTAGAAAATGCCTATCTAGTACATACATATAATATGCATACCTCTATAGCACCTTCAGCTAGGACTACAGCACTCTTGTCTCTGGCACTGAATAAACATCTTTTGGTATTTGCCAAGAGCATTCAGTCCAGGGAGTGAGTGGGAGGGTTAGCAAAGGAACAGATGGAGTGATTTAAGCAGGTTGAGGGCAGAGATCTCCCAGGCAAGGGCAGTTGCTACAGACCCTCTGTAAATAATGTCGGGTTTAGTAGTTCAGTCAAGGAGAGATACAGGTATGTGGAGTTTCCTTACTTCTCATGTGTGAAGCATGGATTTCAAGGAGCACGGATAGGATAATTAGGACTGAACTGTATCGTCTCCTTAGCACCTTTTGTGTCTGAAGAGCTGCACTGTCCCTTCCTCTTCTAAATGCCCTGTGCTCCACATCCACAGAACAACTGGATTCATCTTTGTTGTTAATGCTTAACTTGCCTTCTCTGCCATTATTATGATCAAGAAGTGTTTCTCTCCATTTGTACTTTAGTGCAGACAGTTCTAGGAGGCCCTGGAAGGACCAGATCAATGCAGAAGAGGAGTTCTTTGCACTCAAATTGAGAACACATTTCCATTTCTGTATTGGGAGGCATTAGAGGAAGATATTTTGGTCCAAGTAGCTACATTCAGAAGATAATTGAAGGAATTTTTTTGTTATGGGCTACTGTAGAAATGTTATTTTTGCTACTACTGCAGAGACCTTTCTTGTAAAAAATAGCTGAAATATTTAAAGACTCAAAAGTTGGTTCACATTGTTGGATGCTTTGTAGTAACCTGCAGTGATGGAGGGCAAAGATTTTTTCTTTTAGGAAGTACTTAGTAAAACAGAAGTCTTACTGAAATAAAATAACCCTGCTATTGCACAGATAGTGAGGCAAAGTCAAAGGGGTCTCTGTCAGAACAGGCTGTGATGGCCATATGATAACATGGCTTTGTTTACTTTGGACAGAATTACCTTACCCAGAAATATAAACCAAGCATTTTCAATTCTTGTGTGAAATTAAGCTCCTAGTTTTGGGTTTGGGTGCCTAGACACACAGTCACTTAGTAAACGGTAGGAGCAGTTTTGATATTTCCCAGCATGCTCCTTTGTGTCCCACCTAAGGGCAGCTGTCACCCTTCCACCTGTGCTAGTGGATCTGAGCTCCTCATTTACTTCAGTCCAAACCCCTAGTTACAGAGTCTCACCTGACTAACTTTGAGCTGACCTGGATAATCTCACACTGACGCGACCTAGTTCTGGTTTTACACTTACTCTGGTAACTAGCATAAGAAGTTTTATAAAGTTTTCTGCTGCACATGGTACAAGCCATGTGACTACTTTTAAATTATTTTGATAGTTTGACAAATCTGTCATTGTAAGGCAGGTGTTTTAGCAGAGTGCCAGTTGGGAAATGTCTTTTATCATAAAACCTCCGTGGTGTCTCAAAGCTGTTGTTAAACAGTACAGGTATTTCTGCATTCTCAGGAAACTAGTATTCTTTCAGAATTTTTTTTATAGGGACACACTGAATCACATGTTAGGTAATGAGAATATAAAACTTTCTATTTAAAAAGTAGTTGATGATGATGTTTCACTTGGGACTGAGGTCTCTTACAAAGATCACACTGAAATAGGGACCATCTTAGGTCTACGCTCTGGAAGTGGTTGCTAAATGATTTTTCAAAGCTCCCAGCTGCAACCTCCGCAAATCTCAATCTGTGTTTTTCTGGCTTTGATTTCATTTTGAATTCTTTTTCTGAGGGCTTACAAAAATAGTTTTTTAATAGCAGCAGCCGCAGCCAGTTCTAAACATGATTAGTTTATATGTTAAGTCCTTTCTGAGTTCTCAGGGGAAGCAGATAACACAAGGTCTCTCTCACTTGGGCTTTTTTAAAATGCATGAAATGCTACTATTTCCACTTATTTATTTTTAATGTGACAGTTCTGCTAAATTAGGAGGAAAGATCTCTGTCCCACTCTTGCTTTTTTAATGCCTTAAAATTGGCTTTAATAAAAATCATCTGCTAGAAGCTGCAGCTGAGAGCATTTGAGCTGCCACAGAGGGAGCCTCCTTAGTGGACCCCTATGATGTCAGGATGCATCGAGACAAGCAGAGAGGAGGATAGGAATCCAGCTCAGTCCTCAGACAGCGCTGCCAGGTACCACTGCCCTGGGAGCCGCTACAGAGAGCTTTGCCAATTTCCTCCCACAGCAGAGCAGAGCCCCGGCTCTCCCCCTTACCTGCCTGCATGAGGACCCAGCAGTGCCCCAGTGAGTCCAGTGGGGCACACAGTGGAGAAAACTGCAGTAGCAGTGGAAGCTCAGGGCTATCACCAGGTTCGGATTCAGACAGCAGCGGGGTGGTGTGTGGTGGTGGTGGGATGAGAGGTGTCCTGTCCAGATACTGGAGCTTGGAGAGCCTTCACTCTGCCACAGGTAAGGGACTTTTTTTTTTTTTTTTTTTTTTTTTTAAAAAACTGCTCTGTGATATTGCACTGACCTTGAGAAACCAAATCAAGCCTTCTGGAAAAAGTATACAATTTCAAAATGCAGTCTCTTAGTCGTGAGAAATAACTAAAACATTCAGTGTTTGCTAGTTGTACCCCCTGCAGACTTACAGCTAAAACAAAATGACATAGACCCTTAATATACTTCTTAAGTCAGAAGGCAAGAAATAGGTTCTTAATAACATTGGAAACAGTGCTTAGGCTTCTACCTGATGAAAGCTGCCCTTTCCTTTTGGAACAGCCTTTCTTATTTCAGCTTGATTATATAGACCCCAATGTTAGAGCTGATATTCCTCTGTGTAAATTCCAGAGTAGAGTATTGCTGCCTTTAGAAAATGTCTAAGCGAGGTGCTGCGCAGCAGTTGAGGGCTAGGTAGGTTTGTACTGTTGTGTACTGAAAGAGGGAAAGGCAGTTCCCTGAGCCAGCTGCTCAAGTTCAGTTTTCTCGTCTTTCATTTAATTCCTTTTTGAACCAGAGATTTTGGAGGCATGTTGGAGGCATAGCTTGGATCTGTTCTGGCTCCGCCTGCCTGGCATTCTAGTTTTTAATCACTGATGTGCCTATTTAGGGTTTGGATGTTTGAACTGCAAGCATGGGAAAGAAGCTTTCTCATTCCCAACTGATACTAGCAAAGGAGTCTGGCAATGATTTTGATGGCCAGTGACTGCTGCTCTGTTCAGTTTGTTTCTTGACTGCTGCTGTTTAGAAAGATTTTTAGCAGAGCTGCAGCAAATTAGTTTGTCTCTTAGATAAATTCAGACAAGTGCCTTCAAGGCCACCCGTGACTGCCATTTCCTTAGTGAAAATACTCAGTGCTACCAGCTAGAGGCAAGGCTTGGGAAGAATTTTAGGTGTAGTTCTGTGTAATCTGCTTTAGTTGCATATACTTTTAATTATTGAAAGGTCTTTTAATTCCATCTACTACTGTAGATTTGGGGTTGTTTAATAAAATCTCTGTTGCAGCTCTGGGGTCCTCTGCTGAAGTGAGAGTAAGTGCACTGTCATATGGGGAAGGACCACAGCAGAGCAGCCAGCCTATCTGACTTTCCAACATACACACCAGACCTGCTAGGTGGCCAAAAAACACTAAATACCTACAGTGTGTCCTGAGAGTCCAGGGACAGGAAAAAAAGCTGAGGGTGAGATCAGGCCATTGGCATTCCATTTTGGGCAAAGATCTGGGCTGCAAATGCAAGGTGATGCAATTCTGCATCTTAGTAGTATCTGTTGGCTCATTTTCTCCTGTAATTGGGAATGCAAATAATCCCCAGCATAGCTCTGACGTTGGCATAAAGTAACTTTGGCACAGTATTCTTTTTCAAACTATTACTCAAAGTGTTGCACGTGGGGCAGTACTGGTGGTTCAGTCCCCTCTGTCGTAGAGGATTTGCTGTCAGGTGACTTCCATGAATGTTTTCTTGGGCTTAATCAGGTCAGTTGATACAAATGATGTACAGTGATATAAAAGAAGTAAGGTTAATAGCAAAAGCAAACTTTGAAGCTAAGTTTCTTTTTCTAAATGTTCTTTCCTTTCCACAATATTCTTGTTCCAAAGGCTGTGAGGCATGGTGTCATTTTGTGGATGCTGTGTGCATTTATCAGGAAATGCAGAGGTGAGAGGAAATAGAATAGAATAGAAGAAGGTATGGAGACAGACTGAAGACAGGGAGAAACCAAATTAAGTTTCATAATTACAGTATTGACATATCAATACAATAATAAAAACAGGTCACTGCACTTCAGGCTCCTTGCTGCCTCAAAATGCTATAGTTGGTAAGTGTCTTCTCATGTGCAAAATATGTCTGAGCAGTTTGCCTCTAACTACTAACAAAGTTCAGGTCAGAATTAGGACTAAACCTTGAGAGCAATGCATCTCCCAGAAGAATTTATTTTGCTTTGATTCTCCTCTATCAGTATTCTTCTTTGGATTAAACTAAGGCAGCTGTGGTAGGAGAACTGCACCT